>NC_080162.1:194843132-195178132 GCF_950295315.1 Erinaceus europaeus
AAATGAGAGAGCCAGGAAGGGAAGACAGAGAGGGGGAGAGAAAGATAGACACCTGCAGACCTGCTTCACTGCCTGTGAAGTAACTCCCCTGCAGGTGGGCAGCCGGGGTCTCAAACCAGAATCCTTCCTCCAGTCCTCGCGCTTTGTGCCATACGTGCACTTAACCTGCGGCGCTACCACCTGACTTCCAAGTAAGTAATTTTTTAAAAACCCACATTTATATTCAGGAGTGAGTGATTCAGTGCTGATGGCTAAGCAGACAAAGCAAAAAAGAGAAAGGGCAACCACAAAGGCCGAGTTGATGAGAAGAAGTTGACCTTTGATAGCAGCAAATATTCCTCAAGATAGTCAGCAATGAAAACAAAGAAACTGATTCTAGGAGTCTACATAACTTGGTGCGGGAGGGTGAAGAAGTTCCCATATCAGTTCTCTTTTAATCTTCCACAAACACTAACTCTGTAACAGCAGACCATGTATCTTTTGAATTATTGTTCAAAAAAACCCTTTTAATGTGCTTCTTCCGTACTCATGTCAAAGATAAAGCTGGGAGAGTGAAAAATTACAAAGGGTTTATCAGCGTGAATTCAGTGATAAGTCCAGCTATACCTACTAGCTGGCAATTATCTTCCCACAGAGACTAGGAGACAGAGGTACTGTTTTTTCTGGTGATTATATTTCAAGGGAATGGCTTTCATGTTCTCTGGAAAGACATTAATGAGTTGTAGAAAATGTGTGTGTACCTTAAACGGACAGAGAAAGAATTCATAGTTGTTCTTTGTAGTGGATATTCTAAGAAACAGTGGTCAGAAACCTGTTATTAGATGTTGGCTAGGACAAATGGTATTTCTTTTGGTAGCCATGAGTTATTTCAGGCAAGGACTTTAAGGAACTTCAGGGTCATCCTAGGGATGCAGGATTGAGCTATTAGAAACTATCATAGTGTCTAAATATTTTGATATGGAGGTAGAATCACCAACAAAAAAAGTTAACAATGCTAAGAGTTGGCAGTTTTTATAGACCATGGATGAGATATGATTGGGAAGAGGACCTGGCTAGAGTAAATTAATGTCACTTTCCTCCTGCCATGAATATAGCATCCTTTAGTGTTTAAACAATGAAAACTGGCATGATGATTTTTCTTTTCCCTTCCCCTATTCCAAGCAAAATAATTTATTCTTCTGTATTCATAGCTTCTATGATAGTACTTCAGTTATAGAAAGTTGCATCATACTCTGTTGGCAAATTTTATTATCTTATTTCATCATATACTTGCACATGTATTTAGGTCTTGGCTACCAGAATAAATTACAGTTTTCTATGGGGATGTTAGGTTAATGCACCTGACGTCTTTTCTTTTATATTATTGTTATTAATTTAATTTATTCAGCTTTAAGTTCTGTGCAGTGCTTAGACACATAAGAGAGATTCAATCCAAGTCACAGACTACTCAAGCAATGCTCATTCATCGAAGAAAAAAAAAAACTTTACAGTGGGTGCCCCTATTATGTGTAGCATTCTTTTAAGATATTTTATTAGAAAGATAACAGGAGAGAAAGAACCAGATATCACTCTGGGACGTGCGCTACCTGGAATTGAACTTGGGACCTCATGCTTGAAAGTTCAATGTCTTATCCATTTATCTTCCAGACTACATGCATACCACTTTTCAAATGCTTCTAGGAATAGACCCTTTCCATCAGAGTCTTGACACATACTAGAGAACTGAAATACCTCTTCCAGCTTTAAAAAATGTCTATCCTAGCAAAACTAAATCTGGAGACAATATGAGCACATGTGCAATTTAGATGCTTATAATTCAGGAGTCCTTCAAAGGTATGCAATCACAGATTTATGTAAATTATAATAACAAGTCATGACCACAAGAAAATAATACTCATATCCATAAGAATAACAATAATCAAAAAGCCAGATAATTGTTAGGGGAAATATAAGAAAATCTGAAACTTTACATAATGCTGGTAGAAATGTCAATCGGTATAGACACTAAAAAAACAGTTCAGCAGTTTATGCAAACATTTTAACATAGAGTTATTATCTAACCAGGATATTCCATTCCTAGGTATATAGTTAAGACAAAGAAAAAACATATGTCCATATATATAACCTTAAACACATATATTCACAACCATATTATTTATATAGTCAAACAGAAATATTCATCAACTGTTCAGTGGGTAAGCAAACTGTATGGTGGATTTCTTTCCAGCAACAGCAAGGAAACACTGATGAATGGATGAACCTCAAAAAATCTGCCACTGAACGGAGTCAGACAGAAAAGGCAATTTACTGCATGTGAAATGTTCAGAATAGGCAGATTCATAGAGATAAAGATGCGATTAGCATTTGCTAAAGTTAGAGTTTGAGGGGTGTGTGTTATTAAAGGGTACGGATGTCTATTGGGGGGGTAGTAAAGACAATAGGTTTCTGGGCAGGGGAGACAGAATAATGGTTATGCAAAAAATGTACATGCCTGAGGCTCAGGTTCAATCCCCAGCACCACCATAAGCCAGAGCTGAGCAGTGCTCTGGTCTTTTTCTCTCTCATTAAAATAAAATAAATATTTTTAAAAAGACAATAGGTTTCTGCTGGGCTAGCATGAGGGTGTTTCTTCCCGGGCGCATGCTCTCTGGGTTGGAGAGAACTCGACCAGAGCCAACCTGGGCTGCTGCTTACTCAGTGATGCAGGAGAGGGACCAGGAGTTCCTGGCAGAGCTGAAAGCATTGCGCCTTTATTGATCAGAGACAACGCCTTTATATCTTTTGAAATGGAAGTGGCAAGTCGGAAAAGGAAATGGCTAGGAAAGGGGCTAATGGTAGAAACTCCCTTAGCAACTGTTGGGAAGGTTTTAAATGGTGGGACTAATTAATACCCTGCAGGCAGGGTGGGTCTCAGGCAAAAACAATGATTATGTAAATAGACCACCGATGGAGCAGAGCAGAGGGCTGCCCAACAGGTTTCTGAGATAATAAAAACAACCCACAATCATAGTGCCTCTCTGAATTTTCTCAATAGCAGTGATGAGTACATTTCAAATGGGTGAACTGCCTGGCACGTGGGTTATCAAGTGGAGAAAGGTGGAGGAGGAGGAGGGAGGAGGGGAAGGTGGAAGGTGGAGGGTGGAGGAGCAGGGAGGAGGAGGGAGGAGGAAGAGAAGGAGGGAAGTGGAGGAGGGAAGGGGAGGAGGGAGGAGGAAGTAGGAGGAGGGAGAAGGAGGAGGAGGGAAGTGGAGGAGGGAGGGGAAGGAGGGAGGTGTAGGAGGAGAGATGAGGAGGAGGGAGGTGGGGGAGGAGGGATGAGAAAGAAGAGGGAGGAGGAGGGGGAGGGGGAGGAGGAGGAGGGGGAGGAGGAGGAGGAGGAGAGGGAGGAGGAGGGGGAGGAGGAGGGAGAGGAGGAGGGGGGGAGGAGGAGGGGGAGGAGGGGGAGGGGGGAGGAGGAGGGGAAGGGGAGGGAAGGAGGAGGGGGAGGAGGGGGAGGGGAGGAGGGAGAGGGGAGGAGGGGGAGGGGGAGGAGGAGGGGGAGGGGGAGAAGGGGGGAGGGGGAGGAGGAGGGGGAGGGGAGGGGGAGGAGGAGGGGGAGGGGGGAGGGGGGAGGGGGAGGAGGAGGGGGGAGGGGGAGGGGAGGAGGGGGGAGGGGGAGGAGGAGGGGGGAGGGGGAGGAGGTAGTCATTATCTAAACTTCCCAGAGACTGAGTCCAAAAACTATTACCAGTACTTGTGGCCAAAAAAAAAAAAGGGGGGGGGGTTGCTCAAGGACAAGCATCAGTTTTCAAGCAAATCATATTAAAAGTGGACCGGTGCAGCGGCTGGTAAAGTGTGTGTGGGGGGGTGCGGGGTCCTCCTGGCAGCCTCCGGGCCCCCGCGAGCACCTGGCTCCGGGTCACCGCGCGCCCCTCCCTCCTCCCTCCTCCGGCCTGAGTCACCGCGCCGCCCGAGTCCCCACGCGGAGATGCGGCGCTGAGCGCTGCCGGGACGCTCAGGGCCCCGGGACGCAGCATCGGGCTCTGCGCGCCGCGCGCGAAGCCAGGCCGGCAGCCGCGCTCCCCGCCCGGGTCTCCCCGCCGCTCCTCCGGGCCTCCAGGCGGGCGGCGGCCGAGACCTGAGCCGCGCCCCGCGCCCTCCATGGCGTTTATCCGGAAGCAGCAGCGGGAGCAGCAGCTGCAGCTCTACTCCAAAGAGCGGTGAGCGGCCGGCCTGCGGGCCCAGCCGGGGAGGCGCGCAGGGCCGAGTCACCGCCCGGGGGGCCTGTCCGGAGGCTGGTCCGGGGGGCCGCCGGGGGCCGAGCAGCCGGCGCGGGGATCCCGGGTGGAGAGCGCGGTGGCGGGCGCCTCGGCAGCCCAGAGCCCGCGTCCTTGAGCGGGGGGCCTGGGTGGGGACAGAGACCTGCGGGAGCCCGGCCGGAGCTGGCGCCGGGCTCCGGGCCCGTCGGCCGGGCAGAAGGCGCCCCGCCACGCCGCTCAGGGGCCGCGGCGGCCCGGCTCACCCGGAAGAGGCCGCGCGGATCCCCGCCGGTCCCTCCCGCGGACGCCGCAGCCGCAGCCGGAGCCGCAGCCGGAGCGCGGGGACGCGGCGGGCGCCCGGGTCCCGGGTCCCGGGACGCAGCTGGGCTGCGGGTCAGCGCGCTTGGCCGAGACCCGCGTTCCGCGCCCGGGCTCACCCGTTGCGGGTCGCAGCTCAGGGTCCGGCGCTGTTGTCACTCCAGCGGCACCGCGGGTCCACATGGGGAGCCGCACGGCTCCGCGCCTTTTTTTCTTTTTCTTTTCTTTCTTTCTTTCTTTCTTTTTTTTTTTTTTGGTGGCCAGTTTCTTCAGATTTAAATGGATACTTGATTATCACCCTGCCGCAGGCTGGGAGAAGAATCACAAGAGAAGCCTGGTTAAAAAAAATAAAGAAATAAAAATATCCGAGCCAGGTGGTGGCGCACCTAGTTAAGCGCAGGCATGACAGTGGTCAAGGACTCAAGTTCAAATCCATAGCCTCCACCTGCAGGGGAAAAACAGAGGGGAAGCAGGTCCGCAGGTGTCTCTTTGTCTCTCTCCCTCTCTGTTTCCTCCTCTCTCAGTTTCTCTCTGTCTCTGTCCAATGAGAAATAAGTAAATATGTATTTTTAAAAATTCAGCTTTGCTTCCCATCGGGCGACTCCATCCTAAGTGTATTACTCAAGGGTTCTGGAGAGCCCTGTGTGGTTATATAGACATTGTCGCTAGCATCTGGGTAAGGATTTGGGGTCTGACATCATTCATTGTCTGGTGCTCAAGTCTCCTAGGGAGCTCTCACTAGAAAACTTCTGCTCTAAGCAGGCTTCCCAATGCATTTATAGTGGTGGAGACATTTTGGTGTACTTGAGGTCTGTTGCCACAGGTGACAAAAGGAACCGGAAATGAACCACTTTACCAGTGCTAATTTGATTGTGGGAGCCTGTTATGTAAGAGTGTTGTTAGCTGGCTAGTTGTTGTCTGATCATTGGTGTTGACTTTAAAAAGAGGTAAACTGAGGCAAAGTCAAACTTGTTTAAAAAAACAAGTTTGGGCATATTGGAGAAATTACAATTCCAGGGAAGGGGGGTGGTTGACAGAACTGGGCATACAGCATAGTGATTATGCAAAAGGTTTCATGCCAGAAGCTCAGAGTTTCCCTGGTTCAATCCCCAGCACAAGCCAGCACAAGCCAGAGCTCTGAGCTCTGGTCTCTTTTTCTCTTCCATTAAAATAAAACATTAAAAAAAGAAGAAGGAGAAATTACAATTCCAGACATGGACATTTTAGCAAGTTTAAGGTGAATCTGTTGAGGCTAGGTTTAGGATACACTGTATTTCTGGAAGGAACTGCAAAAGAGCACACATTCAGTCAGTTAAAATTTGTTAAAATTAAAAAAAAAAAAAATACGACGACGACTAGCCTTGAGAATTCCCCATACACATACTATTCTACAAGACTAAATTCTTTGTCTTTTGATCAAGCATTTAGTGGGAATTTTAAATCTCTCTTAACTCTTATGTTTTCTCTGCCTTTTTTTTTTTGAAGATTACATGCTTGAGATTTCTCCAGTTTACATGATCCATTTCCATTTTAGACTTACATTCTTACTTAACCAGAGAGTGAGCCAGAGCATGACTCTAGCATATATGATCAAAGTCGGGACTTGTGACCATTAGTCCAGTGTTCTGTCCACTACCCACTGGGCAACCTTCGTACTCACCAGAATGAAATTCTTTTCTTTTAATATTTTATTTATTTATTTTCCCTTTTGTTGCCCTTGTTTTATTGTTGTAGCTATTGTCGTTGTTGGGTAGGACAGAGAGAAATGGAGAGAGGAGGGGAAGACAGAGGGGGAGAGAAAGACAGACACCTGCAGACCTGCTTCACCGCCTGTGAAGCGACTCCCCTGTAGGTGGGGAGCTGGGGGCTCGAACCAGGATCCTTACACCAGGACTTGTGCTTTGCACCACATGCACTTAACCCACTGCACTACCGCCCGACTCCCTGAATGAAATTCTTTACAGTGTTTACTAACAGAGCAGGCTATACTTAAAAATAGAAACGTAGACATAAAGTTTGTGTAATTTTTCAGCACACTTTTTTTCAGAGCTGTTGAGTTATACCCACTTGAAACATTCATATCTCTCTAGTTTTTTGTGTTGACCTGAGCAGGATAGCCATATTTGGAAACTTCATGCTCATCCTGTAAAGAAAATAAGATATATCAAAATACACATCTCAGATAAGACTTCCAAGAATGTTTTTGGTAGTGTGATTAGGTTTTCGACACATAAAAACCTGTTCGTTAAATAATAACTGGACCATAAACACAGCTGCTCAAATTTTAGAGTCTTCTAGGTATATCTCTAAAGCTTGTTTTAAGAGTGTCACTGTTTGGGAGTCGGGCTGTAGCGCAGCGGGTTAAGCGCAGGTGGCGCAAAGCACAAGGACCGGCATAAGGATCCCGGTTCGAACCCCGGCTCCCCACCTGCAGGGGAGTCGCTTCACAGGCGGTGAAGCAGGTCTGCAGGTGTCTATCTTTCTCTCCTCCTCTCTGTCTTCCCCTCCTCTCTCCATTTCTCTCTGTCCTATCCAACAACAATAATAACTACAACAATAAAACAACAAGGGCAACAAAAGGGAATAAATAAAATAAATATAAAAAAGATAAGATTTAAAAAAAAAAGAGTGTCACTTGTTTAACCCTCAACATTAAGAACTGATCCTTTTTTAGACAGAAAAACTTCTGATTTATAGTGTAAGAATTCTGAAACATTTGAATTGCCATCATGTTCTGTGATCTGAGTCCCATAGAACAATTCTGCCTGGTCGATATGAAATAAGACTAGTTTTCTCTCTAGCTGCCGCTTGTTTAATGGAGGTAATTTGTGTTTGACTTGCTAATCTTGTACAGTTCTGCAATGTCAGCACAGACCTTAGTCTGCACCTACATGTTTCCATTGATCATACAATATGACAGACTGCCCAGGCCAGCAGCACTCCAAGATAAGTGTAGCTCTGACAAGCAAAACAAAAAACAAAAAAAAAAAAAACCCTTTATTTATCAATGAAGAGGCAGAAACTTTTTTTTTTGAATTGTTGATGTTGTCATTGTTGGATAGGACAGAGAGAAATGGAGAGAGGAGGGGAAGACAGAGAGGGGGAGAGAAAGATAGACACCTGCAGATCTGCTTCACCGCCTGTGAAGTGACGCCCCTGCAGGTGGGGAGCCGGGGGCTCGAACCGGGATCCTTACGCCGGTCCTTGCACTTTGCGCCATGTGCGTTTAACCTGCTGCGCTGCCGGCCGACTCTCGGTAGAAACTATTTTGAGCTGTAGTAACCTGGAAAAGCCGGTGTCATTTATTTTACACTTACTTCAGTCTTGCTTGCTGACACCCAAATTCTCTAATGCTCTATCCTGTGATCTATAATGGACATTCACTGGCCAGAATGTGGTCCATAAAGATGAACTTGAAATTAGAAATCAGAAAGTCTCTTTGTAAATTTTATAATACATTCTGAAAGACAAAAATACTGTAAACCAACTTTATTGAGTCTCAAACTTAAAGTAGCCACACTGGGGAGTCGGGCGGTAGCGCAGCGGGTTATGCGCAGGTGGCGCAAAACCTGTGCAAGGACTGGAGTAAGGGTCGCGGTTCGAACCCCCGGCTCCCCACCTTCAGAGAAGTCGATTCATAGGCGGTGAAGCTGGTCTGCAGGTGTCTATCTTTCTCTTCCCCTCGCTTTCTCTCCCCCTCTCTGCCTTCCCCTCCTCTCTCCATTTCTTTCTGTCCTATCCAACAACCAACGACATCAACAACAATAAAAACCACAACAAGGCTACAACAACAAGGGCAACAAAAGGGGGAAAAATGGCCTCTAGGAGCAGTGGATTCATGGTGCAGGCACTGAGCCCCAGCAATAACCCTGGAGGAAAAAAAAAATACAGAACTCTTATTGTCCCTTCCTAAATTGCAGATTGTTGTCTGCTTCAAACCTGTAAATTAGATATTGCCATACTAAGCAAGGGTTTTACAGTTAGACATGCATAGTTACCACTGTTTTCACTCATTATTCCTTCCCGCATATCGTATCTTCCCTCTAGAACTGCCTTCACTTCCTCATAGACTTGTTTTAGAAATTCCCCCTTGTGTGTGACTAGTAGTAGTTGATTATGTTGTCTGTATAAACACGGTCTTAACGTCACTTTTTTTTTCCTTGCAAATCCTTTTTGCTCAATGTATAATTCTCTAAGCATTTGAAAGTTTGTACAAGTGGCCAGGGAATATATCTCACCCTTGCTAAAAGAGGTTTAATAGGGGAAACACAAGAGAGAAAAGGTTAGTAGCAGATGTCTCCTATCTGTGTGGCATTTGATTCTTTTAACTAGATGGCAGGGGGCAGCTTCAAGCTTCAGGAGAAATCACAGCCCCAGAGCTATTCTGTGCTGCAGAATAGCTGTTGATAGTTCAGCTATTCTGAATAGCTGTTGATGGTTCAATATCTGTTGATAGTTCATGATTTGTGGCAGTGAGTTGTGCCGATTTTAGTGAGGGCTAAACCTTCTCCTTGACCTTCAGGATATGTCAGGATGAGCCTAAGATTTTTATCAGTGTTGAGACAGCATAGCGGTTATGCAAAAGGACTTTCATGCCTGAGGCTCTGAGATCCCATGTTCAATCCCTACCTAGCACCACCGTAAATCAGAGCTGAGCTGTGCTCT
Source organism: Erinaceus europaeus (assembly GCF_950295315.1). Taxonomy (NCBI): domain Eukaryota; kingdom Metazoa; phylum Chordata; class Mammalia; order Eulipotyphla; family Erinaceidae; genus Erinaceus; species Erinaceus europaeus. The sequence goes on from NC_080162.1 coordinate 194,852,354, forward strand.
GGTATGTCTGTCTCTCCCTCTCCCTGCCCCTCTCCCCGCCTCGTAAAAATAAATAGGCGGTCGGGCGGTAGCGCAGTGGGTTAAGTGCACTTGTCGCAAAGTGCAAGGACAGGATAAGGTTCCTATTTTGAGCCCCCGGCTCCCCGCCTGCAGGGGAGTCGCTTCACAGGCGGTGAAGCAGGTCTGCAGGTGTCTGTCTTTCTCTCCCTCTCTCTGTCTTCCCCTCCTCTGTCCATTTCTCTCTGTCCTATCCAACAGTGACGACATCAGCAACAACAACAATAATAACTATAACAACAGTGAAAAACAACAAGGGCAACAAAAGGGAAATTAAATTAAAAAAATAAATAAAGTAAATAAAATATTTTTAAAAATCGTGTCAGTGTTCCTGGTTTGGGAACCACCAGCACTTTTTTTTTTTTCTTTTCTTTTTGCCAGCAGGATTACTGGTGGGGATCAGTACCCGCATGACTCCACTCCTCCCCGTGACCATTTTTCCCGTTTTCTTTTTGATAGAGGATGAGAGATAGGGAGGGTAAGAGAAACAGGGAGAGATGTCAGCAGCACTGCTTCCACTGCTATTGAAACTTCCTCTCAGCAGGCAGGGCCAGAGACTTAAAGCCAGGCCTTTGCTTAAGGTACTGTGCACACTCACTGGATGTGCCGCCAGCAGCCCCACTAGAAGCCACGGGCACTTTCTTCTAACACAAGACACTGGGAGCCAAACTTCCTGCTAAAGCTGGGTGGTTTGCCTGAAACCCAAGACCTGTAGCATGTCTCCATGGGACTTTGCAAGTTGTCTAAGAAGTTTTTTTGTTGTTGGTGGTGGTGATGGTGGTCTTTCTTCTGACTGCATTTAAAATCTCTTTGGTAGTGTTTTGCTATTTTTCTAGAAATTTATTTTTATTCCTCTATCATGATTGAGGTTTCTAACACTGAAACCGTTTTGGAAAATGTGGAACCAAGTCTTTAACTCTTAGTTCTTCACCCCCCCAGTTTTCTCTTGTTAGGTCGCTTCAGTTTTCTTTGCTGCCTTATGGGTTGCTTAAACTGGTCTTCAATTTATAGATGTTCTCTCATGTTACGTAGTGGTAGTGTACAGCCTCTTCCATTGATTAAATCTTAGTGTTTGTTATTGAATTTTTAAACAATATATTAATTTATTTATTCCCTTTTGTTGCCCTTGTTTTTTTATTGTTGTAGTTATTATTATTGTTGTTGTTGTTGAGTAGGACAGAGAGAAATGGAGAGAGGAGGGGAAGACAGAGAGGGAAAGAGAAAGACAGACACCTGCAGACCTGCTTCACCGCTTGTGAAGCGATTCCCCTGCAGGTGGGGAGCCAGGGGCTCGAACCAAGATCCTTATGCTGGTCCTTGAGCTTTGCGCCACCTGCACTTAACCCACTGTGCTACCGCCCGACTCCCTGTTACTGAATTTTTAAATATCTAGTTCTAGTTGAACCATTTCTCAGCACTGGCAGTTTTAATATTAATTTTTACTTTTTTAAAGATTTTATAATTAGTATTTATTTATTTATTCCTTTTGTTGCCCTTGTTGTTTTGTTGCTGTAGTTATTACTGATATAGTTGTTGTTGGACAGAGCAGAGAGAAATGGAGAGAGAAGGGGAAGACGGTGGGGGGGGGCAGACACCTGCAGACCTGCTTCGCCTGTGAAGCAACTCCTGCAGGTGGGGAGCCCGGGGCTCGAACCCGCATCCTAATGCCAGTCCTTGTGCTTTGTACCACATGTGCTTAACAGCACTGGCAGTTTTTTGAGAGATATTTGCTTTCTTGCTTTTGATGTCTTTTTACTTCTTTGAGTAGGTCTAGTGGAGTGAACAGATAAAAAAACATGATTTAGTCTGCCACTCCTACTGGCCTTCATTCTGTAGTTTTAATTCTTCACTTGTTCTTTGAGTTGTGGCTGGGAATTCTTGTTCTTTGGAAGTTGTGATTGGGAATTCTTGGATACCTGGGTTTAAAGTTTTTTTTTTTTTAGAAAGTTTTTGCATTCTGGTGTTGAGAGAAGAGATTACAATACTACATTAATTCGTGTAGAGTGTTTAGTTTCATTTCATTTTTTTGTTGTTTTAAATAGCATTAACCAAAATGTGTCACACACTAGGATTGTGGTGTCTAGATTCGAAAAGGAAGCTTATTTTGCCCCAAGTGAGAGGCAAGTCCCCACCGTCTCCCTTCACTTTCACTAAGGAAAGTGAAGCTTTGTGGCGGGTCTTTCCATGCAGCTGTTTCTGCCTGTTGTAATGAGTGGCCTCTGGAGTTGCAAGGTCCTAATGAACTCAGGCTCTCTGCTGCTCACAGATTAAATTCTCCAATGTGTGTTTCTCACTACTAAGACTTTCCCTTCTTTAATACAAATATTTGTATTACTGGATAGAGACAGAGGAACGGAGAGGCAAACTGTTATGTGAAAAACCGAGAAATGCTACACATGTACAAACTAGTGTATCTTTTTTATGTTTATTTATTTTCCCTTCTGTTGGCCTTGTTTTTCATTGTTGTTGTAGTTATTGTTGTTATTGATGTCGTTGTGAGAAAGGACAGAGAGAAATGGAGAAGGAGAGGAAGACAGAGACGGGGAGAGAAACATAGACACCTGCAGACCTGCTTCACCACCTGTGAAGCGACTCTCCTGCAGGTGTGGATCCGGGGGCTCGAACCCGGATCCTTACGTCTGGTTCTTGCGCTTTGCCCTACGTGCGCTTAACCCGCTGTGCTACCGCCCGACTCCCCAAACTAATGTATTTTACTGTTGACTGTAAACCATTAATCTCCCCAATAAAGAAAAGAAAAAAGAAACGCAGACTCTCGGGCCCCACCCCACACCTACTGCGCTAGAACCTTAGTAGATAACCCAGGTGACGGGGCACACATTACGGTTTGAGAAGCACTATTCTAGATGATAGTGATTAAGCCTGCATCTTGAGTTTTGCTTATTTGACTCGTCAATTCTTTTTGCTCCCGGGTTATCGCCGGAGCTGGGTGCCTGCACTACAAATCCACTGCTCCTGGTGGCTATTTCCCCCTTTTCATTGGATAGCAGTATAGAGAAATTGATCAGGGCTAGAGAGCAGAATGGTTATGCCCAGAGACTATCATACCTAAGTCTCCAAAGCCCTGGGTTCAGTCCTCTGCACTATCATAAGTCAGAGCTGTGCAGTTCTCTGGTTTAAAAAAAAAAGAGAGGGGAGTCGGGTGGCAGTGCAGCGGGTTAAGCTCACGTGGTGCAAAGCGCAAGGACCGGCATAAGGATCGCGGTTCGAGACCCTGGCTCCCCACCTGCAGGGGAGTCGCTTCACAGGCGGTGAAGCAGATCTGCAGGTGTCTTTCTCTCCCCGTCTTCCCCTCTTCTCTCTGTCCTATCCAACAGTGACGACATCAGTAGCAACAACAATAATAACTACAACAATAAAAAAAAGGACAACAAAAGGGAAAGTAAATAAATATTAAAAGAGAGAGAGAGAAATTGAGAGAGGAGAGGGAGAGAAAGATAGACACCTATAGACCTGCTTCACTTGTGAAGTGACACTCCCCACCCCCCGCAGATGGGGAGCGGGGGGGCTCGAACTGGGTTCCTTGAACGTTTTTTTACTCTTTGTACTATGTACACTTAACCCAGTTAGCCACTGCCTTATCTTCTCAGTAGTATGGTGAAGGCACATGAGACTTAATGACTGTGACTGCATGAAAGCTTTTAAGAGCATAAGTAATATTTATGTACTATCAGGCAATAGAGCAGGGGGTTAAGCGCATGTGACACAAAGCCTAAGTAACTGCCTAAGGATCCCAGTTCCAGCCTCCGGCTCCCCACCTGCAGGGGAGTCGCTTCACAGGCGGTGAAGCAGGTCTGCAGGTGTCTGTTTTTCTCTCCCCCTCTGTCTTCCCTTCCTCTCTCCATTTCTCTCTGTCCTGTCCAACAACGACGACATCAATAACTACAACAATAAAACAACAAGGGCAACAAAAGGGAATAAATAAATAATTTTTTAAAAAAAGTTATTCCCAAAGGAAGGACTCCAAGGCCAGAGGAAACAGTGAAACTGGTTACACGGTAGTAAGACTATCAACTCCTGAGGTGGCTGAAGAGGAGAGACCTGAAATTTACATGAGAAGATAATTGGTTCAAGGATTAGAATGTCTGTGAATAATAAGTCTCTAAGCCAATGTGTAGAACAGGATTACAAAATGAGTCAAATTTTATTAGGAAAGAGGATAAATATGTGTTGTGGATGTCTGAAGTTGGTGAGGGAGTCACAGTTGAAGCTAAAAAAACTAGCCGAGGAGACCTGTTCAGAGGTGGGGTTGTGGGTTTTGAAGGTCATAAAGTTTGTTAGGGGCTCAAAGTTAAAATGTTAAAAAAGCTAAAAGGCGAGACCTGTAGGTAGAGTTGTGAATGTCGTGATGATATGCACAGGCAGGAAACTGAAACAAAGGGACGGACCATCAGAGAATTATTAGAAAAAGGAACAGAAATAGTGTAATTGTGCTCCTTTGCTGTAGGCCACTAAAGTGGGTGGAAAAAATGGCCAATATGTACCTGATGTCAACTGAAAACAGGAAGTGGCAACAGAAAACAACTGGAGACGTTACTTAGTCAGCGCCTAGTGAGGTGTCATTTTATTTGCTTGACTTGCCCTGTTGACAGCTTATCTTAGAGTACTTGAAAACTTCAGGATATCATATCAAAGATATATCTTTACCCAATTAGCAATGACAGAAACCTTCAGAAAAAGCAAGTCATAACAGGTTATCTGTTGTTGAAAACCAGGGGTATTAAGAAGGATTCTATCACATATAAATCTAGAGTTTTATAAAACAGGTATTGAAGAGTCTAAGGGGGAGAAATAACTGTCCTTACAGGGTGGTCCAGAAAGGCTGTTGACCCAGGAATTTTGTGAAACGGCCAAAATCACTATTCACCACGTCTAATCCAAATAGTGTAGTTGCAGAAAATTGACAAGCAAACAACTAAATCGAATCACTGGTAATCTTCCTCTGCATTTATAATTAAAAAGATGTATAATGCCAGTGAGGAAAACACCAAGACAGATTAAGAGACCTTCCCAAACCTTCATAATTATAGTCAAGAAAATTAAAGCTTCAAATGAGTGGTAGCATTGAGAAAGCGACCAAAAAAAAAATTGTTTTTTAAATTTAATCTTCTAAACTGTGTGTCAGACTAAGCTGTTAATCTAGGTTTCAGCCTAATTAAAATTGATTTTTTTTTTTTAAACACAGAAAGGAACTCTTATTTTGTAGCCTGGTTATTGACACTGTCAGACTGAAAGTGCCACAGTATACTTGTAAGATGAGTGAAGAGCACATCAGGTCGATGGGGTTTACAGTCAACAATTTCTATACACCTCTCCCATATTTGGGAGCTACTCTCTTCCCTGATCCAGCTTTCTGGTCCTTTTTCCAGCCATGACATCATTTCCCCAGACAATAACTTGGATGCACCTGCATTTCAGATTTCAGAGTCAGGGGAAAACAAACAAAAATTAGTATAGTCACAGGCCCTTTAGAATATAGCTAAAATATGCCTACTAGCTATCTACAAAACGGAGACATTCCCCCCACCCCCAACTCTTCATCTGCCTTTAGGTTCCAGCCTTTAGGTTCATGATTAGTCAACAATTTGTTTGGCTTTATATGTTCACTCTCTTTTCAGCCACCAGGTTCCTGATGCTAGCAGGATGCCAACCAGACTTGCCTGGACAGACAACTCCATCAATGTGTCCTGGAGCTCTGTTTCCCCAGAGCCCCACCCCACTAGGGAAAGAGAGAGACAGGCTGGGAGTATGGATCGACCTGTCCACGCCCATGTTCAGTGGGGAAGCAATTACAGAAGCCAGACCTTCCACCTTCTGCATCCCACAATGACCTTGGGTCCATACTCCCAGACAGATTAAGAATAGGAAAGCTATCAAGGGAGGGGATGGGATACAGGGTTCTGGTGGTGGGAATTGTGTGGAATTGCACCCCTCATATCCTGTGGTTTTGTCAGTGTTTCCTTTTTATAAATATTTAAAAATAAAATGAGTGAAGAGGCAGATGTGCTGTGTCTCCCAACATAAGCTCCTGGGAGAATCCTTTCAGTCATCTATGAACTCAGGGAGGTGTAGAAAGAACATGGGCACATACACAGGTTTAGTGCTGATTCTCGATCAGACAAACAACTTATCACCCACTCATAGAAGAAGTTGCCATCCGTTTTACAGCAGGAATTCAATATGCAACCCTATCGTGCTGATCTGATCTCTTTGGAAAGAGTTCCAACTGGTAGGTTGGGAGAATAGATTTATTTCATCTGAACCTGGGTGAGAATGAGACTTGTTTTTTTGAAAATTCTCAAGAGCTCAATTGAGAAGGAGAAAACAATGTTAGTATAATTAAATGGGATAGTATGTGTTGAATGACTTAATCCAGATGTTGCTGTCTAATACATCACGGGGGGGTGCATTTCTTTTTTTTTTTAAGTTTTTATTTATAAAATAGAAATACTGACAAGACCATAGGATAAGAAGGGTACAATTCCACACAGTTCCCACCACTGGAACTCCGTATCCTATCCTCTCCCCTGATAGCTTTGCTATTCTTTATCCTTCTGAGAGTATGGACCCTGGGTCATTATGGGGTGCAGAAGGTGGGAGCTCTGGCTTCTGTAATTGCTTCCCCACTGAACATGGGCATTGGCAGGTCAATCCATATTACCTGTCTCTATCTCTCTCTCTCTCTCTCTCTCTCCCTCCCTCCCTCCCTCCCTTCCTCCCTACCTCCCTACCTCCCTAGTGGGGCAGGGATCTGGGGATGTGGGGCTCCAGGACACATTGGTGGGGTCATCTGCCCTGGGAAGTCAGGTTGACATCATGGTAGCATCTGGAACCTGGTGGCTGAAAAAGAGTTAAGATAGAAAGCAGAACAAATTGTTGACTAATCATGAACCTAAAGGCAAGAATATTGCAGATGGAGATTGGTCATGGGCCCCTTGGATACTTAAGATAGACCTACTAGCTTTTTCCAAAACGGGGGTGTATTTCTAAAGGTGGGATACATGACTGTATTTTTACCCTTGTACAAGATTGTTACTAATTTCTTCCTTATTTCAGAAACAATTTTAAGAAGCTTATGAAAGTGCCAGATTAATTAAATCAATTTCGTAGATGGCAGGGACGTTGCAGGCTAGCTTAAGCCAAGGGTGGTCTTTGGGTTCTCAGAGTAGAGATGGTAGTGGCCCGGCGTTTGTGCCCTTTAGATGCCTATGAACACATGGTTAAGGCACCGTGCACCTTTTCTCACTGTGCCAATCACAGCCCTCCTGAAAACGGCGCCGCCTGTTCCTTTTTCCAATCTAGGGAGTGACTGATTAGCAAAATCTCCTAAGTCCATTGTAAATACTGTTCTTCAGCAGTCTACTGAGTAACTGTTGAGTGGTCGTAAACACAAGCACCGTGCGAATTGTTGGTCTGCTTCTAATTCTGCTTCTAAAAACCCCTTCTGTTTCATTGGTTTAATCCCCTGCTTAACACAGTATTCTATTTGCATAACCACTGTGAACTAAACACCGCCCTGCCTCCAGGTTTAATCCCCACTGGTTCAGGACGCCTTTTTGCTCCGCCCCCTCTCCGTAGTACACCCTGATTTCCACCAGTCTCTTTTCGCTCCACCCTCTCTATGTCACATCCTGTTTCCACCCTACCTGGTGAGTATATATATAAGGACAGGATTGTGATTAGAGTTTAGTTTAGTTTAGTTGGCTTAGATTGTGCTACGTTCCACATGAATAAAGAGATACTGCATACAGCTCAGCCATGAGTCCCTGGTCGTCTGTCTCCCGCCCACAAAGATAGCCCGGCATAATGGCGCCCTGAACAGGGACTGGCAGCGAATGAAATAATTTTAGCTTGTCCGCTAAGTTTCAAGTTGTATGCTTTAAAACTTAAGTGACCTCCCACCTTCTGCACCCCATAAAGAAGGTTGGTCCATACTCCCCTAAGGATAAAGAACAGGGAAGCTTCCAATGGAGGGGAGGGGACAGGGAACTCTGGTGGTGGGAGCTGTGTGGAATTGTATTCCTGTTATCTTACAATCTCGTTAATCACTGTTAAATCACTAAAGAAAAATTCAGTGACATGAGAATAGAACAGTGTCTTTAGAAAAGCTGAGCTGCTGAATGAGAGGGCAAAGCCAGGAGTCTCCTTGAAAAATAGTCAGTAGTCTCCTAGAATACTAGTAAGACAGATCATAAGATTATAAATGTGATTTGGTTTGTTTTTTTTTAATACATGGAGCCTTTTATTCCATAGAATGTAATTTAATGGGGAGCAAAATAAGTATTTTAAAAAATTTTATTTTTTTAATTATTTTTTACCAGAGCACTGCTCAGCTCTGGCTTATGGTGGTGCAGGGGATTGAACCTGGGACTTGACGGAGCCTCAGGCTTGAGAGTCTGTTTGCATAACCATTATGCTACCTTCCCGCCCCATAAGTATTTTTTAAAAGGCTGCTTTTGGGTGGTTCCATGTGTGTAACAGAACCAACCGAAAGAAATAATCAAAAATAAACCATGACTACTGATTGACAAGAGAACTAAGGCTCTTCAAGGGGAAGAGGGGAAGAGGGCGAGTGTGGAAGGCAAGTTGGGGAAGATGGTAAGTTTTATCTGTTAATAGATAAATAAGGGGGGAGAAAGTACTCAAGAGATGAGGATCACATTAGTTCAGAGAGAAAAGAGAATGTAATTTGATTATTCATAACATCATGGAGCCATATTGTATTTTTACAGAAAAATTAAAATGTATATATAAATGTACAGTTGCATGCTAGAGTATAAAAAGAAAGACTCCGAAAAGTTCCTTTATCATCACTTTGTGTAAACTCTGGTGGCGATCCCTGAAGGGATGTCCTGGGGCGGAAAGGACACAGACTGTGGTGGTGGGTACAATGTGTAACTGTTCTCAGGTGGTCTTATGGTCTTGTAAGCTGTTATTGAATCACTAATAAAAACATGTTTTTAAAAATCCGTAATGATTTATCTTGTATAATGTAATTTGGTTATATCCTTTTACTAAATATTTTAATTAAGGAGGATATAATTCTGTTTACCAGAATAATACTCCGGTTTAAAATAGCATCTATGAGATCATCCCATATGTCTCTGTTGTTAGGGAAATAGAGAGACAGGCTGGGAGTATGGATCAGCCTGTCAACGCCCATGTACAGTGGAGAAGCAATTACAGAAGCCAGACCTTCCACTCTCTGCACCCCATAGTGATCCTGGGTCCATACTCCCAGAGGGATGAAGAATAGGAAAGCTATCAGGGGAGGGGATGGGATACAGAGTTCTGATAGTGAGAATTGTGTGTAATTGTACCCCTCTTATCCTGTGGTCTTATCAGTGTTTCCATTTTATAAGTAACAATTATTTTTAAAACATAGCATATATGATTATATATTTTATTATGGCATGTAAGCCACATAATATAAAATTGGCCATCTTCATCATTTGTAAGTGACTGGTACAATAGAGGTGGTGCAAAGTGCAAGGACCGGCATAAGGATCCCAGTTTGAGCCTCCTGGCTTCCCACCTGCAGGGGAGTCGCTTCACAGGCGGTGAACAGCATGTCTGCAGGTGTCTTTCTCCCTCTCTGTCTTCCCCTCCTCTCTCCATTTCTCTCTGTCCTATCCAAACAACAATGACACCAATAACAACAGTAATAACTACAACAACAATAAAAGACAATAAGGGCAACAAACAGGAATGTAAGTAAATAAATAAATTTTAAAAAAGCACTAGGTGTTTTGTTTTGTTTTGGTTTTACGATGAGAGATTATCTTAAAACCTGCTTCTTGTGAAAGTACCAGGATAAATCAAAATAGTGCTGGAACATGACATCTGAAGTGGGTGTTTGGGAGGGAATCAGAGGTGAGAAGGCCCTTTGTAGCTCTCTCTGGAAACACAGGGCTAAAATGCTAGAGGTGAGTAATCCTCAATGCCAGGCTATCTTCGCGGCGGAAGGCAGTTCAATCTTTATTGAGCGGGGATGCAGTTCAACAATCTAATCTCTAATCACAATTCTGTCGTATATATCTCCTGAGGTGGAAGTGTCATTTCAGAAGAGGCTATAGGTAGGATAGGGATGGGGAGAAGGAAAAAGCATGGGAACCAGTGGGGATTAAACCAGTGTGGGATTAAAACTCAAAACAATGATTATGTAAATAGACCACAGCGTCAAGCAATGCAACAGAAGGGGTCTTAGAAGCAGAATTTAGAAGCAGACCAACACCTCAAGCCTTGCTCAGACAAGAATGAGTTTAAACTTTTAGGGAGGGGGGAGAGTATATTATTTATTTTTCATGAGCTCAGGGTTTCATATGGGAGAGGAAAAGCATGAGCAGCACTCTAGAACTTGGAGGTCGGAGGGACCAAACTCTTCAGAACCTGGGGCTCGCAAGGCTTGCTTTCTTTGCTCTTTCCTACCTTGAACCATTTCCCCAACTGTGTTGTCCCCCTTAATTTTTTAAGGACTTCATCACTTCATATAAGATAGGGAGAACCTTGCTAGTCAGCGTGTGCATGAGAATAAGTTTAGTTTGATGAGACCCAGGATTTCTGTAAAAGGGATCATAGATCCGCTATTCTAAGAGGCAGTTTCTTTTACTGGCATGATCATAGATCCGCTATTCTAAGAGGCAGTTTCTTTTACTGGCATGATCATAGATCCGCTATTCTAAGAGGCAGTTTCTTTTACTGGCATGATCATAGATCCGCTATTCTAAGAGGCAGTTTCTTTTACTGGCATGGTGGTCATTAGACCCACAGCGCAGATCTGTTCATTGCTTTTTCCACACCAAATAAAAAGGACTTTCCTGGCATATATTAAATGTTTAAGAATTACTTGTTGAATCAATGAAAGGGTTAAACACTGATTCATGTAACATTCTTATATTTTCTACGACTAAACACGATTTTTTTCCCCCTCCAAAATGTAGGTTTTCTTTGCTTTTGCTTAATTTGGAGGAGTTCTACTTTGAGCAACACACGGCTAATCACATTCAGCACAAAGGTAGTCAGAATGAAAGGTAAGGACAAGTTTTAATCTCACTGTGCTAACGAACCTTTTTGATGCCTCATGTTTAAAAAAACTAAAGATGTTATCCTCTCAATCTTCCTCTTTCTATCTTTTATGGAAAGAAATGAGAAGAGGGGACTTATAAGTTACTAAAAAAAAAAAAAAATCATGTTAGAAACTACAAATGTTTTCCAAAACTCAGAAACAGTGTGTTCTAATTTCTCTGAGGTGGTAGGTGTCTTAAAGGCAAGAGATAGGACTGACTTGTGCCATCACTTCCCCCCTGGCATCCCTTTGTAAACTATACCCTCAATTATTTGGGTTAGGCTCTTACAAAGTAGTGACCAAATGATCATATAGCACTAAAGCTATATGAAAATTCGTCATTTCAGGGAGTCTGGCGGTAGCGCAGTGGGTTAAGCGCACGTGGCGCAAAGAGCAGGGACCGGCATAAGGATCCCGGTTCGAGCTCCCAGTCTCCCCACCTGCAGGGGAGTCGCTTCACAGGTGGTGAAGCAGGTCTGCAGGTGTCTATTTTCTCTCCCCCTCTCTGTCTCCCCTCCTCTCTCGATTTCTCTCTGTCCCATCCAATGACAACAACAACAATAATAACCACTACAATGATAAAACAACAAGGGCAACTAAAGGGGAAAATATGGTCTCCAGGAGCAGTGGATTCGTGGTGCAGGCACCGAGCCCCAGCAATAACCCTAGAGGCAAAAAAAAAAAAAAAAAAAAAAAAGAGAGAGAGAGAGAAAGAAAAAAAAGAAAATGTCATTTCAAAATAAATTGAACAAAAAAAAAAAATTCTGATCTCTTTTCCTTATTCTTCCTTCCTTCCTTCTTCTTTTTATTTTATTTTATTTATTTATTCCCTTTTGTTGCCCTTGTTGTTTTATTGTTATAGCTATTATTGTCGTTGTTGGATAGGACAGAGAGAAACGGAGAGAGGAGGGGAAGACAGAGAGGAGGAGAGAAAGATAGACACCTGCAGACCTGCTTCACCGCCTGTGAAGCGACTCCCCTGCAGGTGGGGAGCCGGGGTTCGAACCGGGATCCGTATGCCGGTCCTTGTGCTTTGCGCCACCTGCGCTTAACCCGCTGCGCTACCGCCCGACTCCCTTCTTCCTTCCTTTCTTTCCCTCACTTTGCCTGCCTCCCTGCCTTCTTCCTTCCCTCCCTTCCTTCCATACTTTTCCCTTCTCCCTCTCCCTTTCTTCTCTCTCTCTTCTCTCCTTCCTCCATTTCTTCCTTTCTTCTTTCTTTTCAAGAACGGGCGTCTTCCTTGCACGTGTGTGATTCAGCCACTCCACACCTCTTTTTCATCCAGGGAGAGAGAGAGAGAGAAAATGAGAGACTCCATGGTACTAGAGCTTACCCCAGCGCCATGACACTCCCCGTGTGGTGCCTGGGCTCAAGTCTGCACCATATGCCAGGCAAGTTAGTGTCCCATCTATTGGACTATCATGTCAGCTCTTCATTTCTCTTTATTTTAACAACTTCTGCTTAACATTATAAAGAAATAGCCCTGTTTCTTTGGTCATATGGCATTTTCTTGAAAACCACACACAAAGATGACTTTCCTGTGTTCATTTTGGAATTAACTATGATCAGTGCTGTTCTAACAAAAACATCTCTGCTAATGATGTGGGCTGGCTTCTCACCTGACAAGCAGTGGTCCTAAATCGGAAAATACTTTGATGTCAGATAAACAGTTCACCTTTAGCATACTTTGGATTTTTTTTTCTGGAAAAATTAAAAAACATGTAGTTTTTTTTTTTTTAAGCACAACCCCAAATGAATATCACTTATATTTTTTTATTTCAAATTGTCAGGGCATATCTATTTCCTAAACATGCAACAAAATTAGACAGTTACTGTTCCTTGATATAGAACCATGCTAGTGTTTTGCTCATAGTCTCTTTCCTACTTCGGTACTCTTTCTGTTTCTCCCATAACCCTCTGTTCTATAGCACAACAATTTCTTGCTCCAAATAAAGCATTTATACGTAAAACACAAGCTGGGGGGGGGGGGTTCAGGCGGTAGCACCGCAGATTAAGCGCACATAGCACAAAGTGCAAGGACCAGCTCAGCGACTATGGTTCGAGCCCCCAGCTCCCCACCTGCAGGGGAGTCTCTTTACAAGCAGTAAAGCAGGTCTGCAGGTGTCTATCTTTCTCTCCCCCTCTCTGTCTTCCCCTCCTCTCTCCATTTCTCTCTGTCCTATCCAACAACAATAACAGCAACAACAACGACAAGACGATAAACAACAAGGACAACAAAGGAGAAAAAATAGCCTCTAGGAACAGGGGATTCATAGTGTAGGCACTGAGCCCCCAGCAATAACCCTGGAGGCAAAAAAACAAACAAACAAACAAAAAAAACACATAAGCTGGGACCTATTTGTTATTTGTAATTTCTAAGTTATTATTAGAGTGAAATGGTAAAACCTCATGGAAGTCAGTTTGATACCTAGCAGCACTGAGAAATAACCTTTCGACCTGGCAGTGCTCCTTACAGGAATATCTCAGTGACATACTAAAAGCAAGTAAATGAATATATGTATAAAGTTGTTTATTATGAAACTACTTACTACAGAAATGCAAATTAACCCCTTGATCCAGCAGTTCTACTTATAGGAATAAACTCAGAGAAATACTGGGAACTCAGAGAAATAAATGGTATATGCACAGATTATTAATTCTTGTAATAGCAAAATACTGGATGCAATCCAATAGGCAGCTTATGTAGTAAACTAGGGAATGTCCACATAACAGAGAACTATGCAGCTATAACAGTGAAACAAACAAGTTCTATATAAAAGTGTTCTCTGGCATGTTAAAGAAAAGAAAAAAAAAAGCAAGAGGCTGAATATTATGTCGTATATACTACCCTTCAAATGAGAGGGGGTTATCATTTAGTCTATTGTTTTTTTTTTTACATTACATACATTTTAGAATTCATAAACTAAAAAGTAATATAAGTGACTTGTCTAAACAGTAGAGAGAGGTGTCAGGAGAATAATAATAGAGAGATTAGACTTCCCTGATTGTTCTTCATTTAATAACTTTGTTTTTAGAATATCTTTGTATATATGTGTATGATAGAACTAAATTTCAAAAGAAGTCCATTTCAAAATCAAAAAGAAGATGAATTATAACTAATAAGATATATTAAGGAAAGGTGGGGGTTAGTTAATTGTGTGAAAAAGTTAGACAACTTCTTAACGGTATTTTAACTTTTTCTATGGAATAATAAGTCCTAAGTTGGGAAAGAATTGCAAACACATTATAAACTTTATTTAGGCAGTAAAATTTTTACTAATAAAATTAATATTGTTGTGATACTTTGTCAAAAACATTCACTTTGGGCTATAATGTTAGATCAATAAGTGGAAACCAAGACTGATATTTTCAATATAAAAACACAACTAGCAATGGAGTTAACTGACAATCTTTGTAATCTTTCACTTGAACTTATACGAACTCATACACATTTCTCCTAAGAGAAAGTATCTTCTAACGTTTTTCTCTGAAACGGCCTAGTAGCAGCAAGCCCAAGATCATGATCACTGAATGCCAGTGATGTGAGATCAAATTAACATAAAATGTCACTGGGTTTTGAAATAGAAAAATTTGAATGTTGTACATTTAAATTTGACTGTACATTTGATGACATCAAGGAATCAGACTTTTTTTTTTTTTGCCTCCAGGGTTATTGCTGGTGCTTGGTGCCGACACGACAAATCCAGTGCTCCTGGCGGCCATTTTTTTCCCATTGTTGTTGTTATTTTTGCTGCTGTTGCTGGATAGGACAGAAAGAAATTAAGAGAGGTGGGAAAGAGAGAGGAGGAGCAAAAGATAGACTCCTGCAGACCTGCTTCACTACTTGTGAAGTGACACCCCCCCCCCCCCCCCGTAGGTATATATTTGCACATGTCTTGGCCACCAGACTAAATGACAGTTGTCTATGGAGATGTTAGGCTAATGCACCTGATATCTTTATATATATTGTTTTTGTTGTTCTTAATTGAATTCATTCAGCTTTAGGTTCTGTGCAGTGCTTAGATTCACAGAAGAGATTCAATCCAAGTCACAGACTACCCAAACAATGCTCACTCGTCACGAAAAAAAACTCCCAGTGGGCTTTCCTATTTATCATGCGTGGCACTTCGCTTGTGTGTGCCGGTCCTTGCGCCTTGCACTATGTGCGCTTAGCCCAGTGCGCCACCGCCTAGCCCCGAATTAGGCTTGTTTAGGACATGCTGATGGCAGTTCATTTATTAAATGACCTATAGACAGTCAGGCTAAAAGTATCAGCAAGTGAAATGCATGATGTACTAGGGTTTCCTCTGTGACTCATGAGGATTTCTGGAGGGAAGGTTTACTACACAAAACAGGAAAGATAGTATGTCAACTACTGGAGAAACAAGGTGATCGATACTGCTACTTGTATTTGTTTAGAAATTAAAAGTACTGGGCGGGGCTAGATAGCATGAAGGTTATGCAAAGAGACTTTCATGCCTGAGGTTCCTAAGTTCTAGGTTCAGTCCGCCATACTGCCATAAGCCAGAGCTGAGCAGTGCTCTGTTAGAAAGAAAGAAAGAAAGAAAGAAAGAAAGAAAGAAAGAAAGAAAGAAAGAAAGAAAGAAAGAAAGAAAGAGAGAAAGAGAGAAAGAGAGAGAAAAAGAAAAAGGAAGAAAGAAAGAAAGAAAGAAAGAAAGAAAGAAAGAAAGAAAGAAAGAAAGAAAGAAAAAAGACATTAAAAGTACTTCACTGGGAGCTGGGTGCTGGCACACCCTGTTGCTTAGAGGCCTGTGTTCAAGCCTCCTCTCCCCACCCAAGGAGGGCAGGAGGGAACTTCATAATCAGTGAAGCAGGTCTTCAGGAGTCTCTGTCTTTTCCTCTCTATCTTCCCCTCATCCCCTCGCAATTTCTCTCTGTCCTATCCAATAAAATTTTAAAAAATAAAAAGGAGGGAGTCGGGTGGTAGCACAGCAGGTTAAGCACACATGGCCAAAAGCGCAAGGACCAGCCTAAGGATCCCGGTTCAAGCCCCCGGCTCCCCACCTGCAGGGGAGTCACTTCACAGGCGGTGAAGCAGGTCTGCAGGTGTCTATCTTTCTCTCTCCTCATCTCTGTCTTCCCCTCCTCTCTCCATTTCTCGCTGTCCTATCCAACAGTAACAATGACAGCAATAACAATAATAATAACTACAACAATAAAAAAACAAGGGCAACAAAAGGGAATAAATAAGTAAATTAATTAAAATAAATAAAAAGGAAAAAAAATGGCTGCTGGCAGCAGTGACTTCATGGTGTAGACTTCAGGCCCCAGCAAAAACCCTGGTGGAGATAAAAAAAAAAGTGCCTAGCTATTACTACGGCAGTTTCATTGTTACCAAGAGTATTACACATTTTACTAAAGAATTATGCAATGATCCTACTCTGGTTAAGGTGTTCTTTTCCTCAAAGGTGCCCTTGTGCCATGACCGAAATATTTTTATTACCATTATGAAATGGAGAAGCCATTCTGCATATGCCTTTGAATTCCTTCCCCACTTTGCCACCTCGTCCCCCACCACCAGAAGGAAGAAACACTTCACCCCAGTAAATCAGCTGCATTTTCTCTTAAGATTTTTTTATGCTCTGCACACTCTGGACCTCACACGCAGATGTTGACTCCCCTTTGCCAGGAGCATCTGCATGTGATGCTTTTATCTCACCCCATCCCACCCAACCCCACCCCATTGATATTTCTTACGTAATGTTCTAGATACTATAGAATTTAATTTGTCAGATTCAATATGAGCTAAAATTTTGTTACCTGTCTTTTAATAACGCAGATTTTTGTCAGATCAAATAAAGAACAATGTGTGTTCTGTAAAAAAAAAAAAAAAAAGAGTATGACTAGTAGACTAGCATGAAATAAATGATGATATAAAACAAACAACTTCAAGAATATTTTGAGGGGGAAAAAATTGGAAATTCAATCATTACCGTCAGCATGCTGAGTACTCACTTCAAATCTTTTCAGTAACTATACATATATTGAGCAAGACTCAAAGCTAAAGTAAATATTTTCCTGCTTTTAATTTTTTTTAATTTATTTACTGTTGGGTAGAGACAGAAATCGAGAGGGGAGGGCAGATAAAGGAAGAGAGACAGAGAGATACCTGCAGCCCTGCTTCACCACTTGTGAAGTTTTCTTCCTGCAGCTGGGACCAGGGGCTTGAACCTGGGTCCTCACACACTGTAATGTGTGCACTTAACCAGATACACCACTGCCTGGCCCCCATGAGTATTTTCTGTCCATAAAAGAGTAGGGAATGTTAGTCTGGTGGTGGTGGTGGTGGGGGGTGTTCTCAGACTATAAAATTGTCAATCAGATTAAACTGTAGAGGTACATATCTAAGTCTAACAAGTTAAAACTTTGAATCAACAAAAATCAGTTTTTCAGTTTTTCCTTTCAGATAGTTGTGAGATTCAGCAGAGGTAAATAAATAAATAAATAAATAAGTGTGTTGGATAGTGCTCAAGAAATGGGTCCATAATTTTGTTAGCCTCCAGATGACAGAGAAGGAAAATTATTTTGTTTCTGTGCCCCTCTTTAATTTAATTGTTGTACTTTTAATTGATGCTTTTGTTGTCTACTTTCTAGTTAAAATATATCCTGGGGCTGGGGAGACAGCATAATGTTTACACAAAAAGACTCTCATGCCTGAGGTTCCAAGGTCCCAGGTTCCAGCCCCAGCATAAGCCAGAGCTGAGCAGTGTTCTGGTGTTTTCTGTGCCTTTCTCTCTGTGTCTCTCTCGTTAAAATAAAATAAATTGAAGCACTTTTTAAAAAACAAAATACTTTTAAAAATAATTTTAAGAAATAAAATACATTGTGATTGTGTGATTGTGTGTGTGTGTGTGTGTATGTGTGTGTATGTGCATGACTTTTGTTAAGTGCTTTGGCAGTAACCCATTGTATTTTGATCCCTAGGAAAGTCAGAGGTTCCTTTAAAATATGCTCAAAATCAGTTATTTTTGAGCCAGATGCAATATCTGAACCCATCATTAAGGTAAATGCATTTAAAGTGTTGATATATATTTTCTTCCTTTTATCTTTACCTTTAAAACTAAGCTATGTCTCTCAATTCTTTTTATCCAGATTCCACTGAGAGACTGTATAAAAATTGGGAGACATGGAGAAAATGGAGCCAGCAGACACTTTGTAAAGTATGTCACTGTCATTGGTTGTTGAATTTTATATCTACCAAAAAGTTGTATTATTTAATGACTCTTGTCTACATTTTAGGACAAAATCTGGGTGGATTTCCCTCATTTTCTGTCAGGTAAGGAGTCCTTAGAAATTACTTTTCACGTAGTTTCTGTGACCAGGGAGGTAAAACAGAGACTAGAGCATGGGACTTAGAGGCATGAAGTTTGATCCCCGGCATTGCATTTGGCAGAGTAGTACTCTCCTTTTTTTTTTTTTATAATATATATAACTTTTTTTTCTTTCATTGCCCTTGTTATTGTTACTGATGTCATCGTTGTTGCATCAGACAGAGAAAAATGGAAAGAGGAGGGGAAGCCAGAAAAGAGGAGCGAAAGATAGAATCCAGCCGGATTCACGCCACGTGCGCTTAACCGGCTGCTACCGCCCGACCCTCATACTCTCCTTTTCTGTCAGTCCACCTAACCATATCTACCTAACTGTGCCTCTCTCTTGCACGCACGCTCGAGAGAATTGCCCATGGCACATGCAGTGCTGGGTATTGAACTCCAGACCTGGCAGCATGCAAGTCTGGTGCTTTATCCACTGCACACTGACTTCACATTTTTTAACTGACATAAATGAGAAGAGTTTAGAAATGCAATTTTTGGGAGTCAGGTGGTAGCGCAGCAAGTTAAGCACTCGCAAAGCACAAGTTTTGGCGTAAGGATCCCGGTTCAAGCCCCCGCTCCCCACCTGCAGGGGAGTCACTTCCCAGGCAGTGAAGCAGGTCTGCAGGTGTCTATCTTTCTCCCTCTCTGTTTTCCCTTCCTCTTTCCATTTCTCTCTGTCCTGTCTAACGACGACATCAGTAAAAGCAACAATAATAACTACGACAACAATAAAAAAAAAGACAACAAGGATAACAAAAGGGAAAATAAATATTAAAAAAAACTTTTAAATGCATCTTTTGTGTTTACTGTTTTTTTTATTTGGCTATAGTATTTCAAAAATATGACACTTAGAAAAGGTAATCATAGGGCCAGGCAGTGGCACACCTGATTAAGTGCACAAGGACCCAGGTTCAAGCCCCTGGTCCCCACCGGAAAGTTTCATGAATGGTGAATCAGGGCTGCAGGTCTCTCTCTGTCTCTTTCCCTCTCTATCTCCCCAGTCCCCTCTCGATTTCTTTATGTCTCTACCCAATAATTAATCAAAAGAAAAAAAAAAAAAGAAAAGGTAATCATTATATACCAAATGTTATTTTACTATCAGAATTTAAAGACCATTCTAGCATTAATGCAGATGCTTTTGAAAGTAGTGATTGGGAGTCAGGTGGTAGTGCAGGGGGTTAAGCACACGTGGCGCAAAGGGCAAGGACTGGTTAAGGATCCCAGTTCGTGCCCCTGCTCCCAACCTCCCCACCTGCAGGGGAGTCACTTAACAGGTGGTGAAGCAGGTCTGCAGGTGTCTGTCTTTCCCCCTCTCTGTCTTCCCCTCCTCTCTACATTTCTGTGTCCTATCTAACAACAATGACATCAATAACAACAATAATAACTACAACAATAAAAAACAAGGGCAACAAAAGGGGAAATAAATAAATAAATATAAAAAATTTTAAAAAGAAAGTAGTGATTATGTAGTAATCATTTAAAGCAGATTTGTAATATCGTAATATTATATTTACTTAAAACTCCAAAGTTTTTATATTACAAGTATCTATTTTCTGTCTAAGGTGTATTTCATTAAAGAACACAACATCATCGCACCATATAAAATAGAAAGGGTAAGTAAAACTCTCAGTTCACTCCCAGGAATTTATATAATAATTCAAACTATAGAATTTTGTGACTCTGTAAATATCTTGAATCAAATATAATAACTGCATATTTAAAAGCTTGTTACATGAAAGAAATAACAGAATTACCTAAAGGAACCACAGATTTAAAAAAAATTATTAGTGATTTAATCATGATTAACAAGATTGAAAGTTAATAGGGGATACAATTCCACACAGTTCCCACCACCAGAGTTCCGTATCCCATCCCCTTTTATTAGAAGCTTCCCTAGTCTTCATCCCTCTGGACCAGAGACCAAAATTCTTTATGGGGCACAGAGGGTGGGAGGTCTGGCTTCTGTAATTGCTTCTCTACTGAACATGGATGTTGGCAGGTTGACCCATCCCCCTAGACGGTTTTGTCTTTCCCTAGTGGGGTAGGGCTCTGAAAAGGTGAGGAACCACAGATTTTAATTTTAGATATCTCATTTAACTTTTGACTTGGAGAAAAATGTCAATGTGAAGAGAAGAAGCTGTAATGATTACATTAGAAACTGAAAGCAAATTATGCATCATTTGACAACATTATTTATTATTACTGATAATTACTTTTTAATGTTGAGCAATATTTATGTATAATATAAAAATCTTGTTTGATAGTTCAACAATAATATATAAACACTCTTAATTGGATAGAAACTTTGAGTAGACCTGAATCCATTATCTTGTTTTCCAGGGCTTACGTAAACAGAGATTATACAATCAGCCATTCTGCTCTTCATTTAATTTGGGGGATATTAACTTAAAGAGTATCTGATTTTTTTTTTTGATTATGTAATTTCTTTTTTTTATTTTTTTATTTTTATTTTTATTTTTTATTAAAGAAAGGATTAATTAACAAAACCATAGGGTAGGAGGGGTACAACTCCACACAATTCCCACTGCCCAATCTCCATATCCCACCCCCTCCCCCGATAGCTTTCCCATTCTCTAAGAGTATCTGATTTTTAAGGAGAGAGATATACAATTTCAGCTAAGAAAGTTTATCTAGGAACAAGGCTGTGCTTCTGATAAAGACATCTCTGTAAATTAAATACCTTTCTGGGAAAATAATCCCCCAGGCTGAATCTCACTCAGTCTCAGTCACAGGTCTGCCTGTGGTTTCTCAGCGAGCAGCTTTGTGGGAGCTATAAAGTACACGCAGTGACCTGTCTGCTGTAGGTACAGGAAACACAGCCTGTGTGAGCTTGGCAGAACCTGCAAGTTCTGAGATTGAGCTGGTCTCAGGCGATGTTGCTGATGTCTGGGGCAGGATAGTTTCTTACTGCCTCACATTACAGCCCAGGACCACTAATCAACGACTACAGTGTTCTCTCCAGCCACGCACACGCACACGCACGCAAACCTAAATTGAGCACAACTGCCTGGGGTGCTCTTCCAAAGGCTCTCAGGATACTCAGTTGAAGTTGAAAACATAAAGAAAATAAGAGTAAGGTTGGTTAGACAATGAAATGTTCTTTTGTTGGCAGTGTGAATGAGAACCCCAAAGGATCCTTCAATTTAAAAGGGTTGTGCTGATAATGAGAGACAGCATAATAGGAAGCCCAACCTTCCTTTTTCCTCACAGAGATACTAATTCAACAAAATGCATAGGCCTAAAAATAAATAAGTAAATAAATAAAAAGCATACTGGTGTAGGGAACATAACGTTTACACAAAGAGACTCTCATACCTGAGGTTCCAAAGTTCCAGGTTCAATCCCCTGAATCATCATAAGCCAGAGCTGAGCAGTGCTCTGGTTAAAAAAAAAAAAAAATGCATGGACCAAATATCTTTATGAAAAATATGGAAACTTTAAGAGATTACTGAATGTGATCTTTCTCTCTCTCTTTCTCTCTCTCTCTCTGTGTCTCTCTCCCTCCCTCTCTCCCTCCATCCCTCCTTTCCTCCTTCCCTTTCTAAGGGAGCATAAAGTCAGTTGCACCCAATCTAGTAGGAAAAATTTATGACAACTTCTCACACTGGTCCTTACCACTAGCACAGAACCATGTCACTAGCAGGACATTCTTAGCTTCCTGAATTCTCCAACGTCTCCATGGAGAAGGGAGAAAAAGATTAAATTTTCTGTCCTTTGTTGTGAGCTTTGGGGGCATTGCCCAGAGGAGTGCCTTCTGTCTCACCTGCCTCAGAGAGCCACCGGGGCCTGACATCCTCCACATGCCAGGAAACCCACTGGAATGAGAAGGAAGCACTGTGCCGCGCTTCCCAATGACCTGACCTGCCACACAGCAGACAGAGGCCAATACAACTCAGCAGACTCTTCCTCGGGGGCAAGAGAAGAGCGGAACTTGTGTC
Source organism: Erinaceus europaeus (assembly GCF_950295315.1). Classification (NCBI taxonomy): domain Eukaryota; kingdom Metazoa; phylum Chordata; class Mammalia; order Eulipotyphla; family Erinaceidae; genus Erinaceus; species Erinaceus europaeus. Next base: position 194,874,787 of record NC_080162.1, read on the forward strand.
CCGTGGTGCAGCTTTCCCAGGGAACTGTTGGAGGGACTGGTTGCAGAGCACCCGGCCCACTCTGGATAGTCTAGAGCAGCTCCAGGGAATGCGCAGTGGAACCAATCCACCACGCCAGAGGAAATAAAGAGATCAGGAGTGCCCCCACTCCCATCCCACCACCACCACCACCAAGTCCTTCCAGGTTTATAATCTATAGGCGTATGTCCAGAGACGAGCACATCTACAGGAATGAGTCAAGGGGCATTCGAGTCTCTAGCTGAGCTAAGATCTTTTCCTTGTTTGCAGCCTGTCCATAAAGACCTAGAGAGGAACCTCTTTTTTTTTTTTTTAATACATGAGTAGATACCAGCACAGAAACAGGGAACACAACTCAATTGAAGTAACAAGTTAGAAAGTAAGATTAGGGGAATCGGGGGACAGCACAGCAGGTTAAGTGCAGGTGGCGCGAAGTGCAAGGACTGCAGTGCAAGGAGCAGTGTATGGATTCCGGTTTGAGCCTCCAGCTCCCCACCTCCAGGGGAGTCAGCAGGTCTGCAGGTGTCTATCTTTTTCTCCCTCTTTCTGTCTTCCCCTCCTCTCTCCTTTCCTCTCTGTCCTATCTAACAATGACAGCATCGATAACAACAACAACAATAATTACAATAACAATAAAAAACATCAAGGGCAACAAATGGGAAAAATAATTTAAAAAAAAAGAAAGTAAGGGGAGTCAGCAGGTTAAGCTCAGGTGGCACAAAGTGTAAGGATCCCAGTTCGAGCCCCCGGCTCCCCACCTGCAGGGGAGTCACTTCACAGGTGGTGAATCAGGTCTGCCGGTGTCTGTCTTTCTCTCCCCCTCTGTCTTCCCCTCCTCTCTCAATTTCTCTCTGTCCTATCCAGCAACAACAACAATAATAACTACAACAATAAAACAAGGACAACAAAAGGGAATAAATAAATAAAAGATTAGAAAGAAGTGGACGTCTATAAATTATCTGACACAGGATTAAAAATAGACACCATGGGGCCAGGCAGTTCACCAGTCCTGGTGAACACACAGATCACAGAGCGTAAGGACCCAGGTTCAAGCTCCTGGTCCCCACTTACAGGCAGGAAGCCTCACAAGCTGCAGAGCAGTGCTACAGGTGTCTTTCTGCCTCCCATCTTTCCTCCACTTTACTCTCAGATTTATTTCTGCCTCTATCCAATAAGTAAATAAAGTTTCCAAAAGAAAAAGAGAAAAAATCATAAATGTGCTGTTGAGTGAGCCAAAGAAAGCAATGTATGAATCAAATGAGAATTGCAACAAAGAGAAAAACATAAAGGACCCCAGCACATTTTGGAAATAATGGAAGAATATTATAACTAAAGTAAAATTTTTTTTCCCAGAGAGTTAATAGAAGGCTTGATCAAGGAGATAAAAATAATTGACAGACTCAAGGATATGTCCACAGGAGGAGCCACTAGCCCAGCCAGACCTTGTAGACTCAAGGATATGTCATTTAACTAAGTTGCAGACAGTTGTTGTCAGATAGTTGTTGCAACTCAAATACAATTATACGTACCCACATCCCACCCAGAAGGGCAACGTGCCGATTATTATTAATCTATCAGCCCACAGGCTGATTTCACCCAGAAGCATCCTCAAAACACTAGTTCCTACTTTCATGCCTGTTCCAGTGGCTACTATTGAAAAGAAACACGTATGTTGGCAAAGATGTAGAGAAAACTGCTCTTGCTCTTTTTCGACTGGTGGAAATGTACACTAGCGCACCCTCTACGGAAAACAAACGGGAGATGTCTCAGAAACCTTGCAGTAGACTATACCGTGTAACCCGGCAGTGTTCTGCTACTACGCAGACTCGCAACTAAGTGGATGAATGTGCAAATACATATCACATATAAGCATATGAAACAAACACAGGCAGAAATAAAGGGAGAAATTGACAGCAACACAATAAAATACCCTCCTTTGAATAGTGGGTAGGCAAGCCGGCAGAGAAATCAATTAGTATCATCAAAAACTGAAGCAACATTATCACCCTAGCGGACAAATACAAAATATTCCTCCCAACAGCAGCAGAACGCATGGTCTTCTGAAGACACATGGAACAGTGATCCGGGATGTGGTGAGCTGGGTAGAGTCTCAGACTTGCACATGTGAGGTCCTGCATTCCAACCCAGGCACTGCATATACAGACTGATGCTATACTTCTCTCTCCTCTCTGTCTCTCTCTCTCTCTAACTACAAGTCAATGAAGAGATCTTAAAGGGGGAATAAAAGGCATGTGGAATATTCTTTAGAATATTCACTTATTATTATTTTTACTGGAGCGCTGCTCAGCTCTGGCTTCTAGTGCTGGACATTGAACCTGGGACCGTGGAGCCTCAGGCTGAAACTTTTTGCGTAACTTTTATGCTATCTGCCCAGCTAAAATAAATCACACACTAGGTCAGCTAACAAATGTTAACAGATTTAAGATGATTGAAACTGTCCCATGTGTCTTTCCTGCCAAAATGAAACGAACCTAGAAATGCATAATAAAAGGAAAACCCACAGGTATGTTGAAATTAAGCAGTAAGTCAAGAAGGAAATGTTTTTAACAGCTTGAGATAAATAGATACAAGATGACAGTATACCAAAATATACAGGAAGTGACAAAAGTAGTAAAGAGTTATTTATTACAATAAAAGCCTCATTACAGAAAGAGAAAGATGTCAAATTTAAAACCTAATTGCACATTTCTACAAACTAGGAGAAGAACAGCAAACCAGGATCGCCAGGGAGATAGCATAGTGGTTAGCAAAAGACTCGCATGCCTGAGACTGCCAGTCTGAACAGTGCTCTGGTCAAACAAACAAACTAAACAGCAAACTAAACTCACCAAAGTTAAACAGAAGAATGGAGATACTACATAGAGCAGAAAAACCAATAGCCTCTGTTTCCTTAGAATGCCCATTTCTGGATGGAGTGGTGAGGAGGACACACTAGACCAGACAAGATGTCTGCAGAATTTAATGTGTGTGTGTGTGTGTGTGTGTGTGTGTGTGTGTGTGTGTGTCTGATGTTCTTCAGGTGAAATGATTTGTCATGCTTCATTGCTTCATCGCTTCCTTTGTTTTGACTGATCTCCTTTTTTCGTTAGGGAAACATTGAGTATGTCTTTGAATTGGATGTTTCTGGGAAAGTGGAAGATGTTGTGGAAACATTGCTGCAGGTAAGTTTTTTTATGTTTTATTTATTTATTGTTGGATAGACACAGAAAGGAATTAAAAGGGAAGTGGGAGACAGGGAGAGAGAGACAGACAGACAGACAGAGAGACACCTGCAGCCCTGCTTCACCTCTCATGAAGCTTTTCCCCTGCAGGTGAGGACCAGGGGCTTGAACCTGGATCCTTGCGTATGGTAATGTGTGCCCTTAACCAGGTGCGCCACCACTGCCTGACCCCACCCCAGGTAAATTTTTACCTTACTCGGACCATCACTGGGTAGAAAGTTCAAAGAAACTAAGGGAGGGAGTGGGTGGTAGTACAGTGGGTTAAGCGCACATGGCACAAAGTGTGAGGACCGGCTGGCTCAAGGATCCCAGTTCAAGGCCCCAGCTCCCCACCTGCAGGTGGTTTGCCTCACAGGTGGTGAAGCAGGTCTGCAGGTGTCTGTCTTTCTCTCCCCCCTCTGTCTTCCCTTCCTCTCTCCATTTCTCTCTGTCCTATCCAACAACAATAGCCGCAGCAATGAGAGCAATAACAATAATAGTAACAACAAGGGCAACAAAATGGGAAAAATATCCTCTAGGAGCAGTGGATTTGTAGTGTAGGCACCAAGCTCCAGCGATAACCCTGGAGGCAAAAAAAAAAAGACTGGAGGTCAGGCAGTAGCTCAGCGAGTTAAGTGCACATGCCACAAAGCGCAAAGACCGGCATAAGGATCCCAGTTGGAGCCCCCGGCTCCCCACCTGCCGGGGAGTCGCTGCACAGGCAGTGAAGCAGGTCTGCTGGTGTCTATCTTTCTCTCCCCCTCTCTGTCTTCCCCTCCTCTCTCTATTTCTCTCTGTTCTATCCAACAACAACGACAACAATAACAACAACAATAATAACTACAACAACAATAAAATAACAAGGGCAACAAAAGGGAAAATAAATAATAATAATAATTTTTTTTAAAAAGAATAAACTAAGGGAGACATTAAAAAAAATCACAGCTATATATTCTATGAACACCCAAATCTTTTAAAACTGTGAAACAAATTTCCTTGACTCTAGGATTGGGGCTGCAGGAGAGTGGCCATCTGGTGGGAAGTGAAGTGCACTGACTCGCCCATCTTGGGACACAGGGAAGGAACTGTGCCCATGACAACAGTATTTTCTCAACAAAGTGATATTATGATATTGACATGGAAAAAAAAATGACAACTGGATTTGAAAGCTGCGTATTAGAAGTCACAGATAACATTAGAAACAATATTAACTGTTACTTAGTGACAGAATGGCGGGTCTTTTTTTCTTTACTGCTTCTAAGGAATGTCTTCAGATCATCTGAGAGAAAAATTAACTTCCTGTTATTTATAATATTGTAGCTTCACAGAGCATCCTGCCTTGACAAACTAGGGGACCAAACTGCGATGGTATGTATTCCTGAAGATCTCTATCTTTAGGGGGTTGGGCAGTAGCTCACGGGGTTAAGTGTTCCAGGTTAAGCACAAATAGTACAAAGCACAAGGAACTGCACAAGGATCCCACTTCGAGTCGCCTCCCCCCGGTTCCCCACCTGCAAGGGAGAAGGTCACTTCACAAGCAGTGAAGCAGGTCTGCAGGTGTCTATCTTTCACTCCCCCTCTCTGTCTTCCCCTCCACTCTCAGTTGCTCTCTGTCCTGTCTAGTAAAACAGAAAAAAAAAAAAAAAATGATCATCAGGAGCAGTGGATTCGTAAGTGCTGGCACTAAGCCCCAGCTATTATAACCCTGGAGGCAAAAAAAGAAAAAGCAAAGAAATTCCTGTATCTTTATTGTGAGTTAATTTGCATTGGTATTTTACTCACAAATACTTCTATCTATACTTTAACAATGATCCTCTTTTCATAGATAACAGCTATTTTGCAGTCACGTTTGGCTAGGACATCCTTTGATAAAAACAGGTGAGTTAGTTTTCCTTTTTTTTTTTTTATTTTATTGATTCCTGAGTATAGAATCACTGAACCTTTTCATTTATATTCAGCACGCCCAAAATTGGTGAGAGTATCATCAAGAACCTCTTTATCATAGGAATGGTCCGCCCTTACTGCAGGAGTAATCATGGAGACGTCCATCCTGCTGTCTGTCAGGCGTTATGACTGACCCTACTGCCTACAACCTTTTCAGCTGACTGCTACTGTCTTTCCTCTGTTACTGCTTGCACCTGCAGGGTCCTGGAACAGCTTTTAGCCTGTCTGTGACTAGTCTTCATCTCCCCCACTATACCTACTATGCTTTTGGGAATACGTTCTTTCTAGCTTAGTTGTGTCTTTCACTTGAGCGTTTAAAACTCTTCAAGTCTTCCCACTGTCTTCAGGACCAAGCCTTCACATTACCGCCGCAGCACACAGACCATGTCTGTGCTAGCAGTGGTTTGCTCCTGTCAGCCATGGGTTGATTGCTTTTCTTGCATTCGATGCTACTGCTCTTCGCCTTGTATGCACTTTGCATGGGTACGCCGCCGAGACTCTTAACCTTGCAGCTTTGGGCTGTGTTCCCTTCCCTTAGAATACTCAACTCCCTTCCTCTCTTAGACCTGCATCTTATTTATCTTTCTGGTTTTACCTGTGCTATCAGTTTTCCCGAAACATCTTTCTTGACCCTGCTCAGCTGTGGTTAAGTCCCTCCCTAAGGTGGCCTAGAGGAGACAGAAGACAATGTGTTACCATTCTGATGTTTTGTTGTTGTTGTTGTTGTTTTTCATTGAGTTTATTTTATTTTGAGTATTCAGTGTTTTCTTCTGAAATAATCACACCTCAGTATTTTGTCTGTTCTCCTTGTCTCTTACCTGCCTTTTATTAAGTAAATTTTCTTATTAAGTAGATTTGGGCTTTTTGTCTATATCCAAGTCTCCATTTTGTTAGTTACTGTAGCATTAAGGCAATCTTTTCTTTAAAGACGTGTTGATTTTTGAGAGAGAAAGAGGGCCAGAGGACAGTTCAGCGCAGGCATAAGGTGGTGCTGGGGATTAAGTCTGTTGCCTCTGAAGCAAGTTTGGCCCTTTGGAAGTTGAACTACTTCCTCGACCCTTGTGTGTCTGAAGTAGTGCAGCACCCTATACACTTCTCTTTCTTTCTTTTTGTTTTTTTAATGTTGTGCGGGAGAACGTGTGGTTGAGGCTTACACGTGCAGTACTGATGAACAACTTCCCTGGCCCAGTGTTTTTATTATGGGGAGAGGGGCCAGGAGGGGCACGCAGAGACAGAGAGATGGCATACGGAGAGCAGAGCAAAGAGAGACATGTAAGTACTCTCCTCCCCTGCTAGCTATGCACTCCCACGTGCTACCGCCAGGAGTTGAACCCTGGGCCTCTTAAGGCTGCGCCCTACCTATTGAGCTGGTGCCTCCTGGCCACTTGACTTTTTAGTTCCGTTTCACTGTACTGTTTAATTAGTAGGTGTGGTGGAAACTGAATTTCTAGCCTGGTTTTGATCTTAGAAGAAAGAGTTTTGCTGAGTTCTTTATTGGAATGAGGAAGTTCTGTGTTATTCCTGACTGGGTAAGAGCACTCTTAACAGGATTAGAGCTTTGGCTCCTTTTCTGCTTTTATTGAGTCTTTGTTGGGGCTGCATTTAAATTCGATCAGTACTATCTACAGCTCCACTGAGAAGGGATCAAAACCTTCCTTGGAACCAGGAGACCAGGAGACGAGACGGAGATGGCCTACCTAGCAGAGCACTTCATCCTGAGTGAGGACCTGGTTTCCAGTACCCAGTCACTGCGTGTCAGCATCATTCACGGCAACCGGGGAAGCCTCTTCAGTGGTGGGGCAGCACTGTCGCATCTCTTCTTGTTCTTATGTCTCTCCCTTAGAAGAGAGGGAGGGAAAGTGGAAAGGGAGGAAGAAGGCAGTCCAGCTGGAGCAGTGGGATACTGGAGCAAAAAAAAAAAAATCCTCAGTAAAGTTTCGGGATCTGATCATTGGATTCTAGAGATCATTGTACTTCACAGCTGAGTCATCCACTTTCTGAGTTTTGAACGATCTGACTCTACTTCCTACACCAGAATAATAATCCATTTCTGTTACTCTGTGAGATATTCTGGCTCTGAACTTCTCTGAAAACCTACCTCTCTGTGTTGTAGCCTTACCCTATTCACTGAAGGCTGTTCCTTCTGCTACTAAAACAGTGGCCTTTTAATTTGTATTACTTTGTCTCTTCAGCTTCCTGATGAACTTGAAAAATAATAATAATAATAATGAGTTCTGGAGGAATAGCTCATTGAGGAGTGTGCTGCTTTGTCGCATTTGTATTCAAGTCTGAGCCCCGGCTCCCTCTATTAAAGGAAGCGTTAGATGTGGTCTCTCATTCTTTCTCCTTCCCGACCTGCCTGCCTACCTCTCTGCTTCTCTGTCACTACCTAAAAGAAAGAAGGAAAGAGAGAGAGAGAGAGATAGGACGTAAGGGAGGGAGGGAGGAAGGGAGGGAGGGAGGGAAAGAGAGAGAGAGAGAGTGTGTGTCAGGCAGTAGTGCAGCGGGTTAAGCAAGTGCACCACTGCACCAAGCGCAACGACCGGCCGAAGGATCCTGGTTCGAGCCCCGGCTCCCCACCTGCAGGAGCAGGTCTCTCTGTCTTCCCCTCTCTGTCTTCCCCTCCTCTCTCCATTTCTCTCTGTCCTATCCAACAACAATGGCAGTGATAACAACAATAGTAACTACAACAATAAAACAACAAGGGCAACAAAAGGAAATAAATAAATTTTAAAAAAGAAAGAGAGAGGAAGGAAGAAAGGAGACTATGTAGATTATTTAGGTGGTCTTTGCTGGCAGAGAAAGAACTCTGAGGGTCTTCGCATCCTTACTGGAATGGAAGTCTGTCTGGATGCTTTTATCACCAGAGAAAATGGTAGCTTTCAGAATCAAGTTTGTGCTTTGTCTGATTATCTAAGTAAGGAGTGTTGAGTCGAATCACACACACAGTGCCACCCTCTGTAGTTTCTCAAGAGCTATAGCTTCACCTAGAAAGTGGTTTAGCGTTCTGATATTCTTGCTTCTTTTGAAATATAAATTCTCAGATTCCAAAGTGTTTCTGAAAAGCTGCACATGGAATGCAAAGCAGAAATGGTGACACCCCTAGTGACAAACCCTGGACACGCATGCATCACCGACACCAACCTGTATTTCCAGCCCCTCAACGGATACCCAGTGAGTACAGACGGTGGAGTCAAGTGGAGAACTGTGGCATACATGCAGTAGCCAGCTTTAAGCTGTTCACCTATGAACTTTGTACGTTTGGTGAGGATCTAGACTGTGATTATTTTCTCCAGGACCTGGGTATTTTCATAAGTGCCATAATTCTGACGTTCAGTCATTTCAGAAGTTACTTGCTCTTAACTTTTTCTTTCTCTCTCTCTTTCTCTCTCTTTGTTTTTACTTTCTGGCATTACCGCCACCTTACACACCAACAATTTCACTGCTCTGAGCCAACTGTTTGGATAGAAACAGACAGACAGAGATACCACAACACGGAAGCTTCCTCTGACACTATTGCGCTGCCGTGGGGGGTTGGGGCCTCAAACACACACTGATCACGTGGCAAGATAGGCTCTCTATCATCATTTCATTTGTCCCTGATTTCAGTTTCTGAAAAGAAATCCTACCCTCCCTTATGTTGGTAAACGGTCATTGTTGAGTTAGAGCTTTCTGTTGGTAGGCACTTTGGAATGTGACAAAAGACATATGGAAAGAAGTATGTTCTCTGTACTGCACATGTATGTTGATATTTCTTCCTTCTCTTTAACTACAAACAAGTTCATTAGGTCTGAATCTTCCTTTCCAAAGAAGTGACGAAACTAGGTCCTTCTCAGCTGGTAATAGAACAGCTGTAACTTGGCACCTGGAAGCTTCTTCCACCAAGCAGTCTTCTTTTCCACATTGACTTGAGGCTCACTAAGTCAGGACATGAAGACAAATTCATATTTCTATACTAAGGCTGGTAAATGTTTACTGGTTACCAAGACCCGACTCCTTTTCTGAAAGAACCAGAACCCTAGTATGCTCTGGGCACAGTTGGGTCATTTTGTAAGACAGCTTAAAGAACAGGACGTTTCTATGGTAGAAAGCTATACTCACGGGAACCAGGTGGTGGCGCATCTGGTTAAGCGCACACATCACAGTGCCCAAGGACCCTGGTTCAAGCCCCTGGTCTCCCCATCTGCTGGGGGAAAGCTTCGTGAGCGATGAAGCAGGGCTGCAGGTGTCTCTCTGTCTCTGTCCCTCTTCTCTCTCTCTCTTCCCCTCCCCCTCTCAATTTCTCTCTGTCTCTATCCAGCAGTAAAGAAATAAAATGAAAAGAAAGAAAGGTATACCTTAGGAAGTCCCTAGACAAGTCTGTCTTTTAGTGTAATTCCAAGTGAGAGATGTTGCTATAACATTTTTGGCCACCAGGTGGTGGAGTGCACTCGCCCGGCCTTCCAGTAGCCTCTTCACACATTTCTGTAACTGCGCAGTTTCTTCATTGTACTGCCTCCCAGTTCAACTACGCAGTTGCTAATGGTCCACTGACGTGGCCGTCACTGTTGTTAAGGCTTGGGTTAATTTTTTTTTTTTGGTCTGAGTTTTTTTCATAGCTCAGGAACTGTAGTGGAAGCATTTTTTTTTTGTCTCCTGAGCGCAGTGAACTAAGAACCTGACCAGTCTTGACCTCGCCTCTGCAGGCTCTTTCTCCTCCTCACTTAGGAGGCAGAAGGTGAGCGCAGCAAAGTTAGCCCCTCTCAGTGCCTTTCTTGACCTCACTCCTTTCACCAGTTTTGTTCTTTTGTTTACCTGAACACTGTCCAGCCCTGGCTTACCTTGCTGGGATATGGGAGGGAAGGCATTTTGAACCTCTATGGAGCCTCCAGCATGGGAGTCTTTTTGCATAACCATTATCCTTTTTTTTTAATGTTATTTACATATTTAATTTTATAGAAGAGAGAAACTGGGAGGATGACAAAAGAGAGACAGAGAGACACCCACAACTGTTTTACCACTTGTGAATATTTCCCCTTGCAGGTGGGGACTTGGGGCTTGAACTCAGGTCTTTGTGTGCATGGTGACACGTGTGCTTAACCAGGTGTGCCCCACCTGGCCCCTCAGAACCGTTATGTTTCCCCCACCTTTCATGAGTTTTTTAAAGGACTCTGGAGAAGTAAGAAATTTTCCTCCTTGGAAAAAGAGGAAAAGTTTAGAGGCTCCCCTTTTAAGAAATGGGTATTTACAAGCCTTAGTATATTATAGTATTTAAGTAGATGGAAAGATTCTGGGGCCAGGTGGTGGCATACCTGGTTGAGAGGACATATTACTTATGTCCAAGAACCTGGGTACACTCATGGTAAAGCAGAGCTGCACCAGTGTCTGTCTGTCTGTCTGTCTCTCCCTCTCCTTATCTTCCTCTCAATTTCACTCTGTCCTATCAGATAAACTTTTTAAGAAGTTAAATTTATTTTTAAATTGTGGGTCAGTGCTCTGCAGATCATTGGTCTGTAAAGGGGCAGCGGATTACCTGACAGCGATTCAGTACCAGCCGTTCAATATGCCTCCTTACGCAACAGCCTTGGAATAACCTGAAAGATTATTTTCTGTATCCTGAGTCTTGAGTACCAGTTAGGGCTGAATAGTGAAGGAGGGGGGGGGGGGTTTCTGTGTTTATAAAGTTAGAAACAAAAGAAAAAGCCGATCAGAACTCAAGTCAAATATGCCTTGTCCTGGGGGCCAGGTGTTAGCCTACCTGGTTGAGCTCAGAAGTCACCAGGCACAAGGACCTGAGTTTGAGCCCTCACTCCCCAGCAGCAGAGGGAAGCTTCACAAGTGGTAAAGCAGGTCTGCGGGGGTCTTATCTTTCTCACCCCTTTCTCTTAAGTTCTCTCTGTCCTGTCAAATAAAACAGAAAGGGAAACAAAAGGAGGTAAAAAGAAAGAAAGAAAGAAACTGTGCCTTGTCGCTAAGACCTTCCTTTCTGCTTGTGTGTGATGCTTAGAGAAAGCAAGATTTAGTCGCCTTCCTTCCTGATTCAGCTCTCTAGCCAGGTCAGAGGTAAGAATGTTGATGTGTGAATTTTGATATGTCTACCTTTAAAGAAACTCGTCGTCCAGATAGCCCTCCAGGATGTCCGTCGCATTTACAAAAGAAGACACGGCCTCATGCCTTTGGTAAGTTCCGGTGACTATCAGTGCAGGCGGCTGTTTGTCACAGCTGTCGTGTCATCAGTGGTCGGTTGACTTAAAGATAACTATGGCATGTCTGAAAAGTACAAATATGCTGCGTACTGTTTTGTTCTTTTTGGTGTTTTTTTTTTGGATTTATTTATTTATTTATTTTTTGCCACCGTGGTTATTTCTGGGGCTTGGTGCTGGCACTAAGAATCCACTGCTCTCGGTGGCTGTTTATTTATTTATTTATTTTCTTTTATCTTTCTATTTTCTCTGCTAGGTCACAGAGAAACTGAGAAGGGAGGGGGAGATAAAAGAAGAGTGTGAACAATTAAACACTTGCAGACCTGCTCCACCTCTTGTGAAGCCTCCTCCCCACCCCTGCAAATGGGGAAAGGAGCTCAAAACCTGGTCCAGCACAAGGACCAGCATAAGGATCCTGGTTCGAGCCCCCGGTTCCCCACCTGCAGGGGAGTCGCTTCACAGGCAGTGAAGCAGGTCTGCAGGTGTCTATCTTTCTCTCCTCCTCTCTGTCTTCCCCTCCTCTCTCCATTTCTCTTTGTCCTATCCAACAACAACGACATCAATAATAACTATAACAATAAAACAACAAGGGCAAACAAAAAGGAAAATAAATAAATATTAAAAAGAAAGAAAACTTGGTCCTTGCATATGGCAGTGTGTGTATTTAACTGGCCCTCGAGTATGCTGTATTCTGAGCAAACAGAATCCGAGTCCTGCTGCCCTTGCAAAAATTTTGGACCCAAAAGAAGACTAGAGTACTTTTCACTCCTGTGTTCTAAGGGATTCCGGGCATATGATGGAACAAAGTAAGCCAGTCTAATCTAGTTAAAAGAAAAAAAAATGGAGTTAGGCAGTAGCTCAGTGGGTCAAGCACACGTGGCACGAAGTGCAAGGACAGGCATAAATATCCTGGTTCGAGCCCCTGGCTCCCCACCTGCAGGGGAGTCGCTTCACAGGTAGTGAAGCAGGTCTGCAGGTGTCTTTCTCTCTCCCTCTCTGTCTTCCCCTCTTCTTTCCATTTTTCTCTGTCCTATCTAAAAAAAAAAAGAAAGAAACAAAAGAAATGAATATTATTTTTAAAAAAGTAGCAACTCATTAATTGAAAGGATAATCTAATGATAATTTGATAGATCAAAAAAGTATTATCCCTGACCTATAAAATGAAACTGAATGCGTGTGTTTGAAGAAGTGCAAAGATATTGTGAGTAAAAACAGCACCAAAATGAATTTTACAGAAACTAGTTGGTATATATAGCTTGTTCTCAGGGAAAACGTAAACACACACACATACCTATGCGTATATGTCTATATTGATCACTGAATCCAATTTGTAGCTGGAAGTTTTGAATGTAAACTATATGCAAATTGAAGATGTAACATTTCATTTAAAGTGCTCTATTATTTAGCTTATATTAAGTCTAAAGATGAGCAACATGCTATTTGTTTTATGCCATCCTCCCTGCACGCACAGGGCTTGGAAGTGTTCTGCACAGAAGATGATCTCTGCTCTGACATCTACCTAAAGTTCTACGAACCTCAAGACAGAGATGACCTCTACTTCTACCTTGCCACATACCTAGGTTTGCTCTCATCCTTTTTTTTTAAATTTATTTATTTATTCCCTTTTGTTGCCCTCGTTGTTTTGTTGTTGTAGTTATTATTGTTGTTGTTGATGATGTGTCATCCTTGTTGGATAGGACAGAGAGAAACGGAGAGAGGAGGGGAAGACAGAGAGGGGGAGAGAAAGATAGACACCTGCAGACCTGCTTCACCGCCTGTGAAGCGACTCTCCTGCAGGTGGGGAGCCAGGGGCTCAAACCAGGATCCTTATGCTGGTCCTTGTACTTTGCGCCACCTGCACTTAACCTGCTGTGCTACGTCTGACTCCCTGCCCTCATCCTTGATTGTATTTGCTTGTATGAAGACAGTTCCTAATTTCAAAGCCACAGCTATACAAAATAATAGAGAAAAAAATACATATCATAGATAGGTCTCCTTCCTGTGTTTCGATAGCTCACGTTAAGTGAGTTTTGGTAATGACTCACTCCAGTTCTGTGTGTTGGAGACTCCTGGTGAAGATGCTTCAATATTTGCATGATAATCCCCAAGTGGAACGGTGACACGTGCACTCTACTGGGTGCTCCACCACCTGGTCTCCTATAAATCGAGTGGATTATAAAGAACTCTCCTGTTTACTGTCACGCCTAGTCAGCTCTTCTTAGCCTGTGAAAACAGAGACTTGGTTTGTTTTCTTACCGTGAGGCAGCAAGTTGTCCCATGCCTGTGACCATTACTTCATCACAGAGCTAAGAAGGAAGGCAAAGGTAATATGGAACCGATACTCTATAGCACACGATGCGTTTGATTTGCCTTCATTTTATTGACTCGATTTATCACGGAAATTTGAGTCTTTTCAGATTTGTCAGAAAGAACACCTCTTTTTTTTCTTCTCAGGCATAAAAGTATTTAGGTTGTATAGTTAAATTTTTCTTATTTACTGAGTTGAAGACGAATTGTTTTCAAAAGCTATCCAGATTTATTAATATTATTTCAACTTCACTTGCTGTTACCCATTTCTAGTGAACCCATTTATGACACTTGTGATGTAATCTATCCTCCCTTAGAAATGAAATTTCCCTTCAAGTAGCAACCACTTATCTCATAAAGAATGCATTTTGGGGGGGCCGGGCAGTGGCGCACTGAATGAAGTGCACATAGTACAAAGCACAAAGACCCTCGCAGGGACCCCGATTGAAGCCCCCGGCTCCCCACCTGCAGGGGGTCCCGTCAGAAGCAGTGAAGCAGGTCTGCAGGTGTCTGTCTTTCTCTCTTCGTCACTGTCTCCCTCTCCCCTCTCAATTTCTGTCTATCCAATCTAATGAAAAATGGAAAAAACGACCACCAGGAGCAGTGGCTTTGTAGTGCTGGCACTAAGGCCCAGTGATGACCGTGGAGGCACAGTAAATAAATAAGTGAATAAATAAATGCATTTTCTTTTAAAGTATGTTTTGCTTAATACTTCCCGCTCACATTTAGCCATTTAGCATAACTAATGTATAATTTTAGTACACATTTTCTGCTGTAATCTCCCTCTGACTTAATTGTATTAATTTCATTTTCCATTTATAACAAGATCATCAAAAAAAAAAAAAAACACTCTGACAGTGACTCCAAAAAAAAAACCTCAAGTCAAAAAGTTTTTCATGACCTAAAAAAAAAAAAAAAAAATCTCTTTTTATAAAGTGTTCATTGTTTCTGAGTCTGTTCCTAAGATTGTTCAGACTTTCTCTGAGGTATTTTAAGAATGGGAAATGAGGAGTACAAAGGTTTTGATTTGTTCACACCCTTTCCTCATAGCCAAGCGGAGGGAAAACTTGCCAGGTCCACTCAGAATGACAAGCAAGTTATATGATTGGCCAAGTGCGTATGATAAAACTGGAAGACAGAAATCTCTGACCGTAATAGAGAAATTGAATCATCTTACATATTCTCAGTAAGCAGAGTCTTTAGTGACGCCATATAGCTGTGATTATATTTCCCTGAAATATTTCGGAATGATTTTGCCCGCTTCTCCCACTTTGAAAAATCATTATCTTCCTGCCAAATGCCTTGTCCTTTGACTTTTGACTTTAACAACTATTTTCTTTCCCTTACTCCTCACATACATAAGCAATCCACGATCATTAAAAATATAAATAGTGACGCACATCACCCAATGTAAAGCAAAAGTTAATTGTGTTTTAGTCGTATTAAAAATGGAAGAAGTAAGCTTTCACTAATAGTAGTGGGTTCTAGAAAGGATGAAGACTGAAGTGCATTTGGACGTGTACTTAAATTTGTAAGCATGAAAACAGGTCAACAGATAATAGCAGTATCATGTAATATTTATATATATTGGGCTGTCTGAGAAGTCATGACGTACTTTTCCATGCAAAAATGCATTGACTTTTCTGACCACCTTGATATTTTTTCCATACTTTCATATTGCTTTTAAACATTTAGTATATATGGTATGCCATATATATGTGTGTATATATATATATATATATATATATATATGTAATAGTACATATATGTACATATCTATAATAGTTACCTCACAGTGATCTTGGAGATATTCATATTTCACTTAATAGTTACTTGGTGACTGAAGCCCACTTTTCGTTGTCTTAAAATGTCTTTTAAAAAAAAAACAGGGGCCCGGCAGTAGCGCAGGGGGTTAAGCGCACATGCCAAAGCACAAGGACCAGCGTAAGGATCCAGGTTCCAGCCCCCAGCTCCCCACTTACAGTGGGGGGGGAGGGGTCGCTTCGCAAGCGGTGAAGCAGGTCTGCAGGTGTCTATCTTTCTCCCCCACTACCTCACGACCTCTCTCGATTTTCTCTGTCCTATCCATCAACAACAACAGCTATAACAACAATAAAAACCACAAGGGCAACAAAAATGGGGGAAATGGCCTCCAGGAGCAGTGGATTCCTAGTGGCAAGCACCGAGCCCCAGCGTTTACCCTGGAGGCAAAAAAGAGAGAGAGAGAGAGAGAAGAAAAAAATTCAGTGACAGGTTTTTATTGAAAGCCTCTGACTTTCCTATGCTAAGTAAGTGTCAGCCAGCATTTGCCTGCTCAGTACTGACCTGTGGGCTCTGTCCTTGGCAGAGCACCACGTAGCGGAGCGCACGGCCGAGAGCTACACGCTGCAGTGGCAACGCGGCCACCTGTCCAACCGGCAGTACCTCCTGCACCTCAACAGCCTGGCCGACCGCAGCTGCAGCGACCTCTCCCAGTATCCCGTATTCCCGTGGATCATAAGCGACTATCGCAGCTCAGAACTGGGTAAGTGTCACAGAGATGAGCTTTTAAGGGAGAGAATCAGTTCTGCTTTAGAATCTCAATGGCATGTGTGGAGCAAATTAGAACCCGTTTGGATATTTTTGCCTAAGATCACTAACTTGCATTTCCAAAGACCGGTTAAGCGTTATGTAAATTGTTTTCGTTTTGCATATATCCTCAGCCATATGTTACTAGTAGATTTGTATGTTATATGCTGGTAATAACAGCCTTAGAGCAGGGCTAGGTAGCATAACGGCTATGCAAAAAGACTCATCCCTGAGGCTCCAAAGTCCCAGGTTCAATCCTTCCAGTGCCACCATAAACCATAACTGATCAGTGTTCTGGTAAAAAAGCAAAGGAACAAAAAAAGAAATGGTTTTAATCTTACGTTGTCAATGCTATCTATACCTCATTTTGAAATGCTCAAGTTTCTCATCTTAGAAGTTATACCCTAGTTTTGTCATTCTATTTTTAAATTCTTCTTTGTAAATGTGATCACTAATCATCGTAGTTGTTTAGCACAAAGCAGAGAGTACTTAAATACTTCAGGAAGAAGAGTCATCCATAGTTACATTACTGAGATATGACCATGTTAAGTTTGCCATAAAAGTACTTATTTCTCTCAAACTGTTTTTAGTGAAAATGTGATCCTATTGTAATTTCATTTGTAACACTTCATGTTGTTATTATTTTGACACCAGGGGGTAGGTGTCTGTACCACTCTTTTTTTTTTTTGGCCTCCAGGGTTATTGGCGGGGCTCGGTGCCTGCACCACGAATCCACTGCTCCTGGAGGCCATTTTTCCCCTTTTTTGTTATCCTGGTTGTTTTACCATTGTTGTGGTCATTAGTATTGTTGGTACTGATGTCGTCATTGCTGGACAGGACAGAGAGAAATGGAGAGAGGAGGGGAAGACAGAGAGGGGGAGAGAAAGACAGACACCTGCAGACCTGCTTCATCGCCTGTTAAGCGACTCCCCTGCAGGTGGGGAGCCGGGGGCTCGAACCGAGATCCTTCCACTGGTCCCCGCACCAAGTGCGCCCAACCCACTGCACTACCGCCCGACCCCCTGTACCACTCTTTCCTTGCAAGTTTTTTTTTGACAGAGGTGAGAGATAAAGAGAGACATATAGAGTGAGAGACCTAGAGGAGAGACGCATGCAGAACTACTCCAGCACATCTGAACTCTAGTCCTCACAGTGGGTTCACTCTACAAGGTGCATCAGCACCTGGCCGGCTAGTTGTAATATTTAAAAACGATTTGGACAGTTTGTCAATTGAATTGATATATTTGTAGTTACGGATGTTTTGGTACATGATAATTTATGTTGCTAATAATATTCTTATTTCTAGTTCTCAAATTATGCTGTTACCACAAGATAACGATTCCCATTACAAACCAATCTTCTACTTAACTTTTGACAGTAAATCTTGATGGGATAGTGGGTTTTAAGATTTCCTTATTTTTTATGATTATTGTTTGACTTGAAATAAATTGTTACTCGTTAACAGTCTTTTGAAAGACTCCTGCCCTAGTATTGTTACCACAAGGTCAGGAAAGCAAAAATACTGCATTAATTCACAGATTTTCTTTCTTGCTTGCTTTTTTTTTTTTTTTTTTTTTTTGTCTTTTTGTTTCCTATTCTTGTTTTAGCACTCAGGAATTTTCAAATCAGAGCTGTACTCTTGAATATCTAATGATAACTTAAAACTCAAAAAAAAAAAAAAAACCTTCTAATCTTTACAACCATGTAAAGAAACAGAAATGCTATAATTTTAGTTATTTTAGTCTTTAAACAGCAGTTTACTTTGTGGAAATAAAAGTGTGAATATGAATGAGTTAGAAGGCTGATGCTATTAAGTGGAAACTTTCTCTGTCTCTCTCTATTTCATATAGATTTGTCAAATCCAGGAACCTTCCGGGATCTCAGTAAACCAGTAGGGGCCCTAAATAAGGAACGGCTGGAGAGACTGCTGGTATGTGGCTTTAGGAATTCTTCACGATAACTTCATAGGCCACGTCCTATTTTGATAGTAACTTAAAGTTATTCCTCTAAGAAGGAGGGACATCGACAGTTCCCCAGGGATCTGTATCTTCATTTTTCTTATTCCCCTTTTCGTTCCCCTGTAAACTTAATCTGCTTAACCTGCATTTTTGCCTACAATTCAAGAACTAAGAAACTGGCTAGATTACAAAGCCACTGATTTGTTTTTATGCAGGTACACTCTGATCAACTACAAGTGTTGCACAAAGTCTGTTCTACTTAATCCTACCCCAGTATAGTTGCCACCAAGTCATGAAATCTAGGGGCCAGACGGTGGCATATCTGGTTAAGCGCACACATGCTATGGTTTCTTAGTGTTTTGACTACTGGCATCCGATTTGTTTTATTTTATTTATTTATTTATTTTTGCCTCCAGGGTTATTGCTGGGCCTCAGTACCTGCACTATGAATCCACTACTCCTGGAGGCCATTTTCCCCATTTTTGTTGCCCTTGTTCTTTTATTGTTGTAGTTATTATTGATGTCGTCATTGTTGAAAAGGATAGAGAGAAATGGAGAGAGGAGGGGAAGACAGAGAGGGGGAGAGAAAGACAGACACCTGCAGACCTGCTTCACCGCCTGTGAAGCGACTCCCCTGCAGGTGCGCTCAGAGCTGGGGGCTGGAACCAGGATCCATGTGCACTTAACCCGCTGTGCTACCGCCCTGCTGCCCCCACCCCATCTGATTAACTGTATAGCCAGCACTTAGTAGTGTTTCTTTGTCTGTTTTCCCCAAATACTGTAGACACGCTACAAGGAGATGCCAGAGCCAAGGTTCATGTACGGCAGTCACTACTCCTCCCCTGGTTATGTGCTGTTCTATCTCGTCAGGATTGGTAAGATTCTTCTTGATTGTCCTTCTCCAATCAGTGTAATTTCCTGTGGAGTCTTTAGTGACACTGTTTCTCCCCCTGCCACCCCACCCCCCAGCACCAGAGTACATGCTGTGCCTCCAGAACGGAAGATTTGATCACGCAGATCGGATGTTCAACAGGTCTGACACGGAGCGCCTCGCTCGCCATTTCTTTTTCTTTTTCTTTTTATTTAAGAAAGGAGACATTAACAAAACCATAGGATAAGAGGGGTACAGCTCCACACAATTCCCACCACCCAATCTCCATATCCCATACCCTCCCCTGAGAGCTTTCCCATTCTCTATCCCTCTGGGAGCATGGACCCAGGGTCGTTGTGGGATGCAGAAGGTGGAAGGTCTGGCTTCTGTAATTGCTTCCCCGCTGAACATGGGCGTTGACTGGTCTATCCATACTCCCAGTCTGTCTCTCTCTTTCCCTAGTGGGGTGGGTCTCTGGGGAGGCAGAGCTCCAGGACACATTGGTGGGGTCATCTGTCCAGGGAAGTCTGGTTGGCATCATGCTGGCATCTGGAACCTCGTGGTTGAAAAGAGAGTTAACATACAAAGCCAAACAAATTGTTCAACAGCGATGGACCTAATGGCTGGAATAGTGCAGATGAAGTGTTGGGGGGTATTCCCTGCAGGCTCTTGTGTACTTCTGCTTTCAGGTATATATTTTTCCCCTAGTTTATGGGCACATGTGAACCTATGCTCTGTCTCAGGGGACCTGGACTGTATCTAAGTTTGGGGCCTTTATTGGGGAGTGAAACACCTGGAATGGAATTAGAGTATACTATGAAAGGAAAGGTCTCACCCGAGTGATGAAGCTGAAGGGTTGTCGTTCCACACCTGAAGTCTCTGGACACAGTCTGAAATGAAGTATGCTGGGGTGGCACTTGTTGCATTAATCACTTACCATTTCTAAAGGCTTCCGGTCATCTAGGCAGGACACTGTCACTTCTTTTCACTATTATGGATATTTGGGTTATCTTCAGCATTTTGTTATTCTCCGTGATTCTGCTATGAATTGAACACAGTATCATACAAAGGTAGAAATAAGTTGGGGGCTATCCTTATTTATAATTACCATTCAAGTAGCACATCCCAGGAGCCTGGGAAGTTGTTCACCCAGAAGAGAGCCTGCGTCATTGCACACGGCACTGGGCTTCGAGCCGCTAGTCCCACAGGGAGCGCCAGCAAGGGGGCAGCCTCACAGAAGGTTGAGCAGCAGTGCTATGGTGTCACTTCTCTCCACCTCTCTCTTTCCCTCTACCCCTCTCTCAATGTATCTGTTTCTCGCCTCTATCTAAAAAAAAAAAAAAAAAAGCTGCTGGGAGTAGTGGGAGTTATTCAGGCACCATGTCCCAGTAATAACCCTGCTGGAGAAAAAGCAAAGAAAAAGAAGGGCTGCCTTCACACCAGAAGGAAAATTCACAGAAGAAGATGAAGTTCACTTGGCGTCTCATCACACCGAGATACTTCCGTTCACATCACTATTTTAGTGGAAGTCTTCTCCAATCTTTTCCTGAGCGCCACACGTTTATTTATAATTCCTTTTGGTGTTACCTTTTCACTGCTTAAACACCTGTCCCCATCAGCCCTTAGATGAAGCTGTGTGTGTGTGTGTGTGTGTGTGTGTGTGTGTGTGTTCCTCATAGATCTAGAAACATCCCCACTCAGTCCAAGTCCTTACTGCAGGCTCACTCCCTCTTTGACGACAGAGGAAATGTCCTTTTCTGTAGGAGGGTATTCTTCCCTGGGAACTGAGAGTTAGGAGTTCATGAAGAGAAGGAGTTAATTGAAGTAAAAGGCAGAGCCACACTGAGCTTCAGAGAACATTCCACTATCACTATTGCCTGTACTTCATTTGTTGATTGATTTTTTTTTTTTTTCATATTTAGCATTGCAGAGACTTGGAAAAACTGTCTGGATGGTGCAACAGATTTTAAAGAAGTAAGCAGTTAAAAAAAAAGCTAATGATTCACCAGTCTTGTGCTTTCTTAACTACAAAAAAAAAAAAAAAAAAAAAAACCTTTATGCTGTTCTTTTTTTTTTTTTTTTTTAACTTTCAGTTGATTCCGGAATTTTATGGTGACGATGTCAGCTTTTTAGTCAATAGTCTGAAACTGGACTTGGGAAAGAGACAAGGAGGGCAGATGGTGGATGACGTGGGGCTTCCGCCTTGGGCAAGGAGTAAGTACCTTGATTTGGATCAAAGACTTTGCCTTCCAGTGTAATTTCGGTATGATCAATTCTTCAGTTGCCTAGATTAAAAAAAAAAAAAAAACAGCAATATGATCCTCAATAAGGTGATAGCAGCCTTAGTCCAGATCAGAAATATCCTATGGGTCTTTGTTGTGAAAAAATGATTTTTGTGACTTCCCTCCCCATTTCCAAATTTATATATTATATGACGTGGGGAAAAACCTCATTAAGAAATATGTGAGGGCTGGGCACACATGACCACATGCAAGGGCTAAGAGGAAGGGCTGGGGAAATAGCATAACTGTTATGCGAAAGACTTTCTTGCCAGAGGCTGCAAGGTGTAGGATTCAGTCCCCTGCATTACCAGTAGCCAGAGCTGAGCAGCGCTCTGGTAAAACATAAATAAATTCACACATCGGACACACACCTCAGGGGTCAGAAGACAGCTCACGTTAGTTACCGTGTGTGAGGACCAAGACACAAGTTCCCAGCTGCACACTCAGAAGGAATGCTGCACAGGCAGTGGAGTGGTCTGTGGGATGTAGCCCCACCGCCGGCCCCTTCCACACAGCTCTGACTAAGATTGATGTGGCAGGTCCTGAGGACTTCCTCCAGAAGAGTAAAGATGCCCTGGAAAGCAGTTACGTGTCGGAACACCTTCATGAGTGGATCGACCTAATATTCGGCTACAAACAAAGGGGAAGTGATGCCGTTGGGGCCCATAATGGTATGTGACACTGAAATCCCCATTTGTATTTGATAAAAGCACAGACAGACCAGACACTGAAGCCAGAGCGATCAGAGTTCATTTCTTCAGCAGAAACACCCGCTATCAGGAAACTGTGTGTGGAGGGGGGATGGGCAGGTAAGGGAGCCTGGACTGGACGCTGAGTATCAAGATGGAATTACTTAGCCAAAAGAACACATATTTAACCAGATAGGTGTTTCCAGAAGGTCTTTTCCTAAAGCTTTATACTTTAAGCAGGTATCCTCAACCCCATTCAACAATGCTTTCAAGAAGTCTCGATCAAAACTGATAGAACAGGCACCTGAGTTGCCCTTTCATTGAGCAGAAAGAAAAGAAGAGAGAAGCTAACAGTGATACGACTTCCCCTTCAGTTTCACTTCTTATCTGGATTTTTAAAAAATATTTATTTATTTATTTTCCCTTTTGTTGCCCTTTGTTGTTCTATTGTTGTAGCTATTGATGTCGTCGTTGTTGGATAGGACAGAGAGAAATGGAGAGAGGAGGGGAAGACAGAAAGGGGGAGAGAAAGATAGACACCTGCAGACCTGCTTCACTCCCTGTGAAGCCACTCCCCTGCAGGTGGAGAGCCAGGGACTCGAGCCAGGACCCTTACACTTTGCACCACGTGCGCTTAACCTGCTGTGCTATCACCCGACTGACTCCCCTTACCTGGCTTCTTAGCACGGGTGACAGGGAGAAGAAGCTAGGTGGCCATGTCTGCTTTCTCATATAGCAGTGAAGTTGGTCTGTATTTCTCTTGAGACGGTGAGAGAGAACGCGCGCTAGAGAGAGAACTCGTGTGTGTGTTCACACAGACATAACAGAAGGTAATCTGCTAACTACCTTTCTACTCAGCAATAGATAATTCAAATGGACCTTACTGAAGTTAGATGTCAGTTGATTTATAAAATGAAATCCTTTCTTCCAGTAAAAGTTTAACTTTGTTAATTCCAAATAAATTTTATAACTGAGCAGCACGTTTCAATAGTGTTTCACACATCTCTCTTTTTATCCTCCCCCCCCCTCCCAGTATTTCATCCTCTGACCTATGAAGGAGGAGTAGACTTGAACAGGTACATCTGTGTTGATCATTTCTACTTGAGTGACACACTAAACAATGAACTAAATGATGAGTGGAGTTAATTCGATAATATTGAGCAGTGGGAGCTTTACAGTGAACTCTTCTTTGCTTTCACCATTACGTAAGTTGCCTAAGTCGCAGAAACTCGTCTGAAGGTCTATGATGAGGTTTAGATTTGCTGTCGGTATCTGAGGCCTATCTCTCTCTCAGTATTTGAGTATGTATCTCACTTACTGGTATGTATCATTTGACATGCATGCTCCCAAGCCTAGTGGTTCACTGTATTATTTGTGTCTTGTCCTGAAGCATCGAAGATACTGACGAGAAGGTAGCCATGCTAACCCAAATTTTGGAATTTGGCCAGACACCGAAACAGCTGTTTGTGACACCACACCCTCGGAGAATCACCCCAAAGTTTAAAAGTGTGTCCGAGACCTCCAGCTATAATACTTCCATAGCAGACTCTCCAGGTAAATCTTATAAAAAGAATACATGTATGCCACTTTTGTTTCTCTCTTGTCTTTCTTGCAGTGTGGTATGGGAGCGAACTTAAAGGTTTTAAACGTGATATTGCTGAATTACCTTGGGAGCACGCTTTTTTTTCATTTTTGATAGAGATAGAGAGAGAGGACTGCCTCATCCTCCCTGGAGCAACCCAGGTATCACCCACGGTGCTTCCGTGTGGCGCTTGAGCTTAAAGCCAGGGTCTTGAGCATGGTAAGAGTACAGTCTAGTGGTGGGCTATCTCCTTGCCTAGTTTTCTTTCATGATTAAGATGTTTCTGAACAGATGAAACATGAGTTATTGTGATAAGCAGAGATGATTGTGTTTTATTTTTTCAATATTTTTCTGAAATAAAAAAACACACCTGTTGTTATGTTGTTTGTCTTTCACTATTGATTTTGAAGCTAATCAAACCACTTCCAGTTTCTGGTAGCTTTATTAAGATGACTGGTAGGGTTTGGTTATCGTCTTGATTTTCCTTTCTGTGGTTTTTTTTTTTTTTTCTTCCCCAAGCTGGTATTAAAAGTCTTAGCTTTTTGGGTGGTGGGTGGTGGGTGCCTGGTTGAGCAGACATGTTATCGCATGCAAAGACCCCCAGGTTGAGGTCCCTGGCCGCACGCCTGCAGAGTGGGGCAGCTTCCTGAGTATTGAAGCAGGGCTGCAAGTTTCGCTCTTTTACTCACTCACCCTCTCAATTTCCGTCTGTGCTATTGTATAAAAAGGCTGCCAGGAACTCTAGCCATGACCCTGTGGCAATGAGAGAGAGAGAAAGAGAGAGAGAGCCCCTCTGTTCTTTTTCTTGTTGATACATCTTGGTTATCATTGCTGCTATAGTCACCATCTATACTTGCCTTGCCTCTAAAATGCCTTCTTCCATCCCTAATTCTCCTCTCTCCTGTCACCACATACATGTATCTTGAAATCAGAGTTCTCTCTTTTATTCAAATCTGTTCTGTGCCAAGCATGTGCTAGGTGCTAAAATGAACGTGGCCCTCTTCTCACGCCCAGTCGTTGGAAAGGTGGGGGTGGGGAGCGCTCAGCTTCATCCAGTAATTCACGTTTTATGGTTCACATAAGGCAGCTTCAAACCACAAGTTCTGAGGCATAGAGTATCACCTGGAATCTTGGGAGTAAACTCATCCAATTTCTTATTCTCTCTCTCTCTTTTTTTTATTCTCTTTTTGTTGCCCTTGTTGTTTTATAGTTATAGTTGTTGTTGATGTCGTCGTTGTTGGGTAGAATAGAGAGAAATAGACAGAGGAGGGAAAGGCAGAGAGGGGGAAAGATAGACACCTGCAGACCTGCTTCATCACCTGTGAAGCGACTCCCCTGCAGGTGAGGAGCTGGGGGCTCGAACCGGGATCCTTACGCCGGTCCTTGCACTTTGCACCATGTGCGCTTAACCCGCTGTGCTACTGCCCGACTCCCTCTCTTTTTTTTAAAAATTTATCTTTTATTTATTTTTATTATTAGTTCCCAGAGCACTGTTCAGCTCTGGCCAACAGTGGTACAGGGGATTGAACCTGGGACCTGGGACCTGGGACTTTGGAGCCTCAGGCATGAGAGTCTCTCTGCATAACCTTTATGCTATCTACCCCTCCCCTGACTTCTTATTCTTGACTCTTGTTATCTGTTCAGGACGTATGCAGTCTTTTTTTTTTTTTTTTTTTGCTCACTCAGTTTGTAGCCCCATCAACGAGCTTCCCTCTGCCCTACTACAGTCTTTTTAGGTAGTTCTGGCTAAGCACTCTCTCAAGCATGAAGGAATAATCTGCTGGAGTCAGTGACCCAGGGCTAACTGAAGGTCTGTCTCTAAGAAATCATGTGCCACAGAGTTACGTCATAAATACCACAGGATTATCTTGTGATGCCACTTAAGCCCACACTGTGCTTAGTCACTGGGCCCACACCACTGTTTTACAATAATTTCTAAAAAGGGTTACTGTTCCAGTTGTTCTTAAAATATGTGTGATTAACTTAACTCGCTATCCAGAAGCACTGTTGATTTCATCTCTTCCCTTCAAAACAGAAACAAAATGGTTAGGTTCTTAGGGGGCTTCTGGGTCTGCACATATTACTGACAAGGAAGTGGTTACTCAGTCTTCTGTTTCCTGAAGTTTCTAAAGTAGAGGCCAAGTGAAAACTTCACAGGCGTCAATAAAAGTATGAAAA
The DNA here is from genome assembly GCF_950295315.1 of Erinaceus europaeus. NCBI lineage: Eukaryota > Metazoa > Chordata > Mammalia > Eulipotyphla > Erinaceidae > Erinaceus > Erinaceus europaeus. Next base: position 194,900,587 of record NC_080162.1, read on the forward strand.
GACTGTAACATTCAAAGATGCCTTTAGATCTTTCTCCGAGTTATTTTTTATTCTACGTAGTTATAGATCTTATTGGCTTTTCCTTGACTGACCTGAGGATAGCAAATAAGTACATTTCAAAGCTGTTTTGTTTTGGTGGGGTATTTTGTTTTTTTCCTGCTCATTTGACTTCAGTGACAGAGTATTGTGCTTGTGATGCCTACCAGCCATGGAGTTGACTCACTTAGCAGCAATTCAGTCTCCCCAGGTGAAGAGTCTTTTGAAGACCTAACTGAAGAAAGCAGAACCCTGGCCTGGAATAACATCACCAAACTGCAGTTACATGAGCACTGCAAAATCCACAAAGAGTAAGAATGTCTCTGTGTCATCTTCACAGAAGTCGAGGATGTAGTCCGAGGTCGAATCTTTTAAACTGGGGCAGGGAGAGGTGAAGAATCCCCTTCAGTGTTACCTTGTTTTTTATCCACCCTCCCCCAAACACACACACACACACACACACACACACCCCAAATGTCTATACTGCTCAACCAAGGAGAGTCCACAGAATGAATCTGTGTGGACCCTCGGTGCTGTCGTTTCTGTTGGGCTGTCCAAAAAAGTCACAATATAGAAACTGAGTTTTCTATATTGTTGTATGCAAAAATGCACCATGATTTTTTTCAACAGCCCATCACAGTCTGTAATTCCCAAGCACAAGATGGGGTCTGCGCACAGATTTTTTTGTTCCTCTCAACATGGGCTTCCAGGTTCCTCAAGTCTTTGATGAAGCATTAGGAGAAAAATGCTCTACATTCCCCATACGGCTTAATACACATCTTTTAAAAATGACAAACATGGGGAGTCGGGCTGTAGCACAGTGGTTAAGCGCAGGTGGCGCAAAGCACAAGGACCCGCATAAGGGTCTCAGTTCAAGCCCCCGGCTCCCCACCTGCAGGGGAGTCGCTTCACAAGCGGTGAAGCAGGTCTGCAGGTGTCTATCTTTCTCTCTCCCTGTCTCCCCCTCCTCTCTCCATTTCTCTCTGTCCTATCCAACAACGAAGGCATCAATAATAACAACAATAATGACTACAACAATAAAACAACAAGGGCAAAAACAAAGGGAAAATAAATAAATAAATATTTAAAAAAAAATTTTTTTTTAATGACAAACACAGAAACTTAGAGAAGGAGTACATTACAAAGCTCAACGTTTAGGTTTGGTTTGGTTTTATTGTGGCGCTAAAGACAGAGCCAGTGTCTTTGTGGATAGTCAGCGCTGCTTCAGTTTGTCTGCTCTGTATCCTTGGAAAACTAAAGAGAAACAGGAGAGAGAGAGAGAGAGGCAAAAAGAGAAGAGAGAGAGAGAGATAGTTCAGCACTGCTCCACCATCCATGGAGTTCTACCTTGGTGTTGGGGATCAAATATAGGGCCTTCCACATGGAAAGGCATGTACTCTCGCCACTGAACTATCTCCTGACACATAAACCCTCCCCATGATTTTTAAAAAAATATTTATTTATTCCTTCTTTGTTGCCCTTATTGTCTTTTATTGTTGTAGATATCATTGTTGTTATTGATGCCATTGTTGGATAGAACAGAGAGAAAAGGAGAGAGGAGGGGAAGACAGAGAGGGAGAGAGGAAGACAGACACCTGCAGACCTGCTTCACCGCCTGTGAAGCGACTCCCCTGTAGGTGGGGAGCCAGGGGCTCGAACCAGGATTCTTATGCTGGACCTTGTGCTCCGTGCCACATGCGCTTAACCTACTGCGCTATTGCCAACTCCCGCCATACCCATGAATTTTTTTAAAATAGCTCTGATCCCTCCGATAAATTGGGCTCACTGTTAGGCTCAGAAATGTTCTGAGAGTTTCCGATTTTTTTTTTAAATAATTATTTGTTTCCTTTTGTTGCCCTTGTTTTATTCTAGTTATTGTTGTTATTGATGCCATTGTTGTTGGATAGGACAGAGAGAAATGGAGAGAGGAGGGGAAGACAGAGAGGGGGAGAGAAAGACAGACACCTGCAGACCTGCTTCACCACCTGTGAAGCAACTCCCCTGCAGGTGGGGAGCCGGGGGCTCAAAACCAGGATCCTTACGCTGGTACTTGTGCTTTGCGCCACCTGCGCTTAACCCGCTGTGCTACCGCCCGACTCCCTGAGTTTCCTGTCTTCTACCATTAAGGGTAGCCATGTACACACTGGTAGAAGCAGGTAAGAAGCAGAAAACATACCTGGTTTATCCCAATAGAGATAGGAACATCAAGGCACAGAAGTGGGACCTGTTGTCCAGCTCTGTGACCATAGCCATCCTGTCTGATGCTGTGACTTGAACTGAACATGCCAGCACATTAGGTGACTGACCCCAAATCGGAGCATAGTCTCCTTAAAAAGAGACTAACATTATTTTTTTCCTGGTGATAACGAAGACAGTGAAGACATAAATTCATCTGTAAGTATCCCAGTCAGTAATGATTCCCATCACTGAGCAGACAGAGAATTTCTGCTCAGTAATAAAGCAAGCAAATGAATTGTAAAGAATATTTTTAGCAGCTTTGGAGGGAATCTGAAGGATGATAATGTTGAAGCAGCACTACTGACTTCCAGTTAATCTTCAGAATTGTGTTAAACTTTGAATGTGGGAGGAGATAAGCCTAAGAATGTCTTCTAGACAGGAGTCGGGCTGTAGCGCAGTGGGTTAAGCGCAGGTGGCGCAAAGCGCAGGGACCGGCGTAAGGATCCTGGTTCGAGCCCCGGCTCCCCACCTGCAGGGGAGTCACTTCACAAGTGGTGAAGCAGGTCTGCAGGTGTCTCTCTTTCTCTCCCCCTATCTGTCTTCCCCTCCTCTCTCCATTTCTCTCTGTCCTATCCAACAACGGACGACATCAGTAACAACACCAATAACAACTACAACAATAAAACAACAGGGGCAACGAAAGGGAATAAATAAATATTAAAAAAAAAAAAAAAAAAGAATGTCTTCTAGCCACAGGTTATCTCCAAAACAGCACTAGAGGTCGCCAGGTGATGGTCTGGTAATGGAGAGCCTCTGAGACAGATCCGCCACAAAGCTTTGGAGAAATTATTCGGTAAAACCACATCGAAGAACTGAAACAGTCCGTTATCATAATACACAGTTGGAAGTAATCTAGAAAACCTTGTTTTTAAACAGGGCAATTACAGGAATAGCCGTCTCTGGCAATGGGTCTTCAGTCTTCACAACATCCCAAGGTACGTTTTTCTCTTTTTTTTTTTCCCCTTTATTGGGGGATCAATGTTTTACATTTGAGAGTGAATACAGTAGTTCGTACATGAATAACATTTCTCAGTTTTCCACATAACCATGCAACCCCCACTAGGTCCTCTGTCAGCCTTTTCCAAGACCTGGACTCTCCCCGCACCCCAGCCTACCCCATCCACCTCAGAGTCTTTTACTTTGGTGCAATACACCAACTCAAGTCCAGCTTCTACTTGTGTTTTCTCTGCTGATCTTGTTTTTCTTTTTCTTTTATTTTTATTCTAACCCTAACCCCTGACCCTGACCCTGACCCTGACCCTAACCCCTAACCCTAACCCTAACCCTACTGTTCTTGTTTTTCAACTTCTGCCTGTGAGATCATCCCATATTCATCCTTCTGTTTCTGAATTTTTTCACTTAACATGACTTCTTCAAGCTTCATCCAAGATGGGCTGAAAACGGTGAAATCACTATTTTTAATAGCTGAGTAGTATTCCATTGTGTATCTATACCACATTTTTTTTCTACCTGAAAAGTGTTTTACCGCCAACTATAAAATGTCCCTGTTTCTGAAGAAAGGCTGTACGGGCTGGTCAGTTAATTTTGAGCAGTTACTCTGTGGCATGATGGATACGATTTCATTCACAATAAAGAAGTGTCTTTCTGTTGCTGATAAGGTTTTCCCACACTGAAGGGGTGGGACAGAAAAAGATTATCTCCCATCTCCTCACTTAGTGATGGTCTTTTCCACCGCTGGGAGGTGAGGCCTGTCTGTTTGCTGAGGGGGTCTGTGAATACAGCAGGATGGAAGGAATGGCAGAAGCCCACATGGGACACCAGGCAGCACGCTGTGGTTTAACACATGAAAAGGAAGATCGTCACTCGACTTGTTTGCCATTTGGTGTACGTGCCAGGGTGTTTCTTGTGGGTTTAAGCTTGAAATATAAGTCATACTTTGCTAATGTGCCTGTTCAAATTTTTGAAAGCTCCTGTAGTGTGTAGCTGAAAAGATTTGTGACAGTGTTTTGACGACACATTTGAATCTGGCATGTAATCTTAAAAGAAAGGCAATGCATAAAACATTTCTTGGTGGGGCAGAGGGTGGCACACATGCTTATAATTCACAAGCACCCAGGTATAAGCCCCTGATCCCAACCTACAAGGGGAAAGATCCACCGGTATCTATATGTCTGTCTTCTCCTTTCCTCTTGATTCCTCTCTGTCTCTATCCAAATAATAATAATAATAATAATAGAACATTCCTTGATATACACAGGGTTTCCTTCCTGGTGGTCTACATAGTGTGTGGCTCATTACAGCATATCTTACCCTGTGCTGTTCAAAGCACAGTGACAGGCACTCTGGAAGGCAGGCATCAAGACAAAAAAAAAAAAAAAAAGTTACTGCCTTAACTTTCCTGCCTAGCTTTTAACGAGACTGATTTTAACAGTGTTTTGAAGTTACTTGTTTGTCCTTACCATATACAATTCCCGTTTTTAATCTTGAATAGATTATACATTCAGAGATGGTGCCCATCCAGTCACATTCTGTAACCAGCATGTTTTCCTTTCTCTTTAAAATACCATCTTGGGGTTTCCTAACAGTTTCCCACAAAACCTGGAAAAAGGCCCCACTGTAGACTAAGCAAGTTGTTGTGGACACGGGGCCCTGTTGAAGTCACTCAGATGATTCACTGGCGGAAGGAAACAGCCCATGATTTAGCAGGCCCTTCCCCGCCCCACCACCTTCTGGCTGTGCCAGCATTTTAATACCAGACAGAATATTTTATCTTTAAGCAAAGCCTGTGTATGTTCTTGCCCGGATTAGTCTAATGTGACTTACTAAATCCTGCAGTTCATTGTACTTGCATGACCTCAGAAAGCATGAGTTTTAGAATCATCAAGGCTTTAAACTTCTAAGGGTTATTATTAAACAATGTGTTGCTTTTATGGTGATTTTTTTTTTAAAGAGGGCCAAGTTTTTTGGTTTTTTTTTTTCAAAAGGTTTTTTGTTGTTGTTGTTTCTTTTTGAGATTTTAAAAATTCATAGTTCTGACTTGTGGATACCCTGATTATCTCCACTAGGTTTCTTCCTGAAAACTGTAATCTATGTAGAGAGGTGGATATTCACTGGGCCCCATCACCTCTGAAGCTGTCATTGTAACAGATTCTGACAGGATCACTGAAAGACATAAAACCTGATATTTTAAAATATTTATTTATTTCCTTTTGTTGCCCTTGTTGTTTTATTGTTGTAGTTGTTATTGCTGTTGTTATTGATGTCGTCGTTGTTGGATAGGACAGAGAGAAATGGAGAGAGGAGGGGAAGACAGAGAGGGGGAGAGAAAGATAAGACACCTGCTGACCTGCTTCACTGCTTGTGAATCGACTCCCCTCTGCAGGTGGGGAGCCGGGGGTTTGAACTGGAATCCTTAAGCTGGTCCTTGCACTTTGCACCATGTGCGCTTAACCCGCTGCGCTACCACCCGGAATCTCAAAACTGATATTTTAAAAGTATATTTACGTACCACTTTTGCTGACTTACAGTTTTCCTCAGGATCTCACAGACTAATAAATTTATGTAAACGTTGTAGTGAATGCTTAGAACTACCTGAAAGACAGGTTGGAATCAAAGCAACGTTGGGGGGGAATATCAAGGTTAATTATATCCCACAAGGAAAAGTTCAGGTGGCAATGGAGTCATCCTTCGGTTTTATTTTCAGGTTCATGCTGGAGAATGCTTTATTCAGACTCATGATTATACAATCTCAATTATTCTATGTGTGGTTACAAAAATCAGACTGAACTTTACTGTGCAGAAGAAATTGAAGTTCTACTCCGACACTCATTGTGTTATATGTCTACAGATTAAGAAAGATACTGTCACACATTTTAGGTAGGGGATGTATGGAACATGTCATAATTTGTGAATTTTGGTTTTTAAGAGGTAATTTGGGAATACTTTAAGGGAATGAAAAGCTTAGATTTTCTGATTTATTTTTTATTAGTATTATATTTATTTATTTATTGGATAGACACATCCAAAAATCGAGAGAAAACGGAGGGAGAGAGAGAGATGCTGCTCTACTTCACCATTTGCAAAGCTTTCCCCCTGCAAGTGGGGACCGGGGTCTTGAACCCAGGTCCTTGTGCATTGTAACATACACTCAACCAGTTGTGCCACTGCCCTGCCCCTGGCTTTTCTACTTTGTACTTTATTATTCTTCAGAAAGGTGGTAATTCTCTTCTGTAAATGCTCATTCAGTACAAGGATATCACGCCATATTTGAGCTGGTGTTTAAAAAAAAAAAATCACCTGAGGGAGTCTGGCGGTAGCGCAGTGGCTTAAGCACACGTGGCACAAAGCGCAAGGACCCACATAAGGATCCCAGTTCAAACCCCCAGCTCCCCACCTGCAGGGGGGTCACTTCACAAGCGGTGAAGCAGGTCTGCAGGTGTCTATCTTTCTCTCCCCCTCTCTGTCTTCCCCTCCTCTCTCCATTTCTCTCTGCCCTATTCAACAATGACGACAACAATAACAATAATAACTACAACAGTAATGAAAAACAACAAGGGCAACAAAAGGGAAAATAAATAAATTCTTAAAAATTTAATTTTTTAAAAATCACCTATATGGCAAATCTTTTTTTTTTTTAATTTTTACTCTTCTTTGACATTTAATTTATATCAGTTAAACGAGACTCAGTTTGTACTGTCTTACTGAGATGTCAGTGGCAGACCTTGCCTCTATTGGGATTTAGATTTATATCTTGGCCATGAAATTTAGGTCAGGAAATTCTCCTATTGGATAAGGCTGTAGGCCTTGTGGTACCAATTATAATTAAGCCCAGTTGTCACTAGGACTTTACTGCTGTACAAAAACAAGAAAGGCAATCATTCTTTGTATATGCCAGCATCAGTAAGTTTTATGTTTGCTTTCTCATTATTCAACTAGATTCCACGCTGAAAATGTTTTCTAAAGAATCCAAAATGCTACAAAGAAGTATATCATTTTCAAATATGGTGAGTTGATTTTAAATCAGTGTAAAATTTTTATTTGCCAGTCTCTCTCTTTCCCTCTCTGTCTTTCTCCTCTCCCTTTTCCAATCTCTCTCTCCCTCCCTCCATCCCTGTCTGCTTCTCCTTTTCCCTCTCCCTCTCTCCACTTGTCCCGAAACAGTTGAGTTTATGAGTTTAGAACTTGTGTGGAGTTACAGGACTGGTATGTGGGAGGTTCCAGGTTTAATCCTTGGTGACAGCAATAGTTCCAGGTAAGCAGTCCTCTGGTTAAACATTAAAGAATCAGAAATAGGACAAAGTGGTTTTGCAGCTGCCTCTTTCTGGCCATATTGTGACTGCATTTGCATCCTAGAAACCTTGTAGAGCTAGCTACCCAGTGGAATGCTCTTTTATTCAACCATTTCTTTTATTTGATTCTTTTTCAAGTTGTCAAACTAAATGTCTGTTACTGTAAACATCTCTGAGTTGCTTGAGTGTCTAATGTAGGCAAAAATAAAAACTACTGTTAATGTGAATAGTCCAAACAATTTGGAATCCCCTAAAGAATGTTGGGACATTTCCTTAATCTATATAAGAATCCAGAGATGCAGGCATCCTTGAGGCTCACTCCCCAGTTCACCACCCCCTACAGTGTATTTGTGTCAGTATTAACAGGGGTTTCTCAAGCCCAGAGTAGAAACAGCCTTCCTGAAAACACAAATTCACCTGTGGCCATACCACCCTGAACACGCCCGATCTCCTCGGCTAACACAGATTTTAGTCGACTCGACACACTTTAACTGCATTCCTTATATTTTGGGAAGAAAGTAGGTATCTGGGCTTAGCTAGGTGAAAATCAAAATAATAATAATAATAATAAAGATGGGTAAATGTGTAGACACCAAAATCAGTAAATTTAAAGCATTCATTTGAGGGGAATTCAAAAGGCAGTGCTTCCACATTAGGGGTTTACTAACTACATTATTAATGTTCAATCATTTGTATTTCAGGCTTTATCATCTTGTTTACTTTTACCAGGAGATGCCACTGTCATCAGTTCTTCATGGGATAATAATGTGTACGTATCTGCATGTTTCTCTGTAACTACCTGTATACCTTTGTGAATTTGAGGCAGAAAAGGACGTCTCTTCCATTGACAGGACATCGTTGTTCACACACACAAAAAAAAGGACAAATATTGGAGATGAGGATGGTATAGCTAGATTTAAATATAATCATTTGACTCTAATAATTTATTTGAGTTTTGTTTCCTTCAAGTTTTAAAGTTAGAGCTAGGGAGAGAGCGTAATGGTCTCACAGAAGAATTTCATGCCTGAGGCTCTGAGGCCCCAGGTTCAATCTCCAGCACCACCATAAACCAGAGCTGAGCAGGGTCTTTCTTACTGTATCTTCTGTATCAGTTTCTCTCCAATTAAGGTTTTTCCTTTTAATTAAAAGAATAAAGTGAGGTAGAAACATAAATGAGTCAATCTGCAAAATACTAGTTTTTAATTCAGAAACTTTTTTACATCTGTATACACCTATGTTTGTAACAGAACAATTTCAGTAGCCAAAACCTGAAGCAATCTAAGTGTCCAACTACAGATAAGTGGCTGAACAAGTTGTGGTATACTACTCAGCTACGAAAAATGTTGGTTTCACAGGCAGGGGTAGATAGATAGCATAATAGTTACGCGAAGAGACTCTCATACCTGAGCCTCCAAAGTCCCAGGTTCATTCCCCTGTACCGCCACCATACGGTCAGAGATGATTAGTGCTCCAGTTTAAAAAAAAAAAAATGGTGGATTCACTTTCTTCACTGCATCTTGGATAGAACTTGAAGGACTCATGTTAAGTGAGATAAGCCAGAAAGAGAAGGATGAAGATGGGATGATCTCACTCACAGGCAGAAGTTGAAACATAAGAACAGAAAGGAAAAACACAAAGCAGAACTCAGACCGGAGTTGGTGTATTGCACCAAAGTAAAAGACTCTGGTCCTGGAACACGATGGCAAAGGAAGACCTAGTGGGGGTTAGATTATTATGTGGAAAACAGAAATGTTACACATGTAGCAACTACTGTATTTTACTGTGGACTGTAAACCATTAAATACCCCCCCCCAATAAAGGAGAAAAGCACTTTTTAAAAGATTATAGAAAGAGTATAGAAGATGTGGAGGGAGGGGATCCTAGCATCACTCTGGCAACACAATGCCAGGAACCAAACTCAGGACCTCAGGCCTTACAGTTGAGCAACTCATCCGTTGCACTATCTCCCAGAACACTCAGTTCAGATTTTGAATGATTGGTCTAGTAGCACGACTGCAAGATTCCTGTAATTCTAGTAGTGAGCCTTAATAAGTTATAATGAAACTATCTGGTATTTCTTCAATAGGTGTTTAAGAGTCTTAAAATTAAGCTGGAATGGTCTTTTAATAGCCCTCATTTTCTTTTATGTTTAGCTATTTCTATTCCATAGCATTCGGAAGACGTCAAGACACATTAATGGGACATGATGATGCGGTTAGTAAGATATGTTGGCAAGATAACAGACTGTACTCTGCATCGTGGGACTCGACAGTTAAGGTTCATAGAACGTTTCTAGCTGAAAAATACGTGCGTAGTGCAAACACTGTAAACCACTCACAACCTGTAACTATTGTTCATTTGTTCATTCACTTCATGGTATTTCAGAGCATGTGTGAATGATATACAAAGATATTGAATGTTGTTGTCTGGTTTTTTGTTTGTTTTGTTTTTACTATACGTATTTAATTGTTAAGTGTGCTGTGGTCTCGACTGAATTGGATGGTTTTTCATGAGGGAGAGAGTTTATAGCTAAATTTAAAGTAGCTACCTTCTCTTATAGTATGACTTAAATTACTAGTTGACCAGAAAAATCTCAAGTTAAAGTAAGGAATCATTAACATATGATCCATTCGAGTTAAAGCAGACACACACCCATCTAACATTCTATTTGGCTTACATACACTCAATTACTGACACCCTTTACTTGGGAATTCTACAATTTAAAAGCAAGGACCTAAATCATTAACATTCCTTCAAGGTTTTCTCATTGTTTTTGTCATGTTTCCTTCCTTGTATCTGATTTCAGCAATTTTTCTGCTACTTGCCTTTTTTTTTAATCTTTTCAACACATTAACACTGCACCATTTCAACTCATATAGTCTGAGTCCACACAGTCATTAAACCCTGTGATTAACAACAGCCAGTGGAACTAATGTAGATAGCCATAATAAGTTAGCTTGTGCTTAGTACACTCGCCACTGTGGTGGGAAAGGGACTCTGGACTGGTCAAGTATGTCAAATGGAACTTGGACAGTCAGGTTCTGGATCTGTCTGAAATGCATTCATTGTAAATGTTTGTAAGTGCCCCGGCAATGTTTTCTTTCCCTCCTAGGTCTGGTCCGGTGTTCCTGCAGAAATGCCAGGCACCAAAAGACACCAGTTTGATTTGCTAGCTGAACTGGAGCACGAAGTCAGTGTGAGTAAAATCAGCAAAAACGAGCAAACACGCCTTGAGCAACCTTGATTTCAGAGTCTCGTCTGTGGTTGAGGTGGAGGATGGCCAGCCCATTCTTGGTTTTATTTCTGTTGTGGTTATTGGAGACGATAGGCTATCTATGTTGTTTCTGACTCTTCATTTCCAAGTCTTACGTTCATTTATCTTCCCCTCCAATCTGCTGTTTTGTCTGATAATTAGTTACCATCCTACCAGGCTTATCTAATACTGTTTTCTGGCCAGGACATCTAGTACTTGGATACCTTCAAACTATTTGTTGCAATGACATAGGAGCCAGTGTTTTTCATTTTCTGACACAAAATAGAAAGGACCATCTGTTGAGGATATTACTCATCCAAAATCAGAGGACACTGAATCGAAACCTGGGCTGGCCCAAGGGCACACAGCCTGAGGCAGACCAAGGTTGGCAGTGTTTTTGTTTTTCACTCATTCTGTCTCCACGTGGTCACGCTGCTTGCTGTCTCTTAGCCTGTGATTGTATGGTACTGCCTCTTCTACAAGATCACCAGTAGCTGCCTAGTTTGCATGGTTGACAAATTAACCAAGGTTGAGAAGTCTTTATTTAGAGTATAATTCCAAGACAGGTGTGTAAATATAGCCTGGAGAGATCTGCTTTCCCCACAGATAATTATGGATCTGCAGGCACCTTAGTGCCTTTTATTATTCCTGCAGTCATCTGAGACTGTCTTCAGTTATTACAAAACACTGTTTACTGTAACTACTTCATTCACTAGCATATGAAGGATTTCATTTTTAAGTAAGATTCAGTAGGTGATTCAATAGAAATGTATATTCATGAGCTAGAATATACTGTAATCAAGTTTCATCTATCCTAAAGTTCACTTACTTGAATTGACTCAGGGTCACATGGGTAATTTCGGTGAAATAGAGAACTGATCACGGTGCTTTCTTGCTTAGGTAGACACGATCAACTTAAATGCCGCAAGTACACTGCTGGTTTCAGGCACCCGAGAGGGTACTGTGAATATCTGGGATCTCACTACAGCCACGGTGTTGCATCAGATTCCGTGCCATTCAGGGGCTGTATCTGATACTGCTTTTAGCCCAGGCAAGTCTTTTACAAAAATTTTTTTTTTATCTTTATTGACCCGAGGAGGAGATAGGGAGAGACAGACACCTGCAGCATTGCTTCACCACTAGCAAAACTGCCCCCCCTGCATGTGGGGACCGGGGGCTCAAACCTGGGTCCTTGTGCATTGTAACATGTACACTCAACCAGGTGCACCACCACCACCCGGCCCCTTTTTAAAATTTTATTTAAATTTTTTTTATTTATATATTTATTGGATAGAAACAAAGAGAAATTGAGAGGGGCAGCGGAGAGAAAGAGAGCCACCTGCAGCACTGCTTCAAATTCCTGAAGCTTCCCCACCCCTGCGGGTGGGAAGCAGAGGCTTGAACTCTACTCCTTGGGTGCTACTGTATGCTCTCAACCAGATGCACTCACCACAGGCCCCAATAATGGTCTTTTTCATTTACAGGTAATAGACTTAGAATCTACCTTGAGATAAATAAAATGAAGGGAAGAAAACATTTTTTTAAATATTTATTTTATTTATTTATTCCCTTTTGTTGCCCTTGTTGTTTTATTGTTGTAGTTATTATTGTTGTTGTCGTTGTTAGATAAGACAGAGAGAAATGGAGAGAGGGAGGGGAAGACAGAGAGGAGGAGAGAAAGATAGACACCTGCAGACCTGCTTCACCGCCTGTGAAGCGACTCCCCTGCAGGTGGGGAGCCGGGGTTCGAACCGGGATCCTTATGCCGGTCCTTGTGCTTTGCGCCACCTGGAAGAAAACATTTTAACAACCAGGAGGTTTTATCTAGAGCAGAGGCTGCTTGCATTTGTTTGTACCTTAGGTAAAACAGCTCTACTGAATATTGTCCATTCGCTAGAGCTTTCCTAAGATGTAAATGACTTCATGATCAAAGGCTAAGGCCACCTCAGTCTCAGAAAGACTCAGGAGAGCAGTCATTGGTTGAGTCTAAACAGATCAAAGAAAACGCCAGTGAATATCAGGCCACTAGATGAAGTCATAAAGGTCTGACACAAACTTCAGAAGCTGTGACACGCCGTGTCTCACTTTGTGTCATAGACAGTCGCCACGTCGTCAGCACAGGGGAGGATGGCTGTCTTAACGTCATAGACGTGCAGACGGGAATGCTTATTTCTTCTATGACTTCAGAGGAGCCTCAGAGGTATGTGTCGAATCACCCTTAAGGAAGGCCTAACCGGACAGATGTCATAGTCGTCTGTCTCCCTGGCCCTGATATAAATTCTAAAATAAAGAAAAAATCCTTGCAGATGCTTTATCTGGGATGGGAATTATGTTTTGTCTGGAAGTCAGTCTGGTGAACTGCTTGTTTGGGACCTCATCGGAGGAAAGATCAGCGAGAGAATACAGGGTCACACAGGTAAGCGGCTCTGTAGCTGGCTTTGCATTTATTTCTTCTTAAAGCACTGCCAGCTTGACTTCAGCGGCAGGGTGTGTACTTAGGCCACAAACACCTCAGGTTCTCTTAAGCTGGGGATCAGTCCCTCCAGCATCCTGGCTGGCCAGGTCAGCTTCATCTCTTGGGTCCTTTAGGCTTTAGATTCGTTGGCAAAACATGTGACTCCTCCCTCAACCCTCTCCCCCCACCCCCCAAGAAATGTTTATGTGCGTGTCCATATGACACTAACATAATTAAAAACCATAGTAGATTGTAATTTACCATTATCTTTTAAAATAAAACATGCAGCTATGTAAAGCAGAAATAACACAATAATGAAGTTTATCGAAAGACCTTGCTTTCCTCACTGCCAAGTTACTGGAGGACATTTTTGTTTGGTTCTTGATAGATGCCCTCACTAAAACAGTGCATTTGTATGTATATATAAATAGGCTGTCCCTTTACTTTCTAAAAGAAATGGAAATGAGTCAGAAAGCTTTGGCTAATTCCCCACCTCCTCCCACTAATTTCTGACATCTGTTGTAGGCATATGTCTATTTACATTCTGCGCTGTATCCATAATTTCTAGTTGTTAATTTTACATTTAAGTACTTTCTTCTTCTTCCCAAGTCCCATTTACTGAGTTATTTTCAGATGATATAAACTGTTTTTAACTGGAGGAGACAAGATGATAGGATTTGTTTGTGTGGGGCCTCCCCTCCCCTTACAATGTCTCTTTGTGCAGGTGCTGTGACATGTGTATGGATGAATGAACAGTGTAGCAGTGTCATCACAGGAGGGGAAGACAGACAAGTTATGTTCTGGAAACTGCAGTATTAAGTGCCTTTTTTCCTCTGCAATATTGAGCTCCATTTAAAGTATTTTTAAGCCAAACTTCGAACTGGTGAATGTGCAATGATAGTAGTTAGAAGTTCTACCACTTTGAGAAACGTGTGGTTTTAAGCTATCTAAATCACGGTGGCTCCACTGAGAGCCATTAGTCGGTCAGCTTCTCAGGCAGACAGAGATCATCTGTAAGAAAACAGTCATCCGAGTGTGCCGTCGGGTGGTTTGAAAACAGGTCAGATGGCCAGGACAGCAGCCAGGAGATACATACCACAGCTGGGCTAGGAAAACTGGGTGCAGAAAACACTGAACGACTAAGAACTTTCCAAGAAAATGTCACAGTTGTGCCCCTCCTTTACAGCCGCTGCCTGCTGGCTTTGGAGTGTCTTCATGCAGTGGTGACTTTCTGAAACCTACTGTCCCCAGATTCTAGGAACCTGGGGAGGGATTAGCAGTAAACTCATTGTATACAAGAACAGTTTATTTCATTGTAGCTCTTGAAGTTCATCTTTTCTACATTAAAAATATTTTTCTGTAATGAAAGCAGTTGTTTTCTTATTTAAACAAAACTCACACCTGCTAGGATTTCAAGCGCTGATCCTTCTAGAAAACCCTACCTCAGGGCTGGGGAGAAAGCATAATGGTTATGCAAACAGACTCTCATGCCTGAGGCTCTGAGGCCCCAGGGTCAATCCCCAGCCCCACCATAAGCCAGAGCTGGGCAGTGCTCTGGTCTTCTCTCTGTATCACTCTCTCCCAATAAAGTAAAATAAAAAGAGTAAATTTAAAAGAAAAGAGAACCATGCCTTGTTCTACAAGTATTAGAATCATATTCACATCACTTATCTTTAGGCACAAGTCCAGGTAACGGGGGAGTATTGTTTTGGTTACTATTCTAAACTTCAGACAAGGGAAACTGGCATAAACAGCAGTGGGAGTCGGGCGATAGCACAGCAGGTTAAGCGCAGGTGGCGCTAAGCTCATCGCTTCACAGGGGAGTGAAGCAGGTCAACAGGCATCTTTCTCTCAACGTCTTCTCCCCTCTCCATTTCTCTCTGTCCTATCCAACATCATCATCAGTAACTACAATAATAAAACAAGGGCAACAAAAGGGAATAAATAACTTTAAAAAAAATAAAAGCAATTTTCTTTCCTATGAAACTTCCAAATGACAGTCCTTGTGTTTTATACATCTCCTAAGGCAGTGTGGCATGGGCTAAAACTTAACATCAGAGTAATGTGATCATAGAATTTTCCTTCAGTTTTGTCAATTAAGCATTACGTAGTCTCGGATTAAAGCTTCCACAGTTTCCAAATGATGGCAAGAACACCACAAATTTTTTTATTTATACATTTAATTAAAATAGACTGGGCAAAAAAAAACCCAAAACAAAGAACGTATAAGAATAAAGTGTCACTGTCATTTGTTTGCGGGGTGAGGAAGTGATCAGGAAATGGAATAAATTGCCGAGAAAGCAATTCTAAGATCCAGGGTAGCTAAGTTACATATTAAGAATAAAATGCCAAGGTTAGATTATAAGTCTACAGAGTCTACAAATGATAAAAGGAATTCAAAAGGTCCTCCTAGCTAGTATAAGAATTTTTTACATTAAATATATAATGATTGATTCCTCAGAAAGCGATACTGGCAACTTGCAGAAGTTTCCATGAAACGACGACTAGAAAAATCTCAAAAGCAACTATGCAGCTATGCAGCGGCTCAGTATGTACCATGACATGTCCTGGGCTAGTGCCAACTTCAGTTTAAAACAGAACTGCATCTTGGGCTTTAGAAAGGCAGCGATAATTACATTTTGGCTTTTACTCTAGATGCTTAAGGCAGCAGTTCAAGCGTATTAAGTGAAAGTAGTTCAGATTTAATGGTGATAAAAACACACCATCAGCCTGTGTAATGCTTACGTGGGATGGAACCAGTGTGACTTGAGGTTTTGTACACTCACACAGAAGAAGAAAAATCCATCCAAGGGAATTATTCTGAATGTGCTATAGTAACAGTAAAAAGGCAACTATGCGATAGTATTAAAGAAAGATGAGTAGCATTCCTTCATAACTAGGATAAAAGTGACAAGTTCTAACACAAAGCTAAGTCTGTATCAGTCACACTAATCATAATGGCTTGTAAAAACACCAGGTGTCTGGTCGACAAACTATTCTATCAAAGTCGGTAAGTCTGCAAAGTTTCACATTTGTTAAACCAGGATAAGGCTACAACTATCTTGAATTCTGAACAAGATATGAGATCAAACATGAAGATTCCCAGCCATCATGTAAGACAGGAAGGTCCCCATGCAGCATATGCTCTCTGGCTTCTAGAAAGCTTCGTGTGCATAATAGCGAAGTTGCCCAAGGAGTAAACTGAAGTAATTGTGGCAAATTTTCCGCTGTGCCTTTTCTTTTAAACCTCAGGAATGGTGTGGTCCATCAGGCTTTTCATAATGCTTGGTGCCATCCTAAAAGAGAGTCACTTTTTAGTAAGCACTGAGATCCAGGTTTCTTTTTTTCATATAATCCTACCCTGATTAAAAACCGAACCAACAAACTCCAGTACACATTTAGTGCCTGTCAGCATCTAGTGGAGTGGTGGTGAGAGGGAGGTTTTTGTCTTTTGTTGTCACTGAACTTCACTGCTCTGGGCTGACTTTTTCAAATAAGAGGAAGAAGGACAGAGATACCATAGCATTGAAGCTTCTTCAGGTGCTGCCAGTTTAAACTTGGGTTGTGTGCATGAAAAAGCTGATCCTCTATCCAGGAGCGCCATTTTTGCCACTGGGGACCTTTTCAAAGTATCTGAGGGTTAGCGGGCAGGGCGCTCAGATTTGAGCCTCCAGGCCATCACACAAGAGGACTCTGGCGTGGAGAGATGCATCAGTGATGCGATGTGTTTCTCTCCCTTTCTCTCTTCCCCTACCTAAAAAGCCGGCAGTGTGCAGAGGTTTTCAGCCCCAGTCTTTACAAATTCCCAGTTTGAAAGAGCATCCATGTCTTGGCTAAAAAAAGTCAGATAAAATGTGACCTAGTCGATTTATGATGATTTTTTTTTTTAATGGTTTAATGTTGATGGTGAAATACAGTTGAAATCCAGTGGTTGGTACGTGTGTAACATTTCTCAGTTTTCCACTAACACTCTAACCCCCCCACCCAGGTCCTCCTCCACCATCATGTTCCAGGACCTGAACACTCCCCCCGCCCCAACCCAAGTCCTTTACTTTGGTGCAATAGACCAAACCCAGTCCAAGTCCTGCTTTGTGTTTCCTATTCTCTTATTTCTCAGCATCTGTCTGTGAAGTAGGGGATGGGAGTAGGGGGAACCTAATAGTGATTTAATAAAAAAAGAACTCTCCAACTATTAACACAGCCAGTAATGAAGTGTACTCACACACACGCTGAAACAAAAAATAAATGGCAAGTTGTTTTATCTTGAATCCTATGAACCTTATTTCTACATGCAAGGTTGGCCTGGCAAAAATAGGCAATTATGGCGGAATCCAGAATTTTAAAGCTCTGGGAATGATAAACCTGCCCCCTTCCTGCTCCTCCTCAGCATTCAAATTAACATATCCCCACACACTTCTAGCTGCTTTCTGAGATGCTTCAATCAAATGGAAACTGTTACTCCTAACAGCCTATGGGCAAGAACCCTTCCTCATTGAAACACCGAGTAGATTTCTACTGAGCAGAGGCTGTGCAATACATCCAACTGCAGTCGGCTTTACGGAAAGCTGAACTGGTGCCGGCCTATCTCTGCTCATCCACCCATCTTACTCTAGGCAATGTCACCCCTTGGGGAGAAAGGCCAAATTTGGAAATGGAAAGGAATCACCCTGTCTGTAGTGTTTCACAGCTACAGACACCAAGTTGAAGAACCGTCAACTTACCGTTTAATAATATGTTCAAAGATAAAAGCAGGCATGATTGTGATAGTGATGACAGTCCCAGATGTTGACAAGATATCTGCAATCTGAGAATCCTGTTGAAAACACACATAACAGTAAAAATTGATTCCGCTGATATTTTTAGTTTGTGGCCATTTTTCTTCATTAACTGTATTCTTAGTTTTATGAATGAGCAGGCCTTATTGGGAGAGCCATTAGACCTTGAAAACAGCCCTCTACGAATTTGCAGAGGGAAAGAACTAAAAAGGAACATGACTAAGAACTACTCACTTCCTGTAATTCACGGCCTGAAATGAGTGGGGCAGCTCATTCATTCAAACTGTCATCGAAATCTTCAATGCTTATCTCCATCTAGCTAGAGAGACCTCAAGAGATCACCTAGTTTATCCTCCTTGTTACAGGAGCTGTAGTTCCAGATAATTATCCAGATTACTTTCTGTGACTGGCCAAAAGCTCTGCTCATACATTAACCTAATCAGGAGGCCAGGCAGTGGGGCATCCAGTTACGAGCACACCTCATAGCAGTGCACAAAGACCTGGTAAGCCACAGTCCCCACCTGCGGGAGGGAAGCTTCACAAGCAGTGAAACAGTGCTACCGGTGTGTGTGTGTGTCTCTGTCTGTCTCCCACTCTATTTCCTTTGTCCCTCAATTTCTATCTATAAACAGTAAGTAACAACAACAACAACCAATTACACAGCATAATCAATACGGCAAGTAACCCACTTTTAGCCACCCAAGTTCTATCCTTTGAAAGTCAACAGGAAAAGACTAGATCCTAAGCAAATGGAAATGACAATTGCAAACATAAAAGGCAGGACAAAATTCATGTTTGTTTCTTACCTTCAATCCAATGACATTCTGTCCATTGATTTCACAGATACTATGTTCGGTGAGAAGACCATTTCTAGCTGCAGAACTGTCTTTCACTATGGATGTTATCTTTCCATTCTTAAAGATAAACCCAACATGACCAGTACTGTCCTTATGCATGGTGATGGTCCGTTCAAAGGGCCTATAATTATAATGGTCCAAAACATTTTAATGGGTTTCTCTTCTACCACACCATACACTTTATCGTAATTATGTATTAATGTAGCCAAACGCAGTAATTCATGCAGTTTATCAATACGCTTCTCCCTTAAGAATCACTGTCATGGGAGTCGAGCAGTAGCACAGCGGGTTAAGTGCAGGTGGCGCAAAGCGCAAGGACTGGTAAAAGGATCAGTGTAAGAATCCCAGTTAGAGCCCCCAGCTTCCCACCTGCGGGGGGTGGGGGGGTCGCTTCACAAGCAGTGAAGCAGGTCTGCAGGTGTCTTTCTCTCCCCCATCTGTCTTCCCCTCCTCTCTCCATTTCTCTCCTATGCAACGACGACGACATCAACAACAACAGTAACTATGACAACAATAAAAAAACAACAAAGGCAACAAAAGGGAATAAATAAAAATACTTTAAAAAAGAATTTTAAAAAATCAGTCATTTAACATTAAAAAATGAAATAGGCTTTGAATAAATACCAGTATCAAAAATGAATTTGGGGGCTGGGGAGACAGTAAAATGGTTATGACTTCCTTCCGTGCCTGAGGCTCTCAAGTCCCAGTTTCAGTCTCCAGCAAGACATAAGCCAGAGCTGCACAGTGTTCCAGTGTCTCGCTCTTACTCTCTGTAGCTTTCTCACTCAGTAAAAAATATTTTCCAAGAAAAAAAAAAAAAAAAGAAATTGTGCTGTGGCCAGGGAAACAGCTCCGTTAGAAGCTAGGAGAGAGAACTTACATGCCTATGTTTCAGTCTACAGCATCCCAAGTGCCACTGGAATTCTCGCTTCTCTCTCACTTGAAAGTTTTTTTTTAAAAAAAAAAAAAAATTAATTTTATCTTCTTTTTCCTGGAGTGCAAATGTTCTTAGAAAATGCTTTTTAAACCTTTGTAATATCACTCACATCTTTGATATGGAAGGGTTTTTTTATATCTATTTATTTTCCCTTTTGTTACTACCCTTGTTTTTTATTGTTGTCGTTGTTGGATAGGAGAGAAATGGAGAGAGGAGGGAAGACAGAGAGGGGGAGAGAAAGATAAGACAGCTGCAGACCTGCTTCACCGCCTGTGAAGCGACTCCCCTGCAGGTGGGGAGCCGGGGCTCGAACCGGGATCCTTATGCCAGTCCTTGCACTTGGCGCCACATGTGCTTAACCCACTGCGCTACCACCCAACTCCCGATATGGAAGTTCTATAGGAGATACACTCACTATACTTTATAACAACAGAAGAAAGAGGACTCGAGTTCCTTGACTAGCATAGCAGGGCTAGCTAGTCTTGAAGCTCACAGGCCTGTACACTTGCTCACCTCTCTGCAGCCTGCCATTATGCTGTCACAAGGGTTTCATGATAAAGAAACTTTGTCATTGTTAATGGACCCTGATGTTTCAAGTTGCTCTTTTGAGACTTTTCTCTTAGGTACAAAGTAAAAGAAATGACTTTCATCTATAAACCACTTACAAACTGTGTACCATGTGTGAATAACTGGAAACACAGGAGTTTAACTGAGAAGAATAAAACTTCAAAGCTAATTTCAATAGTGTAACATGGACCTGCCCTTAAGGCCTATGAGGGCTGGGACAAGGAAAGGGAGGTGTGTAACTCCTGAGCTAAATGTTGAAGTTATACAACTACTACAACAAAATGCTCCAGCCAGCCACCTCACTACCCACAGGGGCATAATTACTTTTTAGAACTCGAGAGACTGTGTAGGAGGAGTTCTACAGGAACCCAGGAACTGAGCATGAACAACCCCAACCCGGGATGGATGGCTAAGCAGTAAATCAGTAGGTTACGTCAGATGTACCGTCTTATCGTGGAGTTACTTTCTTCCAACATGCATTTTCAGAAAAATGAAGACCGGAAAGTACTTTCTTAAAAGGATGAATTGTGTAAGCTCCAAAACTAGATGTAGCCAAACTAGAATGCTAGTTTAAAAAAAAAAGAAGTCAGGAGTCGGGCGGTAGCGCAGCGGCAGGGGAGTCGCTTCATAAGCGATGAAGCAGGTCTGCAGGTGCCTGTCTTTCTCTCCCCCTCTCTGTCTTCCCCTCCTCTCTCCATTTCTCTCTGTCCTATCCAACAAGGACATCAATAACAACAACAATAATAACTACAATAAAGCAAGGGCAACAAAAGGGAATATTTTTAAAAGTATGAAAAAAATTAAAATCTGTCTCTTGCAGTTGTAAGACCCTACGTAAAAAGACTGATGTCACTATTTTCTACAGCAGTGTATTACAGAATCTTTTTAACATCTACAAAGATGGAGAATTAGCACTGGATTTCTATTTGACAGCTTACCTGTCACGAATAGTCATAGTAATCTTCTCCCCAGAAGCCTGTTTGAGCACCTTGTGGGCTTTATCAGAACTCCAACCTGCACAGTTTTCCCCATTGATCTGAAGTACTTGGTCCCCAAATCTCAGGCCAGCCAAAGAGGCTGGAGAATTTGCCTGGACTAGCTGAACAAATATACCCTAAAAAAGAAAACAAAATATCTTCTGCTATTCAGCAACGTAAAAATTAGGAACTACTTAAACTAGAAATCCTTATAATAAATATCAAAGGAACTAAGGGAGGAAAAATTACATTAGTGTATGTTTTCATCCTCCAAGGCAAGAAAAAAACAAATTTGCATTATGTAAGAGACGGAATGCAGTCCAGAATTTAATGATTACAATGACCCTGAAAAATGCTGAGTTAGGTAAAACCAAGTAAGACTTAGGATTTCAGTCTAAAAAAAAAAATTAAAAAAAAATCAGTGGGCTCATCCAGTTCCACTCCAGTTTCTATAAAGAATCCACAGTGTAGTTGTCCTTTTAACGAAGAACTAGAATCATCCACATTTTTACTTGTATAAATTCAACCTCAGCTGTTGAACAAAACGTAAGTTAACAAGCATAAAGGGAGCAAATCTTGTAAAGAATTAAAATGCCTGTAAGGTTACGCTTCTTTCATTAACCTCAGATGAGAAAGCCGTGGTTTCTTTCATGTTTTCTATTCTATTTAGAAAGGTACATGGAGACAAGGTTGTAGCCTACAACGGAGTCAGAGGTCAATAAACTGGCCAAGTGGGAAAATCTATTGTGAGAACCTATAGTAGGTCATAGGATACGACGAATGAATAGGGTTTTGGCCAAAGGATATGACGAATGAATAGGGTTTTGTCTTTTTAGGACGCTGCAGCAAGAAAAAGGAATCTTGATAGGGGAACACACAGGTAGCCGGACCAGTAGAGGAAGGCAGGAAAGCAGGAAGCCAGGCCCTCTCAAAGCAGCACCTCGGTGTGTCTGTCTTGTATATTATGGGAAAAAGTGTGTCTCTGCAGCCCTCTGGGGAAGCAGGTCAGAGTTAAGAGTAGCCTGCTAAGACTTTCCTCACGGTGTGCCTCCCTCATCATTTTCCATGCAAAAAAAAAAAAAAAAAATTGGGACACACTCGTTAACAGGACTTAAAAGTTATTAAGGGATCTAGTAAAAGTCAAAATATTACTCAGCATGAAGACTCAGTGTGTACTTCAAAAAATCTTAATACTTCCAAATTAAAAAAAAAATTGCAGGGGGCTGGGCAGTGGCACACCTAGTCAAGCACACACAGGAACCAGGTTCGAGCCCCGACTCCCCACCTGCAGCAGAGAGACTTCACGAGTGGTGAAGCAGGTCTACAAGTTTCTATCTCCCTCTCTCTTTCCCACACCCCTCTTAATTTCTGTCTTATCGAATAAAGTTAAGAAATAAAGAAAAGGGGGCGGGCGGTAGCACAGTGGGTTAAGTGCACGTGGCGCAAAGCGCAAGGACTGGCATAAAGATCCCAGTTCGAGCCCCGGCTCCCCACCTGCCGGGCAGTCGCTTCACAAGCAGTGAAGCAGGTCTGCAGGTGTCTCTGTCTTTCTCTCCCCCTCTCTGTCTTCCCCTCCTCTCTGTCCTACCCTACAATAACAATATCAATAACAACAATGATAATAACCACAACAACGATAAAACAAGGGCAACAAAAGGGGGAAAAAATAGCCTCCAGGAGCAGTGGATTCATGCACTAAGCCATAGCAACAACCCTGGAGGCAAAATAAAAAAATAAAAAAAAAAAAGAAAGAAAAAGTGGCTGCCAAGAGCAGTGAAGCAGTACTGCTACTGAACCCCATGACTGGAGACAAAACAAAACAAAGAAAAAAAAAAATCTAATTTCTTCAGTATGATAAGGTGATAGAAAAAGCAAATATACTGGCCAAGTAAAAAGTCAGTCAGAATTAAAACAGAAAGATGGAAATAACAAGCCTCCCAAACCTTTACATTATCATAAGCTTTAAAAATATACAGAACAGGGGCTGGGTGGTGGTGCGCCTGGTTGAGCACATGTCGCAATGTACAAGGACCCAGGTTTGAGGCCCCAGTCCCCACCTGCAGGGGAAAGCTTTGTGAGTAGTGAAGCAGTGCTGCAGGTGTCTCTCTGTCACTCTCCCATCTCTACCAACCCCCCTCCCTCTTGATTTCTGGCTGACTCTATCTGATAAAGATAATAAAAATTTAAATAATGTATATACACACACTAAAACATTTTCATTGGTTAGTTTTCCTTCCACATTTGCCGATTTATTGCAACACCAGAATTTTATTTTATACAAATGATACTAAAATATATGAAGACCAGTGAAATGTATCACAGGACAAAGACTAAAGAAAAATAATAATTTATTCAGTGTTTTTATATCACTCAGCCTCTTCAGAGTATGACATGGCCAACAAATGAAGCATTTCCATTTCAAATTATTCTAACATTGATGACTTAATGGTCTGTAGGTTACTTTATCAAACTGACTAGTAGAAGTACTTACATTGTCTACTGATTTAAGCCTGAGTCCAATTTTCCCATCTTGATCCTTACACAAAATGATCTCACGAATTCCTTGCTTAATTTCTGCTCTACGAATTCCAACGTCATTACCAGTTACAGGAGCCACCATGTAGTTCATACTGGAAGGTCTTGCTATCATTTGCTGATAAAAACATGTCAAAACTTAGAAACTTTCTCCATGAAAAAAAACTAACTTAATCAAATTTAATACATTTAGTCACAGTCATTCTCAAAAAAATAATCCGCAAATTAAAGAAAATTTGATTTCTGCATAAGACCCATCCTGGTTTTTATTTAATTATCTCTCATTCCATATTTATCATCTCTGGCAGATTCAATCATTTATTTTTTGGGCCTTCCTAATTCACCAGTATTTGTTTCCTGAGTACTTTAGCATGTCTTCAATTCTAATGTATTATATCTTGATAGTTCTTTTTTTTTTTTTTTAGTTTTTTTAAATATTTATTTTTCCCTTTTTTACTGTTATAGTTATTGTTGTTATTGATGACATTGTTGTTAGGACAGAGAGAAATGGAGAGGAGGGGAAGACAGAGAGAAGGAGAGAAAGAGAGACACCTGCAGACCTGCTTCACCGCCTGTGAAGCGACTCCCCTGCAGGTGGGGAGCCGGGGGCTCGAACCAGGATCCTTATGCCGGTCCTTGTGCTTTGCGCCACGTGTGCTTAACCTGCTGTGCTACCACCCGACTCCCCTTGATGGTTCTATTAACATGGCATTGTCTTTAGCAATCTACTAGACCTTTCGAGGTTTCTACAAAAAGGACAATAGCATTCTTTGCATGTTGTATGAGCCCTCTGGCACATCTAGCTAAATATTATTTCTCATTCCCTTTAGTAAGCACCAATAAATTTAATAATCAAGTGTACAAACTAGATTATTAAAGACATGAATACCAGGGAATCGTGACAGGTACCATGTTTTCACTGTCATGTTGATCATGAATCTAAGTAGTATGTGCCTGATAAAAGCTCGCGGTTTACATACATGATGGGATACCACCCGATTGGTAAAAACGATGAGGTCATCTCCTTTGTGTCATCTTGGCTGGAACTTGAAGACGTCATGTTAAATGAGATAAGCCAAAACCAGAAAGGCAAATACCGAATGATTTCAACTATAGGTGGGACTTAATAAATAAAGACCGGGAGGGAGAACACAGAATGCTGTGTTGCATCAGAGAAAAGGACAGTGGGCAAGTAGAGGGAGGGAGAGAAGCAGGGGCTGAAGAGAACGCTGGGGTCCTGGTGCACAATGATGGCAAAGAAGGTTGAAGGTGGGAGTGTTCTGCAGAGAACTTTCACAGGGAGATAAAAAAATGTACCCATGTGTCAATGACTATAAGCCATTAAGCCTTCCCAGAAAATGATTAAAAAATCATTACTCTTTTAAAAACCAATTTAAGTGAACCCTTTCCTCAACCAAAAAGACAGTCAGAAAAGAGCTTATGAAAGTTTCTCATTAGAACTGACCACAGAAAGAGATGCAATGTTCTGCTCTAGGTAAGAACTGTGACACTCAAAGCAATTACAGAAAAAGAGCCTCAGCCTGCAGCATGGTACCAATAACTGTTATCAGTCCTTCTGGGTGTTAAGGGAAGAGTAACTCGAGTTTCAGAGATGACAGGTTTGATTTTGTACATCCCTCAGTTAAGAGTGATTCCCATGATGATGTGGTACACATGCACAACGGAGTACTATGCAGCTGTTAAAAATTATGAGGTCATCTCATTTGCAGTATCATGGCCAGAATTTAAAACCCATCATGTTGAGTGAGACACACCAGAAAGACAAAGACCAATACTAAGAGACCTCACTTAAGAGGTGGGACTGAAGAACCAAGAACAGTAAGAGAAAACACAAGTTTTTTTGGAAAAGGAAATTTGGGCTGAGTGTGGCGTACTGCACCCAAGCAAAGGACTCTGGGGAAGGAGGGAGAGGGACAGATGAAGGGACACTGGGATCCTGTTGCATCTCTTAAGACACCAACAAGATGTGTATTAAAGGTCATACTATAATCATACTATAAAAGATTATACTATTGACTTTAACCCCTCAATTAAAAAAAATTCCCATGTACACAAAGTAAGCAACAAAGAATAAAGTTTGCTGAACCTCAACTTTACAAAGAACTACATGCTTTATGGAGACAGTAAAGCTTTCACTGCTGTGATATGAAATTTAAGTAAAAACTATTAGGTGCCCACAAATACCTGAGGATATATACTGAGTAATGATGGAGTAGGCAGCACCAGCTAAATGCCAACTTTCAGGTTCACCCTTACAGACCCTACTCCCTGATGAGGGAGCTTAGACCACACAAACTACATAGCTGCCAGTGGGTTTCTGGCTAGCACTTACCACAGAGGCATTAAAGGGAAACTGACACCCTAGAGGAGAGACAAGCACCTAGTTCCTTCTACTTCCGGACAGTGTTTCCTGTTCCCCTAACCCTGAGAGCCACCTTGAGTCCGTGCTTTAGCTTTTACTGACGCTCCAGCCCAGCCTCATAATTGTACCCTCAGAGGTACAATTTCTGGCAGCAGCGGGGCTGTGTGGGATGGGCTTTTCTCCCGAGCTTCCAGGTTCTGATAACTCCGACTATTTCCCTGTTGACCTGGTTCTAGGAGGAGCATCTACTCTGAGCACTGAAATGACTGACAGCTACCACACAACGGGAGGCTGGTTAGGTCTTCCTGGGACTGCACAGGAAAGACATGAGAATGCAGTAGCTAATGGCATCTAAAAGCTTTAACAACGAGTAAGTAAGAAAGCTGTAATAGCAGAGACAGCAACAGAGTATTTAACAAGTGGCAGCCAGAAGGCAATCTAAGACTTCTGAAATGAAAGGTCAGTGCTAAGATCATAGTAAATAAAGCCTGACTGCATAGAATCTAAAATGCATTACACTATACATACCCCCTGAGCTGGTGCTCCAGAGACCAGGACCATGTTTGCATGAATTTCTTCTTCATTTAAACTCAGACCCATGTACTGAGAGAGCTCCGGATACAGCTTAGGATAGAGACCTAAGTGAATGAACAAAGGAAAATATATTTGTAGGATTTACTCATGATGAAAACGCATCAGCACAGGCTTTTATCTATGGCAGTAGAAAATGACCCAAGTTGTTGCCAATGTTTGCTGACCCTATTGTGGAGAGACGAGAACATCTAGCTTTATATTAACAACTGTACTCAACCATTAGCTCCCCCCATTAGAGACAGAAATGCCTTCAGTTGATAAAGCTCTCTGATGAACAGTTAAGTTTGAAAATTAAAACCTTTAATTAAAAACCTGAAAAAAAAAAAAGAGGAAAATTGAAACTTTACCAACGTCAAATTTCCAAATACTCAGAAGTCTTTTTTCCCAAATGAATTATCTTGTTTTTCCTTCTTCTTAAAATAAACCCATTTGGCTAGGAATTTTTAAAGAATGCCACTGATTCTCAAACAGGAAAACTGATCAAGATATCTACTTGTCAACTACTTGTAACTCACTTAATAAACTTGACTATAAAATGACTCTCCTTAGTGAATGTAGCAAATAAGAAATCCAAGACTGTGAATGTAATCAGATCTTTTTCAAGGTGTTAACAAAGTTCCAATGAAATCTTGCAAACAGTGCATTTTAAAACTTAGCATTACTTAACTTAGAATTAGTTACTATTTCCAAAAGTTTTTTTTAATATGACTCATTTGTGACTTAAAATGGATCTTCTAAAGGAATTATTAAGATAGTTCTATTAATAATCCCACTGAGTATACCCTCTGTATCTTGCCTTTAATATTTAGGGATGTTGTCTTGAATCCCTAATGGTAGAAAGAAAAAAGGAGACAAAACAGAGAGCTCAGAATTTGATAAAATCCCCATTAAAAGCAGGTGGTTACAAATTTCTATGCCACCTCTTCTCACACTTCTCCACTCCCAGCAGGCAGTTCAGGATGTTCAAAAACAGGAGCATGGGGCTCCCATGTAAGGTTTTTCTATAAATAAGTCAGTCAAAAAAACTAGGAGTAAGATACAATTTTCATTATGCCAGAAGACACATCTTCACATTCATAGCTCATTTTCTTGACTAAAGGATAATCTGTTTCAAATAAGACATTGTTACTATTGGAACTTCCTTCATCCATTTTATGTTGCATAATTTAAAAAAAAAACTTACATTCTCTATCTTACTAAAAAAAAAAAAAAAAAAAGAAGTCTAGCAAATATTTCCGTTCAAGAAGAGTGTATCCACAAGTATAAACTTACTTCCATCCTGAGGGATCGGAGCAGAAGCTTCAGACAAAATTGCTGGGTTGGCAGGGTTTGCAGAAAATGCGGTTTGAGCCTAAAAGAGAATCCAGTTCTAATGTCAATGCACTTAAATTTTTATATGTTATTATAACTCAAATACTTCCAAAAAGCAGTTAAGACACAAGTTTTATTCAAAAATGTTAATTTTCAGCTGTTTCAACGGTGTATTTTTAAATAAAATATTTCCATATTCAAATTAACATTATCAGTGAAACTTGCTTCTGCACTTCATAACCAAAATTTCATCGCATGCTTGCAAATTAATGACTGTAATCAAAGTGCCTTATCAAATGATGGCTACAAAATTCTACACTTACATTATTCTTTTACAAAGAAAGATGTTTTATGGAATAGTCTGAGAGCAGTTCATCCATATTCATGTAAGGAGTCATGTCAAAAACTAAAAATATAATGGTCTATGAAACTGCTAATTTGATTTAGGCCACTGTACTGCATAGCACTGGCATCAAGTTGAAGATAAACTTTAAGCAGATGGCTCATCAGCTTTAATGACTTTATTCTTTCTGTGCTTCTTCATCTCAAAGAGAAAAACGGGACTTTTTTTTTTTTTTCCAAGTTTGGTGAAAGGTAAGGTTAGCCAGTTTTAACAAATGCCAAAAAAAGATAAAGCGTATTTTACCCATTTAAGTGTGCTTCAATTAGTTTAAATTCAATCAAAATCAAGCTATCTCGAGAGAGGAAATCCAGTTTTAAGATCAGTATCTAATACCTGTTAATTCAATGAAATGAAAGTCACAAACTTTTCTGTTGTTTTGAAATGCACTATAAGAGGAAGAAGAAGTGCAAGTGAACAAATGCACTGCTACCTAAATTCCGTGCTTCCCGTCAAGTATTAGTCGAATGTACACACGTTACTGAAATGCAGAAACATACCTGAATCACTTTGTCTACCTTCAAGTCTTCAAGGGATGGATACAGAGACATTTTTGCAGTTTTCCTAAAATAAATAATTTTCTATAATTCATATTTCATTTAAATTGAACTGTACATATACCTAGCATGTTTAAGATGGAGAGACACTTAAATTCCAAATCATATAGAAAAAGCAAGAAGATCTAGGCTAAGGAACACTTAACAGAGTACTTCCCCTTCCCTTTCTAATTCTACCAAACTAGCTATAGTGTACTTTGAAAGTCCCCTCATTTCTTTTTCTCTTCTATTTATTTATTTATTTATTTATTTATTTATTTATTTATTTATTCATTCATGAGAAAGACGAGAGAAAGAACCAGACAGCACTCTGGTTCATGTGCTGCCGGGGACTGAACTCAGGACTTCATGCTTGAGAGTCCAGAGCTTTATCCACTGCACCACCTCCAGGGCCACATCATCTTTTTTTTTTTTTTTAGGGTGTTAATGCTTCACAGACTAGGCCCCACCTTCCCTCTTCCCAGAGTCCTTTGCTTCTGGTGTGTGTTGTGTCTGACCCATGTTTCACTTTGTGTTCTCCCTCCACACCCATTTATTAAAGTCCCACTAACACGTGAGATCATTTGGTATCCGCCCTTCTCTTTTGGGCTTCTCACATTCAACATGGTGTCCTCCAGTTTTACCCAAGAGGATGCAAAGGAAATGACTTCCTCGTTTTTAACAGCTGAGTAGTATTCCATTGTGTATATATACCAAGATATTTTTAGCCACTCATCAAAGTCCCCTCATTTCAACATTCTTTGAAATGTGCCCTTCTGCATGTATTCAAGTTTTCTGTGTTTCTAACTACTCAATCCTTATGTCTTATCACACTGAAGTCAATTATTTATATATTAAACTTTTACTTTTCAAATTACTAAAGGTTTCTACCTTTTAGATGTTGAACTGTATCTGTTCTCGAACTGATATGCTACGCATACCATACAAATCACTCTTGGTCTTTTGTTGTTGCCAGGGCTTGACTGGCCCTAACCAATTTTTTCAGACAGAGACATAAGCGGGGGTTAGGAGGCGGGGGGGGGGGGGGGGGGGCAGACGGGGTAGGGGTGTTTGCATCACCAAAGTGTCCTCCCAGGGTCCTAGTACTCCATGTGGTGTCTTGACCTTGACAGCTGTGTCTCAAATGATCATTTCCCTAGCGGTCTTCCCCCTTTAATATTATTTGATACTAAAAATGTTAGCCATTTCATCAAAATTATACAGAAAAGCACTTAAAATCCAAGGGAACAAATATTGACTGGTAATCCAGTACTCTATTTCCAGTCAGGGCTTTGAGTTTTGGGTCTTCCACTGGCTTACTACATGACCCCATTTTCTTCATGAAAAATGAACTAGAGGAGTTTTGACACACTTCCAAACTCCACGAGTGATCACACAAATCTTTTCCCCCATAAAAACTATTCTTTAAAATTAACTTGAAAACCATTCAGGAGATAAGGCTTAATGGAGCACTGTGCTTTACTAGATTAAAATGTTAAAGAGGAAATCAGACATCAGGATGACGTAAGGCTTTGGCAACTGGTTAACCATAGTTGAGAGACTACAACGGAATGCTGTGGTGAGCGTGAGGGTGTGTGCGGGGGTGGCAGTGGAGAAGAGCAGTACCTAAGCTTATAGATACGGTGATATCAGGTCTAAGTGAATTACTGATCGACTACTCAGGTGAAAATCTGCATATGTAGACCAGGAAACAAACACTCATGGTGAGGTCAATCCATACCCACTGACTAAAGTTCATTAATAAATGTATCTTGTTCCCTGGATAGGGAATTCTTATATTCCTCAGGGCTTTTGAGAAGATGGCGCAGAACCAAGAGACAATGACTTGTGGTAGTGGGCTCACACACGTATGCCGGCACTGATTTTCCTCTATTTCTAGTTTCATTCCCGTTCTACCCACCCTCTCTGTAGGATCACAGTTCTCAGTAAACTATATGCGCTCACGCGCACACATACACACACAAATTCTTCAAAGAGATATTAATTCAAGTTGTCTTAGCACTTGGGTTCACTTGTACTCATACACTGAAAGGCAAGAGAAGAGCTTTACAACAGGAAATTTTAAAATAACAAACAACACTAAGGCCTTAAAAAAAAAAAAGTTTTAGGTCTGTTCCAAATAAGTTGACCTTACATAACTCTCACCATTTTTCTAAAAGACAAAGGACTTCCTCAATTGGAACTATTTTCTTGGCTCCATTTCATCTAGTATCTTTCCAACCATTATGTTCTTGCCACAAACCATTTGCTATTTCCCATCTAGGTGAAGTGGTTCTACCACTCCTTATCTTTGCAAAGCCCAGTTTATCCTCCTGACATATTATTCCAGAATTGCTGTCAATATGCTAGTCAGGGAGACAGTAAATATCTCACATCTCTTAATGTGTGTGATGCTCTGAGTTGAGCCCTGCCACTACAGAACACAACAGACAGTATCTGAAGAACCACGACGAATGGTCAGTCAGTGCTGTTGTCTCTCTCTCTCTCCATCTCCCTCTCTCTCTCTCTAAATGAAAAGAGAGAGAGAGATCATTCAGGCATACTTTATAGGTATAAAGACCCACATCTTGCCCATCCAAAAGCAACCCAAACATATTCTTCTCACCACACAAAAGACCATTCTCCAAGATAAGATACGATGCAGGTCCACAAAAGAAATCTTACTAAATTAAGAGGACAGAAATGATATCAGATACCTTTACCAACAACAGTGGTATGAAACTAGAATCAATTATAAGACCAGAGGACGGCTGTGCTCAGCAAAGCACAGGATACAGCGTGCGAGCCCCAGGGTCAAGCCCCAAGTCCCCACCTGCAGGGGAAGCTTCATAAGCTATGAAGCAAGTGCTGCAGGTGTCTACTACCTCTTCTGATTTCTCTCTGTCCTATAAAGTAATATAAAATAAACATTAAAGAAAAAACTAGAGGGGGGTTGGGCAGTAAGTAGCACAGTGGGTTATGTGCACACGGCATGAAGTACAAGGATCCTGGTTCCAGCTTCCAGCTCCCCACCTGCAGAGGGGTTGCTTCACAGGCGGTAAAGCAGGTCTGCGGGTGTCTTTCTCTCCCTGTCTCCCCTTCTCTCGATTTCTCTCTGTCCAATCCAACAACAACATTAATGGCAACAATAATAACAAGGGCAACTACGAGGGGAAAAAATGGCCTCCAGGAGCAGTGGATTCGTCATAGTGTAGGCACCGAGCCCCAGCAATAAATAACCCTGAAGGCAAAAAAAGAAAAAAAAGGAAAAAGAAAGAGAGTAGAGTATACATACATGCACACACGCGCCGCTGAACAACCAGTGGGTCAAACAATAAAAGGAGAAACAAAATGTTTTTCTGCAATAAAAATGTAAGTTAAAACATACTACGGAGATGCAGCAAAAAGTACATATTGATAAATACTCATATTAAGAAACATGAAATTGGGGGCCAAGTGGTAGTGCGCCAGATTAAGTGCATGTGTCATGAAGCGCAAGGATCCCAGTTCGAGCCCCCAGCTCCCCACTTTCAGGGGGATCGCTTTGCAAGTAGTGAAGCAGGTCTGCAGGTATCTTTCCTTGTCTTCTCTATTTCTCTCTGACTTATCTAACAATAACAGCAATAACAACAACGATAGTAATAACAACAACAACAAAATGGAAAAAAAAAGGCCTCCGAGAGCAGTGGATTCATAGTGCAGGCACTGAGCCCCAGTAATAACCCTGGAGGCAAACAAACCCATGAAATATAACTAACTTTACAACTAAAAAGAAAAAGATTAAGCCCAAAAATTAGAAGGAAAGAAATAACAAAAAAATCAAAGCGGAAATCAATGCAATAGTAACTAAAAAAGACAAGAACAGGAGTGGAGGGTAGGTGCATATTGGTTATGCAAAGAGATTCTCATGCCTGAGGCTCCGAAGTCCCAGGTTCAATCACTGGTACCACCATAAGCAAAAGCTGGGCAGTGCTCTTGTAAAAAAATTAAAATATAAAAAATGTAAAGACAACAGAAAAAACGAATTAGGATATGCTAGTTGTCAGAATAGATAATTGACAAATTCACCAAGAAAAAAAAAAAAGAGGGGGTAACTAATAAAGTCAGCAATGGAAGAGGCAGTGCAATGTTCACAGAAACACAAAGGATCCTCTCTGTTTTTACACAACAGATCTTAAGACACCACCATCCACAAGTATATGCCAATAAACCCAGAAGAAATGAGCAATTCCTAATAGTAATGTACCAAAACTAAATCATGAAACAGAACATCTGAACAGACATACTACTGAGGGAATTTTAGCAAATTCCCAACGAGCAGAAGCCCAAGACCAGATGGTTACAATGGCCAATTATACTAGATGTTTAAAGACTACCAAGTCATCTCAACCTCTTAAAAGGAAAAACAAATTTAAAAAGGAACACTTCCCAGTTCATTTTTTGAGGCCAGGCAGCATCAACAAAAAGCAAACTATAGGCCTATATCCCTAATGAACACTGATGCAACAGTACTTAAAAGTATCAGCAAAGTGAACTCGACAACACATTTAAAAGATGTTACATCACAATAAGGTGGGACAGAGTCCAAGAATATGAGCATGGTTCAAACTCTGCAAGTGAGTGCGATAAGCAACAGTAAAAGAGAGGCGAAAATACCAATGAGGAAAGAAAAGACAGCAGCATGTTCAATACAGAGGTAACAGAGGAAGCAGACAGCAACTTAGTGACAGTCATTAGGCCCACACAGCTTAATGTCACTTGCTATTCAATGGTGAAACCCTGAAAGCTCTCTAAGATCAGGAACAAGACAAAGACACCCACCCTCACCACTTTCATCCCACTTGAAAGTCTTGAAATCCAACCCAGAACAATTAGGAAAGAAAATAGAATAAAAGACATTCAATTGATAAGGATGAAATCAAGCTGTTTCTACCTGTATAATGCATAATTTTATATAAGACAAACGACCCTTAAAAATGTCAGAACCTATAAACTCAGTGAAGTCTCAGGATACAGAAACAAGTCTATCAATCATTTGTCTAAATAGGAAAACTAAAAAAATTCAAAATGTGAAGCCTTAAAAACACCTACTGTCTTTCTGTGCACTAACAACAAAACATCAGAGCAAGACATAGTTTAAATCCACTTACCATAGCTGAAAAAGATCAAAATATGTAAGAATAACTTTGACCAAGAGTAAAAAGTACACGTATGTGTACACACACACACACACACACCCATATATACTGAGAAAAGAAACAGAACCCAAAGAACAGATGCTGTGTGCTCTTGCTTTGGAAGAATTGATACTGTTAAAATGTCCATACTACCCAAAGTGACCTGCAGATTCAACAATCTCTATCAAAATTTCAAAGACATTTTTTCACAGAAACAGACCATCAGGTCCTAAAATACGTATAAAAATCACCAAAAAAAAAAAAATGTCTCTATCATTTTTGCTTCCAACTACCCTTTGAAAAACCTGTCTTCCTCTGACTACTGACAAGGAGTTATCAAGAAGACTCTACATTAGACTATAAGAGACGGGGAAACAAACAAATAAAAAAGGTCATTATCTTTTTAGTTAAACAATATACAGGGACCTGTCTCAAAATATTGTTTGATAAAATCTCTCCTTTTAAGTGATCGACTACACTTAAAAATAACATTTCTGAAAGTGGGGACTGGGCAGTGGCACAGTGGGTTAAGCACACATGGCGCAAAGTGCAAGGACGGGCGCAAAGTGCAAGGACCAGCGTAAGGATCCTGGTTCGAGCCCCCAGCTCCCCACTTTCCGGGGGGGGGGGGGTTGCTTCACAAGCGGTGAAGTAGGTCTGCAGGTGTCTATCCCTCCCCCACCTCTCTTGATTTCTGTTCTATCCAACAACAATAATGGCAATAAAATAACCACAACAGCGATAAAACAAGGGCAACAAAAGGGGGAAAAATAGCCTCCAGGAGCAGTGGAGAGCCCCAGCAATAGCCCTGGAGGCAAAATAAAGAAATAAGTAACATTTCTGTATCAATTAGAAATGTACTGTTAACTAATTGATATGTAAGTCTAAGGAGTTTCAATTCGAATAGTGAAAACGCGAAGCGATGTGAAAACTTGGAAGTCAATGGGCAGCTTGTGTAATCAGTTGCTTCAGGACTGGGATGTACCTCGTCAGGTAGAACCCACAGGTTATATCTTGTGCTCCAAGCCAGGGTTCAAGTCCCCGCTGCCCGCCTGCAGGGGTAAAGTTTGACTAGTGGAGTAGTGCAGCAAAATGTGCTGTTTATGGGAACCATGCTACCCTACTCAGCCTGGAAGAGGAAGGAGATTCGACATGCTTCGACGGGGATGCAAGCTGATGACGTTAGGCAAAGTGAAAATGTGCTGACCACAAGAAGGCAAATACTGATTGATTCCACTTACGTGAGTACTTACAGTCACCAAATTCCTAAATACATAATGACAATTTCTACGGACTGAGGAAGCCTTAATGGTGACTTAGGATCGAATGCACAGTTTTGTTTCACAAGATGAGAAGTTATGAGTGTTGGCGGTGGTCATAGTAGCACAAAAAAATGTACTTACTATCACTTAAGGGGTAGGCTTCAAAATAGTTGAGATGGTAAGTTTATGGTAAGTTTACTTTCTGAGAATATTTCTGTCTTTTTTTTATTGTAGTTAGTATAAACCACAATAAAAGATATAAAAAAAAACTTACTCAGAAAAAAAAAACTTACTCAGAAACATTTGTGTTCACAAGAAACAAACACTGGACTGTTAGAAAAGTCTTGATGTTGGGAGTCGGGCGGTAGCGCAGCGGGTTAAGCGCAGGTGGCGTAAAGCACAAGGACAAGCGTAAGGATCCTGGTTTGAGCCCCCAGCTCCCCACCTGCAGGGGAGTTGCTTCACAGACTGTGAAGCAGGTCTGCAGGTGTCCATCTTTCTCTCCCCCTCTGTCTTCCCCTCCTCTCTCCATTTCTCTATCCAACAACAATGATGACAATAATAGTAACAACAACACCGATAAGCCACAAGGGCTACAAAAGGGAAAAAATGGCCTCCAGGAGCAGTGGATTCGTAGTGCAGGCACCGAGCCCCAGCGATACCCTGGAGGCAAAAAAGAAAAAGAAAAAAAAAGAAAGAAAAGTCTTGATACATTTTTGCACAGAGAGACATGTCACCACTCCCCAACAACCGTTCAGTAACTGACACTGAGGAAAAACACACTTGGCTGGAGAAACAGAAGGAGACTACACTGTACCCCCAGTGATGCAAACTGGACTCATGTGAAATGAAAAACCATCTGAAATACTAAACAAACTCACAGAAAATGTTGGCAGCACTTGGAGAAATTAAATACTATGACCCAGTAAAACTATTACTAGGTGTGGGTGGTATTTTTAAGCTATCTGGGAAAACAGCAAAAACTCTTGGCGGCCAGGAGAGCCAGCCCACCGGGCACAGTGCCTCTCCTGCCACAAGCACTGACTCCAGATGGGAAGTGACAGGGCAACGGCAATGGAAGAAGCCCCAAGGGCTGTGATGGTTCCTTCTCTGTCTGAATGAAAACGTGGTCTTGGGCAATGAGGCCCTGGCTCCATGAAAGCAAACAACTCTTGGCATTTCTAGCTTAAGAAGGTATCTAATCCAATGGAGGGGGTGGGGGGGGCGGACAGTTGTCATGTTCAACTTAAAGCACTGATTTAGTCAAGGGTCACTCTTCCTCAATGGTCTGGGAGGTGGAGCAGTGGACAAGGTGCTGGACTCTCTAGCAGGAGGTCTTCAGCTGGATGCCGGGAAGTACATGTACCAGAGTGACATCTGGTTCTTTCTCTCTTCTCCTATAGCCTTCTCATTAATAAATAATTTTTTTTTTTAAATCTTCATCTTTTGGTCATGAGTTTTATATCCAGGCTTAGAATGTTCAAAGGTAAATAAAAAAAAAAAAAAATCAATCTTGCCTGAGTTTAAGTTAGACTATATCAAGTATTTTCTGAACTTTAAAAACCATTCCATTTCCCTTTCTTCTGTGGCATTTTATTGTGTGTGTACTGTTTAAAGCACTAAAGGTTTCAAAAGTAGGTAATAGAAAAATAGAATACAGGGGTGGGGAGGCAGATGGCATAATGGTTATAAAGAGAGACTCTCATGCCTGAGGCACCAAAAGTCCCTGGTTCAATCCCCGCCATAACCATAAACCAGGGCTAAGGGAGGGAGGGAGGAAAGAAGGAAGAAAAGAAGTGAGAGAAATAAAGAGAAAGGAAGGAGGGAGGGAAGAGGGAGGAAGGGAAGGAGGGAGTTAAGCACAACATGAAGCACAAGGACCTGCTCTGGGTGGGGCCTGGAGCCCCCACCAACGGGGGTGGTGGGTGTCTCTTCACAGGCAGTGAAGCAGGTCTGCAGGTGCTTCTTTCCCTCCCCTCTGTGTCTTGCCCTCTTCTCTCCCTCCTCTCTTGGTTTCTCTCCTATCCAACAAAAACAAGGGCAACAAAAATGTGGGAAAAGGCCTTCAGGCGCAGTGGATTTGGCTCCAAGCCCCAGGGATAACCCTGAGAGAAAAGAGGAGAAAAAAGAGAGACAGAGAGAAAGGAAGAAAGAAAGAAAAAGAGACAAGACATTCACTAGTTTGTACTCAACTCAAATAGGAGAGGGTACAAAAGATCGGACAAACTTGAGTTGAATCACTTGCACACATTTGTGACAAAGGCAACAGCCCGCAGCTGCTTTCAATATCATGCCCCTTATTCATCTTTTCTTTATTGTTCTAACAAAAGGATGTAAAGAATTTGGTTAACCGCTTCCAAGTAACATTTCATACTTGCCTCCTAAGAGAGAAAGATAACAACAGTAGGTGGAGATAAAACACACACGGACTGGAGCAACCTCGAATTGCTTTTCCAGACTCAGCACAACAGAAAAATCCCAAGATTAAACGATCTCCACACCGGTGAGAGAGAGAAACAGATAGGAGAGAGAGAGGGGAGACAGAGGGGAGGGAGAGAGAGAGGAGAGAAGAGGGGGAAGAGAGAGAGATGGAGAGAGAGAGAGAGGGAGGGAAAGAGGAGAGAGAGGGGAGAGAGAGAGAGAGGAGGAGAATGAGAACTTTTCGCAGGCAACACACAGCTTGACTTTTCCACTATTGCCAGGAAATCCTGGAACGAAAACTCTGAGTCACGCCGTCTCGGGCAGTTTCCTGAACACACCCGGCTGCAGGCTTCTTCCTCCTCCTCCTGCTCCTCCTCCTCCTCCTCCTCCTGCTCTTCCTCCTCCTCCTCCTGCTCCTCCTCCTCCTCCTCCTCCTGCTCTTCCTCCTCCTCCTCCTGCTCCTCCTGCTCCTGCTGCTCCAGCTCTTCCTCCTCCTCCAGCTCTTCCTCCCGCTCCTGCTCCAACTTCTCCCGCAAGAAGCGCCCAGCAAAGCCCAGGCCCCGCCGCTCACCCAACACCCTCCCCGGACACAGTGGCGCTCCCCCCGCCCAGTACAAAGCGGGTCTGTTCCGAGTCAGCCCGGGGCCCCTCCTCCCTCGGCCCGGAGACCTGGAGCAAGAACAAAAAAAAGATCGAGACCCAGAGAAAGAGACAGACAGAGAGACAGACACCCAAAGACAGAGACCCAGAGACAGAGACCCAGAGAGAGGCTCCCGAGCAGGGCGGGAGGGCTGCCGCCAGGGTCCCCCCGCGGCCGGTCTCGGAGCCCCGCGCCCGCAAACTGGGGGCCCGGCCGGCGGGAGGAGGCGGCGCCCCGGGCTCCCCGATCTCCGCTCCCCCGGCTCCCCGCTCCGCTCCCCGCCCCGGGCTCCCCGATCTCCGCTCCCCCGGCTCCCCGCTCCGCTCCCCGCCCCGGGCTCCCCGATCTCCGCTCCCCCGGCTCCCCGCTCCCAGCGCTCCGTCCCAACCCGCTTCCCTGCCAGAAGGAACCCCGGGGGCGCTCACCCCGCTCGCGGCCGCCGCCTTCGCTCGTTCGGTCGCCGGCTGCCACTTCCCCGAGACCCGCCGCCCGCGGAGGGAGGGAGCCGCGCGCCGAGCACCGCCCGCCCGCGAGGAGCGTCACCGAACGCCCCCTTCTTCCGCCGCCCCCCCCCCCCGCCTGCGCAAGCGCCTGGCGTCCGGTCAGGTGATCTCGTCACCATGGTAACGGGACCGCGGGGGAGGGGCGGGGCCTGGGGGCGCCCTTGCTGCCCGCCCCCCCCACACACACACACCCCGGAATCTGGGGCTGTGCTTCGCTCTTCGGCACCCGCCCCCCCAGAGGCCCAGGGGCTGGGAGCCACCTGCTCGCCGTGTGCGCGTCCGTGTGCACGTCCCTCCCGCTCCCAAAGCCAAGAGGACCCTGAAAACCCACCTTGGTGATGTCGCGCGTCAGTGTTTCACGCCTCCCTCCGCTAACCTCACTCAACTCCTGTGTACTTGGTGTGTGGCAACTTTTTTTTTTCCCCCTTTCTTGACTTTGTTATATTTTGAGCAAAGGTTCCTTGGCTATTGGTTCTGCGGGATACTGCACAGTAGTAATAGCTGTATCCTGATGCCCCTAACTTACAAATTGTGCTTCTTAAGGGCTAATTATCTTTTTTTAGAAGCTATCCCCAGAACTTGATTGTATACTGCCTTTTAGTTTGCTGTGTGTCTATATTTGCACCATTTACATCGCATGTCTGTGATGACTAAGGGGGGATCCCGTCTTTCCCTGTGAGGCTGCTGCTTGCTAGAAAGCCCAAGTCCTGGGGAGAGAGAGGACTGGACTTTTCAGTCACACTCTCTCCAAGGAGACAAGTACAGGGCAGACTGAGTTTATGCACAAGGTCATAAATATGCTAGTCATGTTTGCATAATGAGTAATATCTCCAAATACCAGGGCTCTGTGGGACCTCCTGGTTGGTGGGTGTATCCCTGTACTTGCGGAATGACAAATTCCCAGTTCTACAGAGACTGGAAGTTCCTAAACTTGGGCTCTTCCAGACCCTGCTCGGTGCACCTCTTCATCTGGCTGTTTATTTGTATCCTTTTAAAAAAATAGTCTTGAGTTAGTGCTTTTAGTGAGTCATTCTAGCTAATTATAGAACTTGAATAGGAGGTTGTGTAAACCCCCCCCCAAAAAAATTGGGAGTCATGTTTAACAGAAAAGCAAATATAACAAGGAACCCATTTGTGGTTCCTGTCTTAAATGGGGCAGTCTCAGTTGGAGGCTTTGTCCTTTAAGTGTAGGATCCGAACTAATTTGATTTTGAAGGAGTTGAATTAAACTGCATTGAACTGTGGATGCCTAGTTACTCTTAAAACAATTATTATTTTC
Source organism: Erinaceus europaeus (assembly GCF_950295315.1). Taxonomy (NCBI): domain Eukaryota; kingdom Metazoa; phylum Chordata; class Mammalia; order Eulipotyphla; family Erinaceidae; genus Erinaceus; species Erinaceus europaeus. Next base: position 194,940,972 of record NC_080162.1, read on the forward strand.
TTTAAGATTTTATTTATTTATGAGAAAGATAAGAGGAGAGAGAAAGAACCAGACATCACTCTGGCACATATGCTGCCGGGGATCGAACTCAGGGACCTCATGCTTGAGAGTCCAAAGCTTTACTACTGCGCCACCTCCCTTACCACTTAATTATTGATGGAATGACACACACTAAGAATAGATCCACTAAACCAAAAACTTCATTTAATAATGCTATTTCAATATTGGTTCATCAATATTATCAGCGTGCACCACACTGATAAGAGATGATAATAAATAGTAGGGTAAACTTTTGAAGGAAGTAGGGACATAAGAAAGTTCTCTGTACTACTTGTTCATTTTTTTTTCTGTAGCTACAAAAACATTTCTAAGATTATTAACGAAAGGTATAATAAGCACACAAATGGCATCATGCGGGATGCTCAAATTAAAAACTCAGAGGACTTGGAAAGATATCAGGGAATCAAAATTAGTGCAGAACTTCGAGGAAGAAACCCTTGAAAATTTGGCTTTCCAGCTGAAGAATAAGTTATCCACGTGACATGACAAGAAGAAGATGAGTGTTAATGGCAGAGAGCAGCAAATAGAAAGCTGTGAAGTTAAATGGAAGCTTCCTGAGCTGCAGGGACTAACGACCACTGTAACTAGAACACAGCGATAAGGAGAGGAATGGTTTGAGATGAGCTGGAGAACTACGTGGAGATATAGAGAAGCTACTGAAGGGGACACCCCCGCCCCCCCCCCGCCCCCCCCCCCCCCCCCCCCCCGTGGCACACCTGATTAAGCGCTCACATTACAGTGCACAAGGACCCGGGTTCCAGGCCCTGGTCCTCCCCACACACACACAGAGGGAAAGCTTCACGAGTGGTAAGGTAGGGCTGCAGGTGTCTCTCTGTCTCTTTCCCTGCAGCCTCTATTGTCTTGACAGAGACAGCGAGAAATTTAGAGGAGGGAGACTTAGAGGGCATATCTCCCCCCTTTTAATTTCCCTCTGTCCAATAATTAATAAATAAATGAAATATTTAAAAAGAGAGAAAGAAGCTACTGAGAAGAGTAACGACTAGTTTTGTAGAAAAATGATTGCTTGATTATCCTTGGAGGATAGATCCAGTAGCAGGTAGAAGTAATATGGTCATGAACCAAAGAATGCTGGCAGCTTCTACAAATTAGTAAGGATAAGGAATATCACTGTGAAAAGTTAATATTACAGGGAATATTAAGCTGTAATATTGTAATATTACAGCTTAATATTACAAGTTCCATTTAGAAGATCAGATTTCTCAAGAGAAATACATGAAACTGGAGGACAATGAAAGAATGCCTTCAAGTTTATAAGAGGAAGTGATTCTTAGCCTAGATGTCTATATGTATTGCACTGTTGAAGAAGTTTTCTTATCCCAATTTTCTTGATATTTGTTGTTAGTAGAAATTCTAGGGAGTCGGGCGGTAGCGCAGCAGGTTAAGCGCACGTGGTGCAAAGCGCAAGGATTGTCCTAAGGATCCTGGTTGGAGCCCCCGGCTCCCCACCTCAGGGGAGTCGCTTCACAGGTGGTGAAGCAGGTCTGCAGGTGTCTTTCTCACCCCCTCTCTATCTTTCCCTCCTCTCTCCATTTCTCTCTGTCCTATCCAACAACAACCACATCAATAACAACAACAGTAATATCTACAACAATAAAATAAGGGCAACAAAAGGGAATAAATAAATATTAAAAAAAGAAATTCTAGGAGTCGGGTGGTGGCGCAGCAGGTTAAGTGCACGTGGCGCAAAGTGCAAGGACTAGTCGTAAGGATCCCAGTTTGAGCCCCCAGCTCCCCACCTGCAGGGGAGTCGCTTCACGGGGTGAAGCAGGTCTGCAGGTGTATATCTTTCTTTCCCCCTCTCTGTCTTCCCCTCCTCTCTTCATTTCTCTCTGTCCTATCCAACAACAATGACATCAATAACCACAACAAGGACAGCAAAAGGGAAAATAAATAAATAAATATTAAAAATAATAAAAATAAAAAAAGAAATTCTATTGATTTTACCTAGAACCTCCATGTTTACAGTATGTGCCTGGTTGAATGTTAGTAGATGCCCAGTAAGGAAGGCTTCAGACACTCCTTTCATCGCAGCTCCCTCCCCCTTAAAACCGAAGTATGAAAAGTGTCAGAGAGTTAGAATGGCAGCCTCAGGCCTTGAGATTATGCAAAATATGTATCTGTAACTCCAACCTCTGGTACTTTACCGAAAGGCTTGGGGTTTGTGCACAATAGAGTGACCTGAATATTCTTTGAGGCATCAGAAAATTACACCTGACTAATGGCATTCAGCCAAGGACTATTGTAATCAAAGCTTAACACATTCTTGATCTTTCCCATACATTGGAAGTAATTTGTTCTTTGATAATTGTTCCTATTGTGTTTACCAAAAAGCATCTTTGATCTTCCTGTTCTTTTTGATGTGTTTTTCAATAAGTACTCTGCCTTGAGATCTGATCACTGGCACACCTGGCATTCTTCCATCTCTGAGGTGTCTAGGTACTGTCCCTCCAGACTCTTGAGATAAACTATGACGTTAGTTTCTTAAATAACCGTAGTCAGGTTATTTTCTCTCAACCCGGAGGGCATCCCATCTCAGAGTCCTGGCATCTGGCTAAGGTTTTCTGTTGGGAAATTGTGCACATGTAGTTGAGCTTGGCAGGGCTCACAAACTACCTTATTTCCATGCTAGTATGGCCCTTCCCTTTATTATTTACATATCAATCTCCTGCCTTGTCTTACAAATGACTAAAGGTCTCCTTCCTAAATCCCTGCCGGGTATTGCTAATTCCCCGCCAGTTGAATCCCTAGCAACGGTTGCTAGGGAGGTTCTAACTTTCCAGCCCCTCCCATTTTTCTCTGCCCCTCTCCTAACTATGTGAAGGGGTCAGGCTTGGCTCTTCCTGGTCCCAGGGAGGGGAGAAGCCAGGGCGTGCAGGGGGAGGCAATGCCAGCCATTGCAGTGGTTTTAACCAGGTGCCTACATGCCCGACTCTGGGGCGCCCATATGAATAAAGATTTGAATTGCTACCAGCACGAACTTGTTTCCAGGGTTATCTCTCCCTCCCGAGACACTAGCCCGACATTTCTCCTACCTGGCTGTAAGCCTTATTGCACTCCATCATATCCAGGTGTGATAGAATAAAGGCGATTACATATAGGAGGAACTAGACAGTTTTCTCTCAAGTTCCCTTTGTCAGATCGTTAATGAGGCATTTGCCGCAATAAAATAGCAATGCAGTATGAAAAAGGAAAAGTGTATGGTGTTCTGACAAAATAGAAGCTTCAGAGCAAGAGAGGCAGTAACTATTAAAGGGTAACATTGAAGGAGATCCTGGGGTTATTAGTGTACAAGAGCCCTGGAAAGCAGCAAACCTATTAAAAATTGATGGAAAGTGGATGTGTTAAAAGATCAGGGATCTTGAGGACCCAGTGGTGGCACACCTATGGACTACACACATTACCATGCACAAGGATCCAGGTTCAAACCTCCAGTCTCCACCTACAAGGGGAAAGCTTCACAAGCAGTTAAGTAGTATGACAGGCCTCTCTCCATCTCTACCCTTTCCACTTCCACTTCTCTCTGTCTCCATCAAAAAGAAAACAAGGAGGGAAAAAAAATATATATATATATATATTTATAGCCACTGAGATTTGTGGATTTGTAGTGCAGACACCGAGCCCCAGCAGTAACCCTTATGACAACAACAACAACAAAAACCTTGGATCTTTTAAGGACTGTTTCAAAGACAAATAATAATAATATATCTGAAGGCCTGACTGTTGAGATATTGTACAGATGTGGTTGGGTTAGGCAGGACACACAAACCACCATATTTCCATGCGAGTATTATTATTTACATATCAATCTTCTGCCTTGTTTTAAAGTGACTCCTCTGCCCCCACGTTATCCCCTCAGGGTACTGCTAGTTGCTAGGACGCTTCCACCTTCCCAGCATGCCTTTTGCCTCTCTCTATCCCCTTTCCCAGCCAATCCCATCCTGACTTGCCGCTTCCGGAATTTCTCCCATAAAAGCTCTCCTGCTTCTGCCTTTCTCTCTCTTGCCTTTTTTCCCTCTTCCATGACCCAGAGAAGGGCTTCTGTGCATAGCGGGAGGCGGCCATTTTGCTAGCTCCACGTGGCCCAAACTGTTGTGCTCTCACTCATGTGAATACCCGTGTGAATAAAGATTTTCCAAACTGCCACAAATTCCTGGTCTCTTCTCTCTCCCCTGCGATGCAACCTGACACCTGACCCCTACCCTCAAGAAAATAACTCTCATTGAACCAGACTAAAGGGGGATGTGCAGGGGACAAACAGACCCCTCACCAGAAAAACTTCATCTTGCTCCTGCTTGCATTGGACACATCCAACCAGAAATATTTCTGAAATAGATCATAATCCTGTGAAGACCCCAACTGTTCTCATGCCACAAATATCCCTGAGCTAAGACACTATACAGGCCCACCAGCCTGTCCCAGGGTGGGCTCCTCAGCTCCCCTTGGCTCAACCTGGCTGGGCTCTCTCACTTCCAGGCCACTTCCTAAATTCCCCTGGCTACTTTTAGCTGGGTTTCTCAAGCTCTCCTCTGGCTACCAGATTAAAAAGTTCCTTCGTCTACACACCTGACTCTACTTGCCTCATTTGTGTCTTATCTTTCTAACAAGAAGGAATTATTTTTTGACAATAGAAAAAACAGATCACTTTATTGGGGAAATATTAATTTGCAAAATATCATGAGTGTATATGTACACACCTCCCTGTGACAGGCATCAATATACCACAAGAAGGAAAGGATTCTTCTTGCTGGTGCAGGATGGGGGCAGGTGGGGAGTGGTGGAAGGAATTAGTGAAAAGAACTTAAGAGTATTAAAGAATGAAATAATAAAATAATAATGGGAGAAAATAACCAAAAAAATTGCAATCATACCACTCTGATCATTTTTGAAAAATACTTATGTAGGCACAATAAGAGTCACATATTTTTAGTTTAGGCCCAAATTGTGACTGCAGGTTAACTACAGACACTGATGTAGTCATTTGCCAGCACACATTACTTACTACCTTTGGGACTTCTACTGATCTAGTACAGAAGCCCACTCATAATTACCAGGGTACAGTATGATTAACCAGACATTACTACATATCAAAACCTCTTTTTCCGTATTGCCACTGTCTCTGAGCCTTCACTGCTCTAAGCTGACCTTTTATTTATTCCCTTTTGTTGCCCTTGTTGTTTTTTTATTGTAGTTATTTTTGTTGTTGTTGATGTCATCGTTGTTGGATAGGACAGAGAGAAATTCAGAGAGATGGGGAAGACAGAGAAGGGGAGAGAGAGACACCTGCAGACCTGCTTCACCGCCTGTGAAGCGACTCCCCTGCAGGTGGGGAGCTGGGGCTCGAATCCGTATCCTTAGGCCTCTCCTTGAGCTTGGCGCCACATGCACTTAACCTCCTGCGCTACCACTAGACTCCCTAAGCTGACCTTTGCAAATAGAGAGGAGTTAAAGGGAGAGGAGAAAAGACAACACAACACCCAAGCTTCCTTGAGTGCAGTGAGATTCAAGTTCAAACCTGGGTTATAAGCATAGCATAGCAGACACCATCCAGGGTGAACTATCTTACCAGCCCTAAAATCTCTTAGTATTATCTATTATGTCAAAAGTAACTGTGCTTTTTCATTTATTTATTTTATTGCCACCAGGATTATTGCTGGGACTTAGTGCCTCCACTACTAATCCACCACACCGGGCATCATTTCTTTTTTTATTCCTTCCCCTTCCCTTCCTTCTTCCCCCCCCCTCCTCCCCATATCCTTTCTCTTCCCCTCCCCCCTCCCTGCAGGTAAGGTCTGCTGGCTTGAACCTGGGTATTTGTGCATGGCAATGTATGTACTTTACAAGGTGCATGTCTGGCCCCTGCACTTCATATTGAAGTATTCGTCTTAAGGTAGAACTCTTATTGGTCTGTGATGTTACTTCTTGCCAATAATAAAGATGATAATAATTGCCAGATATATGAGGTCGGGTGGTAGCGCAGCAGGTTAAGCACCTGTGGCGCCAAGCTCAAGGACCAGCTTAAGGATCCCGTTTTGAGCTCCCAGCTCCCCACCTGCAGGGGAGTCACATCACAGGCAGTGAAGCAGGTCTCCAGGTGTCTCTTTCTCACCCCCTCTCTGTCTTGTCCTCCTCTCTCCATTTGTCTCTCTCCTATCCAGCAACGAATGACATCAACAATAACAATAATAACCACAACAAGGCTACAACAACAAGGGCAACAAATGAGGGGGAAAAAGAGACCTCCAGGAGCCGTGGATTCATGGTGCAGGCACTGAGCCCCAGCAATAACCCTGGAGGCAAAATAAATAAATAAATGAAATAATTATCAGATATCTTTATTCAGTTTCTAGAATCAAGATTTTTTTCATTTTAAGATTCTTGAATAATATTTACTAGTAATACCATATTTAGCAACATTTTTTTAACCTTAAAGATAAAAGCATTGGTCACTTACAGACCATCTACTGAATTATGTAATTTCCTCTTCCTTTTAAAACTTTCAGCCACATCACAAACTAGCCTGCCCTAAAACCCCTTTGAATGCTAACCTTTATTCCAGAACACATTTTCCTCCTCAGGGTTTATATCCGAGAAATTATGAATAATGTTTTGTTGAACAGTGAAGCCACCACGTAAAACATCAGCTGAACTCCCTGGAGCTCATTTGTTTCTAGATGAGCTGGTGAATCTCCCTTAAAAGCAATAATTGTCTGAGAATTACATAAATTTTCTTTTGTCAGTTCTGTCACCTTTTGAGTGTTGAAGTGGTTCTCCCTAGTTAAGATCATCAAAACAAGTCATTTTGAGATCTGAGACATAGCTTACTGGGGAAGCCTGCCCTGTGCATAGGCCAGACTTAAGACCTAGCACCCTATGGGAGTGTCAGGGGGTCAAGGGACAGTCTGGTCTATTGTCTGTCTGTCATCTGAATGGAAAACAAATCAGCCCAAGAATTGTAGAAATATGCATACAGGAAGATTCAGCTCTGGGTACAGGAGTGATTTTGTAAAGCCTACTGACCTATAATGGTAAATAACCACTCTCTAGTAAGTGTTACTCAAGTTTGCACTTACTGTAATTAGTTGTTTTGTTTTTATAATAGAATACCTCTTGTAAACAATAACAACTTCTGTTGCTAAATTAAGCACTTTAATTTTTAGCCATCTATTTAAAAATTTCTTCCACTGTAGATGTTTTTGCTACAGTGAAGAGATTATGAAGGAAATATGCTGAGACCTCATTTCCGAATCTCACAGGAATAATTTATCTTGCTAAAAAAAAAAGGAAAAGTAAACTGTTGGGCATTATGCCCTGCTCCATCGTTGATACTATGGTCTATTTACATAATCCTTGTTTTGCCTGAGACCCGCCCTGCCTGCAGGGTATTGGTTTATCCCATTGGTTAGAATCTTCGAAATAGCTGCTATGGAAACTTTCTACATTTGCACTCTTTTCTTTTCTCCACCCCATCTCCTAGCCATTTACTTTTCCCACTTGCCACTTCCGGATATATATATATATATATATATATATATATATATATATATATATATATATATATATAGCATTGTCTCTGATCAGTAAAGGCATTGCATTGCGTTCCACTCAGCCACGAGTTCCTGGTTCCTCTCCTGCCTCGCTGAGTAAGCAGCAGCCCAGGTTGGCTCTGGTTGAGTTCTCTCCAACCCAGAGAGCACATGCCCAGGAAGAAACACCCTCACACTAGCCTGGCAGTAAACCCTTCATGCATACAGGAATTCACTTCTGCCTATGCTGGGTATCTTCAACCAGAACTGAAACAATACTGACCTCCAGGCCAAAAGGACTACACCCGATATTTCCAACTAGAACTGGGCCATAAAACTTGGGACAATACTGACCTCCAGGGACCTCCAGTATGAAAGCAAATAAGTCCTGAACAATACACTGAAACCCCCAGCCTACTCTAGGTCTCAGCCCTCTAGGCCCCCTAACCAGCCATGGAGAGTCTGCCACTCTTGACTCTTCTCCCCTGATTAAAAGCTTTCCTTTATCTGTTCTTCAGACTCTGCTTGACTTATTTCACATCTCTTAACTCTAACACTTTACTACCACACAAACCTAACAGATTCACTTCTACCAAAGTCTGTCTAAGTTATGAGCCGTATCTGTGGAGGGTGGTAGAAATGATGCAGATATATATATTTTTTCAATCAGTAATTGAAACATAACTTGTAAATAGAAGACAAACTAACTTGCAGTACATTTGCTCTTGTTCCAAAGATTTGTGTTAAATTTGTTTTCCTGAAGAGGGTTTTATTTTGTAGGAAAAAAATTTCATCATATTTAGAAAGCTCTTTCATAATAGAGGAATATTTCACGAGGGTACTGAAAAGTTTAAAACTAAAGGCAATGTGATGACCCTTGGAGAAAAGTCTTTTCACTTTCCAACGGGGCCATTTGTTTGACTTTAAGGTACTGGTTTCCAGCATCCTGCACTTTCATGGAGAGTTTTGTTGTTGTTGTTGTTGCCCTTGTTCTTTATTGTTGTTGTTATTGCTGTCCTTGTTGTTGGATAGGACAGAGAGAAATGGAGAGAGGAGGGGAAGACAGAGAGAAGGAGAGAAAGATAGACACCTGCACACCTGCTTCACTGCTTGTGAAGTGACCCCCTTGCAGGTGGGGAGCTAGGGGCTCGAACCCGGATCTTAACAGGTCCTTAGGGAGCCAGGCGGTGACGCAGCGGGTTAAGCACACATGGTGCAAAGCACAAGGACAGGCGTAAGGATGTCAGTTCGAGCCCCCACCTGAAGGGTGCTCTCTTCACAGGTGGTGAAGCAGGTCTGCAGGTGTCTATCTTTCTCTCCCGCTCTCTGTCTTCCCCTCCTCTCTCCATTTCTCTCTGTCCTATCTAACAACAATGATAGTAAAAACAACAATAATAACGATGATAAACAATTACACACAGTTTCCACCAACAGAGTTCTCCTTCCCACCCCCTCCATTGGAAGCTTTCCTATTCTTTATCCCTCTAGGAATATGGGCTCAGGATCATCTTGGGGTGCTGAAGGTGAAAGGTCTGGCTTCTAGAATTGCTTCTCTGCTGGACATGGGCATTAGCAGGTCAATCCATACTCCCAGTCTGTTTCTGTCTTTCCCTAGTGGAGCAGGACTCTGGAGAGGTGGGGTTCCAAGACTCTTCGGTGAGGTCTGCCCAGGGAAGTCACATTGGCATTATGTAGCTTGGTGGCTAAAAAAAGCATTAAGATATAAAACAGAGGGAGTCGGGTAGGGCAGCGGGTTAAGCACACGTGGTGCAAAGCACTAGGACCTGCATAAGGATCCGAGTTCTAGCCCCTTGCTCCCCACCTGCAGGGGAGTCGCTTCACAGGCGGTGAAGCAGGTCTGCAGGTGTCTGTCTTTCTCTCCCCCTCTCTGTCTTCCCCTCCTCTCTCAATTTCTCTCTGTCCTATCCAACAACGACAACATCAGTAACTACAACAACAATAAAAAACAAGGGCAACAAAAGGGAAAAAAAGTTAAAAAAAAAAAAAAAGATATAAAACAGAAAGACAGTTTAATAAACAGGAACCTAAAGGGAAGAATAGAGCAGATGAGATTTGGATTCTCCATTCTGGGAAAAGTTAGGAAGTCTATTCTGAGGTATATTCCAAGGGGCCCATGTCTTTATTAATACTTGCTTGAGCCTGACAGCTAACATGTAGGTGGGCTAAGGTATTGCATGGGGAGATGGTGTCAGAGTTGGGACTGAGACTTGAAATACAAAATATTTTTAAAATATTTTAAAATTAAAAGCCAAAAAAAAAAAAAAATACCTGGGTCGGGCAGTAGCGCAGAGGGTTAACCGCATGTGGCCAAAGCTCAAGGACCCGTGAATCACCGTTTGAGCCCCGGCTCCCCACCTGCAGGGGGGTCACTTCACAGGCGGTGAAGCAGGTCTGCAGGTGTCTATCTTTCTCTCCTCCTCTCTGTCTTCCCCATCTTTCTCCATTTCTCTCTGTCCTATCCAACAACGACGACATCAACAACAACAATAATAACTACAACAACAATGAAAAAACAACAAGGGCAACAAAAGGGAAAATAAATTTTAAAAAACCTTAAAAAAAGCAAATATGTGGGTGACTGATAGGATTCCAGACTTTTTAAAAAAATATTTATTCCCTTTTGTTGCCCTTGTTTTATTGTAGTAATTATAGATGCCGTCGTTGTTGGATAGGACAGAGAGAAATGGAGAGGAAGGGAAGACAGAGAGGGGGAGAGAAAGACACCTGCAGACCTGCTTCACCACCTGTGAAGCGACTCCCCTGCAGGTGGGGAGCGGGCGGCTTGAACCAGGATCCTTGCGCTTTGCTCCATGTGCGCGTCCCGATTCCAGGCTTTTCTGTAGTAGAATTGAAAGAACCATTCTGGTCAGAGTCTAATTCTTTCTACTCTGAATGTTCACAGCAGGTTTTATGAAAACTCTGCTACAATATGCTGTGGTCTCTTATATTCAGTATTATTTTTAATAACATCTGGAACTTTGAAGAGCAGCTGGATTCAATTAGGGAAGTAGTATCAGTGAAGTCTGAACACAGTCTCACCTCATAACGCATGCGCATAGGGTTGTCGGCTTCTCTTGTTCACTGGCAAGTCTTTATTGACCGCATGGGAGGCTCCTGCAGTATGTTATTTTTCCTTTCTTTCTTTTTTTCTTTTTTTCTTTTTTGCTTCTCACTGTGGAATCTACTTTTGATTCCTCCCTACATTTTGAACACATACACCCTTTAAAAAGATGCCAAGAGCTGTTTTCAAATAACACATAACTCTTAAGTTCCAGATGGTAAAAAATCAGCCATGTTAGTTATATTTACACAGCCAAGAAAATACATACTTTCTAAACTGTGCACATATGGAAATCCCCAACATTTTACTCATTCAGCTTCCTCTGTGTGGATAACTGGGTGATTGTATTGATTTGACTTTAACCTCACCTTCCTTTCATCCTTTGTTACAATTCTGACCATGTATGTTTACAGGAACCAGAATATTTTTTATTCTTTTTTTTAATAATATTTATTTTTATTATTTATTCCCTTTTGTTGCCCTTGTTGTTTTATTGTTGTAGTTACTATTGATATCGTTGTTGTTGGATAGGACAGAGAGAAATGGAAAGAGGAGGGAAAGACAGAGAGGGGGAGAGAAAGATAGACATCTGCAGACCTGCTTCACCGCTTGTGAAGCGATTCCCCTGCAGGTGGGGAGCTGGGGGCTCGAACCAGGATCCTTACGCTGGTCCTTGCGCTTTGCGGCATGTGCGCTTAACCCACTGCACTACCACCTGACTCCCTTTTTTTTAATTCTTGCTGTTTCTTCTGCATTAATTGTTGTTACACCTTATAGAAATAGCCTTAGGGTTGTGGCTAAGCTTTAAACTGCATTTAATATCTGCCACAAAGTATGAGGAACAGAAAACTTTTGAATATAGAATCACTACAATTCCTTCTTCCCAGGACCCACATTTTAACAACTCAGAACTTAATTATTCTTTCTGATAATGTCAAAAAAAAAAAAAAAAACATTCACGGGGTGAAAATTTAGAATATTTTTCTACTCGTGTGCACTCGTAAGTTACCCTTGGCACAAATTGTTGCCTCCATTGCATTATTTGCATTCATAGCATTCTGTTATATATTTATTTATTTATTTTCCCTTTTGTTGCCTTTTTTTAATCGTTGTTGTGGTTATTATTAATGTTGTTATTGTTGTTGGATAGGAAAGAGAGAAATGGAGAGAGGAGGGGAATACAAAGATGGGGAGAGAAAGACAGACACCTGCAGATCTGCTTCACTGCCTGTGAAGTGACTCCCCTGCAGGTGGGGAGCCGGGGGCTTGAACTAGGATCCTTATGCCGGTTCTTGCACTTCACGCCATGTGTGCTTGCTTAACCCATTATGCTACCGCCCAGCCCCCTGTGTTACATTTTTAACTTAAGTTTGGATTCCTTATTGTCACTGAAAATATCTTCAAAAGTATTACAGAAGGAGAAAACTCAAAACCACTCAGTAAAAAGCAGACTACTGGGCAGTGAAAGGAAACAAAGCCATGTCAGAAAGAGATGGGGTTTGCTTTTCTCAACATGCACATAGTTGAAGTATTTAGTCACTGGGGATTAACCTCTTATCCAGTGCTTGAGCCTATGAAGTGTCCCAAGAGAGGCCTGCATCACAACAAGCCTAACAACCGTTGAAGATATATGTGAAATAAGCAGAGTAAACTTTCAGACCCAAGATCCTTGGCTAGACTGTAAATTGGAAGTAAAAAGCTTATTACTGTGAATGGCAGCCAGACTTGGATAAGTGTATACACAGACACACACAGAGACACACACACACTGTAAAAATCATGGTCTTTTTACTGTGTTTTATGCCGGTAGGACAGATATGAAGATTATAATCTCTTTTCTTTTTTTTTTTTTTTGCCTTTTATTTATTTAAGAAAGGAGACATTAATAAAACCATAGGATAAGAGGGGTACAGTTCCACACAATTCCCACCACCCAATCTCCATATCCCATCCCCTCCCCTGATAGCTTTCAATTCTTTGTCCCTCTGGGAGCATGGATCCAGGGTCATTGTGGGTTGCAGAAGGTGGAAGGTCTGGCTTCTGTAATTGCTTCCCCACTGTACATGGATGTTGACTGGTCGATCCATACTCCCAGTCTGCCTCTCTCCCTAGTAAGGTGGGTCTCTGGGGAAGCAGAGCTCCAGGACACATTGGTGGGGTTGTCAGTCCAGGGAAGTCTGGCTGGCATCCTGCTGGATGGAACACCTGGAATGGAGTTAGAAAATACTATGAAAGGAAAGGTCTCACCCAATTGATGAAGCTGAAGGGTTGTCATTCCACACCTGAAGTCTCTGGACACGGTCTGAAGTGAAGCAAGCTGAGGTGGCGCTCATTGCATTGATTGGGTTGCGATCCGCGGATGCAATATTATTTGATTTGAATTGAGAGAAGCATGCAGGAAAGTGGGCCCCACCTGAAGGTTCCAGGACTGGGGGAAATATAGGCTCTATAGTGGAAATGTGAGGTTCCCGCTGTGTTGGGCTAGCTTCGCGGGCTAGCTTCGTGGGCGGGAGAGAGAGATGACCAGGGACTCATTGCTGAGTGGTACGCAGTTCAGTCTTCATTCATGTGGAACGCAGCACAAATCTAAGCTATCTCTAATCACAATTCTTTCCTTATATCTCCTGAGGTGGAAGAGTCAGGTCTGAAGAGGATGTACATAGGACAGGGGGTATGGAGAAGGAAAAAGCGGGCAAAACAGTGAGGATTAAACCAATGTCCTGGAGGCAGGGCGGTACTTAGTTAACAGTGGTTATGTAAATAGAATACAGTGTTAAGCAGGGGGGATTAAACCAATGAAACAGAAGGGGGTCTTAGAAGCAAAATTTAGAAGCATATCAACACTGCTGTCTTAGGGTTCAAGAAGACAGTGGATAGTTATTATTATCGTCACATTATTTGGTGATTGGGTTAACTTTGAAAAGTCCCTTTGTTAGGGTTTAGGGTATAATACCCAGCATCTTGTATATAGCTGTGCTACCAGTTGCTTCTGTTCTCCCTGGTCTAGGCTTTTGAGAGAGTCAACATATCAAAGACAGCCTATGTATTAAAAAGACTCAGTCTATGTTTTAAGAAATCAAAGGAATACAGATTGGAAGGGAAGAAGTCAAACTCTCACTATCTGCAGATGATATGATAGTATACATAGAAAGACTTAGAATCCAGTAGAAGACTACTGGAAGTTATTAGGCAATATAGCAAGGTGTCAGGCTACAAAATCAATGTACAAAAATCAGTGGCATTTCTCTACACAAACTCTAAAACTGAAGAAGACATCCAGAAATCACTCCCATTCACTGTCGCAGAAAAATCAATAAAATACCTACAAGTAAAGCTGACCAAAGAAGTGAAAGACTTGTATACTGAAAACTATGAGTCACTATTCAAGGAAATAGAAACTGATACCAAGAAATGGAAAGACATCCAACGTTCATGGATTGAAAGAATAAATATCATCAAAATGAATATTCTCTCCAGAGCCATATAGAAATTCAATGCAATACCCATCAAAGTTCCACCAAGCTTCTTTAAGAAAATAGAACAAAAGCTACAATCATTTATCTGGAACCATAAAACACCTAGAATTGCCAAAACCATCTTGAGGAAAAGAAACAGAAATGGAGGCATCACACTCCCGGATCTCTAGCTATATTATAAGGCCATCATCATCAAAACAGCCTGGGACTAGAACAAAAACAGGCACACAGACCAGTGGAACAGAATTGAAAGCCCAGATCCAAACCCCCACACCTATGGACATCTAACCTTTGATAAGGGGACACAAAGTATTACATGGAAGAAGGAGGCTCTCTTCAATAAATGGTGCTGGGAAAAATAGGTTGTAACATGCAGAAGAATGAAATTGAACCACTTTATCTCACCAGAAACAAAAATCAACTCCAAATGGATTAAGGACCTGGATGTCAGACTGGAAACTATCAAATACTTAGAGGAAAACATTGGTGGAACACTTTCCCACCTAAACCTCAAGGGCATCTTTGATGAAACAAACCCAATTGCAAGGAAGACTAAAGCAGAAACAAACCAATGGGACTACATTAAATTGAAAAGCTTCTGCACAGCCAAAGAAACTATCACACAAACAGAGACCCCTCACAGAATGGGAGAAGATCTTCACATGCCAAACATCAGACAAGAGACTAATATAATCTCTTTCTAACTGGGATTTCCAACGGCAGCCCTCTGAGATATGTCGCTGCTATAGAAGCAAAACATATTATGTTAACTTAGCACATGCTGATCTACAGAATGTGCCTGAGGTTACTTGAATCTTGAAAAGTAATTAGAAGATTTAATCCTTAAATCCTAAACACCCAATGTAGGGATGTGTGATGCAATTTATTATTTTTATTTTATTTATAAAATGGAAACACTGACAAAACCATAGGATAAGAGGGGTACAACTCCACAATTTCCAACACCAGAACTCCATATCCCATCCCCTCCCCTGACAGTTTTCCTATTCTTTATCCCTCTGGGAGGATGGGCCCAGGGTCATTGTGGGATGCAGAAGGTGGAAGGCCTGGCTTCTGTAATTGCTTCCCTATTGAACATGGGCATTGACAGGTCTATCCATACTCCCAGCCTGCCTCTTTCTTTGCCTAGTGGGGTGGGGTTCTGGGGAATTGGAGATCCAGGACATATTGGTGGGGTTGTCCAGGGAATTCTGGTTGGCATCATGGTAGCATCTGGAGCCTGGTGGCTAAAAAGAGAGTTAACATATAAAGCCAAACAAATTATTGACTAATCATGAACCTAAAGGCTGAAATTGTGCAGATGAAGAGTTGGGGGGGGGGGTGTCTCTGTTTTTAGATAGCTAGTCGGCATATTTTAGTTGTATTCCAAAGGGCCATGACTGGAGTAGTTTTTTTTTTTTTTCCCCTGAGCCTGAAATCTAATATGCAGGTGAATCCAAGTTATTGTCTGGGGAGATGATGTCATGGCTAGAAAAAGGACCAGACAGCTGGATCAGGGAAGAGAGTAGCTCCCAAATATGGGAAAAGGGTATAATATTGTTGACTGTAAACCCCATAGATCTGATGTCATCTGGGGCCCATATTCAGCTTAGGAGCCTATGTGACCCCTGCATCCCTATAGACCTAAGCTCGCATTCTGTGGTCATGAGTAGGAACATCCCAAGCTGCCCCAATATCAGGACCCATCTTACTCAGATGTAGCATAGAGTATGTTGTCCAGCCTCCCTTTGGAGGATGGAGCATTCTCAAGTTGAGCGCAAGGTCCTGTGGGGGCCCACAAAAGGGTCTATTGTGCTGTTCTTGATAGAGATGACCGGTAACAATGGAGAGAGGGATTTATTCGAGTTCTAGGCCCATCATGTCTATTTGGGAATCTCAGGACTCCCCAACTAGGGTCCCAGCTGATGAGGTGGGTGGCCTGATAGTGACTAAAGAGTCATCCTTAAAGTCTGCCAGTCTCTTGCCCTTATTCAGTTTTTGCAGTCCTTGCTTTGATAAGGTTAGCTTTGGAGTGAGTGAGGGAAGTGTAATAGGAAGTAGGTGAGGAGGGTATCTAAGTCTAAGTAGACACTATTTCATTATGAACTTTATACTGACTCACTGTAGACTGTTGTGTACTTTTGCTTTCAGATATATATTTTGCCCTGATTTATGGATACATGTGAACATATGCTCTATCTCATGGGACCTAGTCTATATCTAGGTTTTGGGACTTTGTTAGGAAGTGAACCACCCAAAGTGGAATTAGAGAATACTATGAAAGGAAAGGTCTCACCCGAGTAATGAGGCTGAAGGGTTGGCAGCCTGATGTCTTTGGACACAGTCTGAAGTGAAGCATGCTGAGGTGGTACTCGTTGGGTTCATTTAGGATGGGATCAGCAGATGCAATATCATTTGGTATAAATTGAGAGATGCATGCAAGAAAGTAAGCCCCACCCTAGACATTCCAGGACTGGGGAAATATAGGCTCTATAGAGGAAGCAGGAGGTTCCTGTTGTCTTAGGGTTTAAGAAGGCAATAGATAGTTATTGCTATAATCACATTATTTGGCAACTGGGTTATTTTTGAAATATCCCTTTGTTAGGATTTGCTGTGTCATATACAACATCACTATAATTTATGCCCTTTGACATTATTTGTATATAGTTGTGCCACCGGTTGCTTCTGTTCTCCCTGGTCTAAGTTTTTAAGAGAGTCAACCTATCAAAGATTCAGCCTATGGTCTGTGCATTAAAAAGTTGCAATTTATATAGTGGTGGTGGAGAATTTGCAAATTTTGTTGTATCTGTTGTTTCTTGTATCAAGTAAGAATTGGTTCCATGTTCTGCTCTTTGTTGCTGGTGTCCCTAACAGATATGTAATATATTTTTAGATGCTACTTTCTCATTTGGTCAAGCATATTAAATATAGTCTCAGTTCTGTTTCCCTTGAAATTTCTTTTAAAAAAATGTGTTAAGGTTTTTGTCTGTTTTTTAATGAGAGAGACAGAGAGAGAAAGACACAGAGAAAGACCTGCTCAGCTCTCTTATGGTAGTGCCAGGATTGAACCTGGGACTTCAGAGCCTCAGGCAAAAGAGTCCTTTGTACATCATTATGCTGTCTCTCAGACCTCTCCTGAAATGTCTTCATCCAGAACCCCATCTGAACAGTTTGTTCTTCTCTCTGTACACAGATGTTTTTCAGAGACTTCCCATCACTGTGACCCCACTTACTACTCCTCCACTGAGTCTCTGGCTTGAACATTGCCTCATCTTTCTCTTCTCTTGGGAGAGTTTAATTTGTGTGTCTTCTAATAGTTCCCTCAGACATAAAACGTAGAAGTGAAACATTTAAAGCTTCACATTATACAAAATATATTTCTAGATGATTAAAGAAGATAAAATGATAGAAGTTAGCAGTCTGGTACATGAACTTTGAAGAACTTGTGTCACGATAGGCAAGGAAAAATGTTATCTGTTACTTTGTTCTGAAGTTATTCTTCTTGCTTTCTTAGTATAGCAAATTGTTTACAAAATTGTAAACCAATTTATATAATGGTTACCATTCTATAATAGCATTTAATAGCATATGCTAGATGTAACGGTCACATGAGCTGAGTGTGGCTGGAGGTAGACCACACTGCTAACATTATAAGGAGTACCAACAATAAAAAACCAAACACCCAGGCCAGATGGTGGTGCACTTGTGTGAGTGCACATTACAGGGCACAAGGATGCAGGTTCAAGACACCAGTCTCCATGTGCAGGGGGGAAAGCTTTGCAAGCGGTAAAGCATGGATACAGGTGTGTCTCTTTCTCACTCTCTTTTTTCCCTTTCTTTCTTTTTCTTATCTCTATTTATTGGATAGATAGAGACAGCCAAAAATCCTAAGGGGAGGGGGAGATAGGGAGGGCGAGAGACAGAGAGATGCCCGCAACTTTGCTTCACCACTGCAAAGCTTTTCCCCTGCAGGTGGGGACCAGACCTATGCATTGTCAGTATGTGCATTCAACCAGGTGCATTGCACCTACACCGGGCCCCTGTCTCTCACTCTCCACCACCTCCTTCCCCCTGAAATCCGGTTGTCTCTAGCCAATAAATAAATAAAGATAATAAGAAGTTTTTAAAACCTTCACTTTTTTTCCTTTAAACAAACAATTTCCACTAGTAGCCTGCCCTGCACAGCTTTTGATTGTCTTTATTTATGGATAGAGATAGTCAGAAATGGAGAGGGGAGAGAGAGATAGACACCTGCAGTCCTGCTTCACCACTCGTGAAGCTATCCCCCTGCAGGTGGGGGCCGGGGGCTCGAACCAGGGTCCTTGGGCACTGTAACATGTGCGCTCAACCAGGTGTGCCACCACCTGGCCCCTCCTGCACAGCTTTTGAACTTGAGGCCATTCACTTTCTTCTTTGAGATATAGGGATATTTGCTTCCAAGGGATCAGATTTGTTAAAATTTATAAGCTGATTCAAAAGTCATCATTTTTGTAAACACAGAAGAAAATATTTTGGGAACTTCCTTAACTGTCTTTATGATTTCACCACATAGCTTATTATTGTGAAACACACAGATGTGCTTAAGCAACTCAGTCGGCCACTGCTTTCACTGAAGAAAGCTGCGTGTGTAGGATTTGTTTTAAGGTACGTTGCTAAGGACTTTTTCTATTTTAGTTGAAGTAAGATTAGATAATAATAATTGTAGGTTCTTTTGGGTTCATGAATTCATTTCTCCATTTGACCTATTCTATTTCCATAGCATTCTTTTAAAAAATATTCTATTTATTTTACTTTTGAGAGAGATGCAGATGGAGACACAGAGACAAACACCAAAGCACTGTTCAGCTCTGGCTTATGGTGGTGTGGAAGATTGAACCTGAGACTTTGGAGCCTCAGGCATGAGAGTCTGTTTGCATAACCATTATGCTATCTCCCACACCCACCATAGCACTCATTAGCAATCTTCATCTCATGGACTGGATCTGTCACATTCTGAATCTGTTTTTTTTATTTATAGCTGCAGTCACTTGGTTAAAATAATTTTGTTGGTTAATTTAATTCCCAAGTTAATTTTATTTAATCTTCTTTGTTTTCTTCATAACAGATACTTTCTCCACTTTGGGGTCAGGTAGGTGGTAGCACACCTGGTAAATTATGCATTTTACAATGAGCAAGCACGCGGGTTCAAGCCCTGTGTCCTTGCCAGAAAGAGGAAAACTACGTGAGTGGAGAAGCAGTGCTGCAGGTGTCTCTCTTTCTCTCCTTCACTGTCAGTTCCCATCCAAAGATTTAATAAAAATAAATTACAAGTATATAAATAAAATTCTGTATGCATTAGGTAGCAAACTTCCATGTTTCAGGTCTGATTTCTGGAAAGTAGTCATTCTTTTGCATTCTAGTGCTTTGAAATCTCAAGTTGCTCATTGGTGTGGTCTTGAAACATTTCTGCTGCTTTTGTTTGAAATAGAGATCAGCTACTTAGTTTTTAATTGCCTTTTTATTTATCTTTTGTTTCATTTTTATTTCCTTGTGTTGTCCTTGTTTTTTATTATTGTAGTTATTATTGTTATTATTATTGATGTCGTCGTTCTTGTATAGGATAGTGAGAAATGGAGACAGGAGAGGAAGACAGAGAGGGGGAGAGAAAGACAGACACCTGCAGACCTGCTTCACTGCTTGTGAAATGACTCCCCTGCAGGTGGGGAGCCGGGGGCTGGAACTGGGATCCTCACACTGGTGCTTGTGCTTCGTGCCACGTGTGATTAACCCGCTGCGCTACTGCCCAACTCCTTTTAATTTAAAAGTCACTCGTTTATTCTGTTATTTGTGGTGACTGCTAGTTGCGTTTGTTTGTTACTTCAGGCAACCCAGAAATGGTGGTTTTTGCCTCTGCTGTGTTGGGGGGAAGAGAGGAGCAAGCCATCTAGGGGGTAAACTGCTTCTGTGAACAGACTTGGGGAGGCCTAGTCTCTGTGTGTGGCCCACTGTTACCCCAGGTGTTGGTGTCCTCTGAGACCTCCTGTCTGTAAACCTCAGGGCGCTAGTACTAAGTTGTTCTACACATGTCAGCAGGGATGAGGGAACTAGGAGCACATTCTCTGTTTCACTCTCACTGGGACCCTGTTTATGTGGAGTCCCTCCACTCCACAGTCCCAGGATTCACTGGTCCCAAGACAATGGGTATCTTTGTTCTGTCTGCTCTCTATTCCCTGCTGTCAACTCCACCCCTTCCCCCAGTACCACCATTCTTCAATGCCTATTCTTACCTACTTTAAGTCTCTCTCTGGTGTCTTGGAGGGGTGATTGGAGGTATCCTTGTGGATCTGAAGTTAATCTGTAGGTGGTTATATTTAAGGAGTGGAGAGGAGGAACACCATTTACGATCATATTTTCTCCTGATCCCAAGAGGAAACCACATAAACCAAAACAAATTCAACATTGTTTTCCTTATATTTTCTTCACTTACCAACTGTGCCTGAGCAAACTTGCAGAGCTGAAACACATATGATAACAGAACAGACTGCAATGTTTTACTCTTTGATAGACTTTAGGGGGTACATCACTCTTAAAACTCTAAAACTATTGTTTGCTATTGTAGTTGTTATCTTTCTGTGTCTTAAATTTCTCTTCTTACTGGCTTCCTCTTTTCTCTACAATTACGAAAGAATATGCATGATATTATATTTCTTCTTTAAAAGTAAGGCAAAAGTTTTTCGTTTGGTTAACATTACATTCAGCTACGTGTAGAAAGCTAAAATAAAATGTTTGAAGGATACAGACATTTGCTTTGGAAAGCACCTCTGGTGGATGAAGAAAAACAGATCACCTCAAGAAAAGAAGCTTATTATAAGAGCCAGAAATAACACCACTGGGGCCACTAGCCTAAAATCTAGATCACCTTTTTTTTTTTTTCTCAATTTAACACCAAAATAGAATGGTGTCGTCGAATGCTGTACAAAACGTCAATACAAGACAAAGAAATCATAAAACGATTTCTTAAGCAAACGTAACAACAGGAGAGACATGTTGTGCAAACTAGTGAACATTTTAGAACTTGTAAATAGTGACCTCTAAGCCGCTGGATAAATCTGCCCGTGAAGGACAGCGCTGGCTCAGTGTGCTGTCATTTCACAAAAGCCTCTGTTGCATCTGAATCGGACAACTTTTTCCTCTCTGTCTTGAATCATGACCAAATACAAGGATTTACTGTGCCCTAAATATACACTCGTTGATTTCCATACAATAAGAAGTGCTGTCGGGAGTCGGGTGATAGTGCAGTGGGATAAGCACATGTGGCGCAAAACGCAAGGACCTGAGCAAGGATCCCAGTTCGAGCCCCCCGGATCCCCACCTCAGGGGAGTCACTTCACAAGCAGTGAAGCAGGTCTACAGGTGTCTTCCTCTCGCCCTCTCTGTCTTCCCCTCCTGTCTCCATATCTCTCTGTCCTATCCAACAACGACATCAATAACAACAATAATAACTACAACAAGAGCAACAAAAGGGAATAAATAAATAAATATATAAAAAGAAGTGCCGTAAAGCTGAACACGCCAAGGAACAGCCCTTGGGAGCTGTGGCTTCTTGACAGTTTGTTACAAAAATTTCTTCAATGGGGGTGGGAGGGATAGTATTGTAGATGTATTTTTATTTAGGATAACATAGTTCTATAAGATTTCAAACCATAAATTTTCCCAGAAAAAAAAAGTAAAGAAACTATTACAATGGAGGAAAAATAGAACGGATCATTATTGCTTGCTCTAAGCAATAGAAATTGACACAGCTTGGTGATTTGGTTCTTTGTTTTTGTTTTCGCCTCCAGGGTTATTGCTGGGGCTAAGTGCTGCACCGCGAATCCACTGCTCCTGGAGGCCTTTTTTTTCCTCTCCTTTTGTTGCCCTTGTTGTTTTATCTTTGTTGTGATTATTATTATTGTTGTTATTAGTGTCGTTGTTGGATGGGCAGAGAGAAATAAAGAGAGGAGGGGAAGACAGAGAGGGGGAGAGAAAGACAGACACCTGCAGACCTGCTACACCACTTGTGAAGCCAGCCCGCTGCAGGTGGGGAGCCGGGGACTCTAACCGGGATCCTTACGTCCGTCCTTGTGCTTGACGCCACGTGGGCTTAACCTCCTGCACTACCACCCGACCCCCCCATTTTTTTTCTAGATAGAGACAGGCAACAAAAGAAAGAATGAAAGAGACCTGAGCACCAAAGCTTCTTTTAGTGTGATGAGGGTTGGGTTTGAACCTAGGTCTCATACGTGACAAGGCCGCACACTACCTAGGTGAGCTATGTCACCGGACCTGGACCATTTCTTTAAAAATCTATATGTATTTGAGAGTCGGGCAGTAGCACAGCAGGTTAAGCACATGTGGCGCAAAATGCAAGGACTGGCGTAAGGATCCAGGTTCGAGCCACAGGCGGTGAAGCAGGTCTGCAGGTGTCTCTCTCTCCCCCTCTCTGTCTTCCTCTCCTCTCTCCATTTCTCTCTGTCCTATCTAACAACGATAACACCATCAACAACAACAACAATAATAACTACAACAGTGAAAAACAACAAGGGCAACAAAGGGGGAAAATAATAAATATTTATAATAACCCTTAAAAAAAAAACTTCGGTTTATGCCAGATAGAACGGAGCCCAAGTCCCAGGGGTGTGGAGCCTGAGGAGACAGGCCAGATGCACCCTGCCACTTCCAAATCAGTAGAGGCAAAAGGCTTGCCTCTGCATGAACCGGCCTCCGAGGGGAAACTGGGCCCTGGGAGGGAGGGGAGGCGGACAGGGTGGGTGGGTGCGGTCTTGCATCTGCTTCTTCCTATCTGCTGATTCTTTTGGCTGCACCTTCAAAAGCAACAATCTGCTCCCATGACCCTCTGCCCTGTCAGCAGCCCTCTGGAGCTTTGAGGAAAAGCCAGCTACTTATTCCAGAGTGCCTTGTCATTGGGAACTTCTCTGCAAAGAACCCAGGGTATCGAGCAAAAACGTTATTAATATAATTGTCAATGACCTAGAATTGGAAGCTTCCTAACCTTTTTGGTTGCTCCTGTGGAAAATACTGAAAAGTTAAACAAACAAACAAACAAAAACCGTGGGCTTAGTGTATGGAACTAATGCAAAGCACTCTGGAGAAGGAGGGTGGGAGGGGCCAGAATGAGGGAAGAGCAGGTAGATTTTGGGGTCCTGCTGTATAATGATGTTAAAGGACCAAAGTGGGGCTGAGAATGTTCTGCAGACACCTCTCATGGGGACATGAGAAGTTGTACCCATGTGTCAACAACTGTACTATAAGCTATCACCTCACAATAAAATGATATTTAAAACAAAATTATTTATAAAATGGAAACACTGAGAAGACCATAGGATAAGAGGGGTACAACTCCACACAGTTCCCACCACCAGAACTCCGTATCCCATCCCCTCCCCTGATAGCTTTCCTGTTCTTTATCCCTCTGGGAGTATGGACCCAAGGTCATTGTGGGATGCAGAAGGTGGAAGGTCTGGCTTCTGTAATTGCTTCCCCATTGAACATGGGCATTGGCAGGTCGATCCATACTCCCAGTCTGCTTCTGTCTTTCCCTAGTGGGGCAGGGCTCTGTGGAAGCAGGGCTCCAGAACACATTGGTGGGGTCCTCTGCCCAGGGAAATCAAGTTGACATCAGGATAGCACCTGGAACCTGGTGGCTGAAAAAGAGTTAAGATAAAAAGCAGAGCAAATTGTTGACTAATCATGAATTTAAAGGCTGGAATATTGCAGATGAAGATTTGGGCTCTCTGTTTTGGAAAAAGCTAGTAGGTCTATTTTAAGTATATTCCAAGAGGCCCGTGACCCTACTAGTTTTTGCCTGAGCCTGACATCTAATATGCAGGTGACCTAAGTTATTGTCTGGGAGATGGTGTCATAGTTAGAAAAAGGACTAAAAGCTGCATCAGGGAAGAGACTAGCTCCCCAATATGGGAAAAGTCTATAAATATTGTTAACTGTAAATTCCATCAGTTTGATTAAAAAAAAAACAACTAGTCTATGGGGTGGCGGAGATAGCATAATGGATATGCAAACAGTCTCTTATGCCTGAGGCTCTGAGGTCCCAGGTTCAATCCCCAGCACCACCACCATAAGCCCAAGCTGAGCAATTAAGCAGTGCTCTTGTAAAAAAAACAACAACAGGGGGTCGGGCGGTGGCTCAGTGGGTTAAGCGCACGTGGCGCAAAGCGCAGGGACCGGCGTAAGGATCCCGGTTCCAGCCCCGGG
The DNA here is from genome assembly GCF_950295315.1 of Erinaceus europaeus. Classification (NCBI taxonomy): domain Eukaryota; kingdom Metazoa; phylum Chordata; class Mammalia; order Eulipotyphla; family Erinaceidae; genus Erinaceus; species Erinaceus europaeus. Next base: position 194,965,385 of record NC_080162.1, read on the forward strand.
CTCCCCACCTGCAGAGGAGTCGCTTCACAGGCGGTGAAGCGGGTCTGCAGGTGTCTATCTTTCTCTCCCCCTCTCTCTCTGTCTTCCCCTCCTCTCTCCATTTCTCTCTGTCCTATCCAACAACAAAGCAATGTCAACAATGGCAATAATAATCGCAATGAGGCTGCAACAACTAGGGCAACAAAAAAAGGGAAAAATGGCCTCCAGGAGCGGTGGATTCATAGTGCAGGCACCGAGCCCAGCAATAACCCTGGAGGAAAAAAAAAAAAAAAAAAAAAAACCAACAACAACACCACCACCCTAGTCTATCAACCTTCCTTACCAGTGTGTCTCACCTCTTCAGAGCCCTGCCTCACTAGGGAAAGATAGAAACAGGCTGGGGGCTGGGGGTATGGATCGATCTGCCAACATCCATGTCCAGCAGAGAAGCAATTACAGAAGCCAGACTTTCCAGCTTCTGCACCCAAAAAGAACTTTGGTCCATACTCCCAGAGAGAGATCAAGAATAAGGAAAATTTCAATGGAGGAGATGGACACAGAGCTCTGGTGGTAGGAACTGTGTGGAATTGTACCCCTCTTATCTTACAATCATGCTAGTCATTATTAGACCACTATTAAAAAATTTTTAAAAACTAGTCTATGAGGATACTTTTTATATTTTTGTGCCTACTAAGGCATAAACTTAAAGTTTCTTTTTTTTTTTTTTTTTCCTCTAGGGTTATTACTGGGGCTCAGTGCCTGCACCACGAATCCACTGCTCCTGGAGACCATTTTTTCCCCTTGTTGTTTTATTGTTGTAGTAATTATTATTGATGTCATTGTTGTTGGATAGGACAGAGAGAAATGAAAAGAGGAAGGGAAGACAGAGAGGGGGAGAGAAAGACAGACACCTGCAGACCTGCTTCACTGCCTGTGAAGCCACAGCCCTGCAGGTGGGGAGCTGGGGGCTTTGCGCCACATGCGCCTAATCCTCTGCTCTACCGCCCAACTCCCTGAAATTTCTTTTTTATAATTCAGAACTCTGAAACTGTTTGGGTGAAATGTAAATATAAGGTGACTGAGAAGCAGAATATCTAATTGCTTAAGTGTTAGTAAATAAAATAATAATACAGGGGACTATTTTGAAAAGCTATATCATCTGAAATCTGTTTATTGGTATTCTGAATCTCAAGTGAAAAAAATAGCACTATAGAAGAAAAAGAATATCTCCCTATTATTTTGTCAAGAACATATTGAAACTCTACTACAACAGTATTAAACTAAAATAGGCCCTAAAACCCTCAGAATATTAGAAAACTGAAGGGGTCATGTGGCGGCACACTAATGTGTAAGGACCAAGGTTCAAGCCTCTAGTCCCCATCTGCAGGGGGAAAGCTTCATGAGCGGTGAAGTGATGCTGCAGGTGTCTCTGTCACTCTTTCTATATTCTCCTCCTCCTCTCGGCTTTTCTCTGTCTATCCAATAAATAAATACATATTAAAAAGAAAGAAAACTTGAAAGATTGAAAATAGACAGATGGTTCAAGAGGACAGGAAAATTTTCTCTAATGACTCCAAAGAAAATGAACCAATAAACACAAAGTGTTTGCTTCTATGAGTTCCACGTATACAGTATTTTTAGAGTTATAGCTGATGATTCTAACATCAGTGAGTTAAGGCTGCGTCCTTCTAGTTTCTTAACCAGGTAGGAAGTGTCAGTGGGCATATGTCAGTGTACACTAGAGGGCAGTATGTGCACTTACTTCTCTAAGTAGGGTACCCACTCAGATTCATACCACAAGTACATTCATACGTTTAGGAAAAAAACAAAAAAATGAGTCAGTTCTAAAACACTCAAAATTTAACTCATTTTGTGCTATCATTTAGTTTTTGAAATAATTGCAACTTGTTAATAATTATGTGACAAGTAGAAATAATCAATATAATGAAAACAAAATTGTTGCTAGAGACCAAGATCATTCCCTAATTTAAGAGTCAATTTGCAAGAATGTCATGCATTAGTAAGGACAGAAACAACAGATGTTGGCAAAAGTGTGTGGAAGAGAAAATGGATATTTCTACATTGTTGGAGGGAATGTCAGTTGGACTAACCCTTGTGGAAAACTTTCCTGAGATTTCTCAGAACACTAGAAATTTCTCTCCCAGGAATTCATCCAAAGGACACAAAAGAAGTTATCTAAAGATATCTAAGGACACCTATGTTCACAGAAGCATCTTTAAAAAAAATATTTATTTTATTTATTCTCTTTTGTTGCCCTTGTTGTTTTATTGTTGTAGTTGTTGTTGTTGTTGTTATTGATGTCGTCACTGTTGGATAGGACAGAGAAAAATGGAGAGAGGAGGAGAAGAGAAAGATAGACACCTGCAGACCTACTTCACCACTTGTGAAGCAACTCCCGTGCAGGTGGGGAGCCGGGGGCTGGAACGGGGATCCTCATGCAGGTCCTTGTGCTTTGTGCCACCTGCGCTTAACCCACTGCTCTACTGCCTGACTCCCAGAAGCATCTTTCATATTAGCCCAAACTCAGAAGCAACACAGATGCTCAAAGACAAGAGGACTGGATAAGAAAGTGATGATATATATACATACACACACACACACACACACACACACACACAATGGAACAAAACCCAGCTGTTAAAAATGACAAAGTTATCTTCTTTGCTGTCAGGCCTTAAGCCAGCCCCCCCCCCCCCCCCCCGCTTCATCCTCCATTGCTGACACAATGGTCTATTTACATAATCATTATTTTGCCTGAAATATTCCCCACCCATTCCTTTGATCTATCTTCTTTCTACATCGAGACCTGCCCTGCCTGCAGGGTACATTAATCCCGCCAGTTAAAACCCTAGCAACCATTGCCACGGAAGCTTTTCTATCTTCCTGCTCTTTGCTCTTCCTTTTCTCCATCCCCTTTCCTAGCCATCTCCATTCTGGACTTGCCACTTCCAGTTTTACCCTATAAAGCCCACTTCTGTTTCTGTTTTCACTCTCTTTTTTCTCCCAAGTCCCGACCTGGAGAAGGGCTGATGTGCAGAATGGGAGGCAGCCATTGCAGTTTGGCACTGCATGGCTTAACCTGCTATGCTCACACCCAACTCTGGGGCTACCACATGAATAAAGAATTGTATTACCATGCCACCACGAGTTCCTGGTCTCTCTCCCATGAAGCTAGTCTGGCACTTTGCCTCATCTTAGATAGGACTTGAAGGTATCATGTTAAGTGAGATAAACCAAAAACGAAGGAGGAGTACTAAAGGATCTCACCCACAGGTGGAATTTAAGAAAGAAGGGGAGCAAAGAAAAACACAAAGTGAAACTTGGGCTGGGTGAGGTTTATTCCTCTGGGAAAGGAAGGGAAGGAGGGGATATAGATGGGCTGGTGCTCCTGGAAGGTGGTGGTGGAAATGGAGCCAACATGGGGTTGACAGTGTTATGTAGACACCTATCAAAGGAAGATGAGGGACTGAACTCATGTGTATGGTAAGCCATTAATCCACAATAAAATGATTAAAAAAAGAGTCATTCTGAAAGAAGTTATAACATATATAATCAGATGGACAGACAATCTCAAGCTTCAGAAGTCACAGTTCCTTTTATGACCTCTCTCTCTTCTTGAACTTTCTTAACTTCATGCTGAGGTTGACTGGGTTCAGTGAAACCAAAGAGCCATTGCTTTTACTTTTTTTTTTTAATATTTATTTATTTATTCCCTTTTGTTGCCCTGGTTGTTTTATTGTTGTAGTTATTATTGTTGTCATTGGATAGGACAGAGAGAAATGGAGAGAGGAGAGGAAGACAGAGAGCAGGAGAGAAAGATAGATACCTGCAGACCTGCTTCACTGCCTGTGAAGTGACTTCCCTGCAGGCGGGGAGCTGGGGGCTCGAAGCAACTTTTTAAAAAAAGAATTTATTTATTTATTCATGATAAAGATAGGGGGAGAGAAAAAGAACCAGACATCGCTCTGGTACATGTGCTGCTGGGGATTGAACTCAGGACCTCATGCTTGAGAGCCCAATGCTTTTATCCACTGCGCCACCTCCCAGATCACTTACTTTTTTTTTTTCACTATCTAGTTTAGCTATTATTTTTTGAAATAAGTTCCAAAATGTTCAGACTCAACTGAGACTTGTCAGAGTCACTTATTTCTTGTTGATTCTGAGTACTACTCAGCATGCCTCTAATTTAAGCAAAAGGAACTCACTTTGTGGTACAGCACAGCATAGCAGGTTCTGTAATGGACTTGAGCCAGAGCTTCTCATTGTGGATTGAATGAGAGAAACAGGTAAAGATCTTGGCATAGAACATTGATGCATTGACTTTTTCCTCATACTAGGAAGAATGTTCCTTTATTAGAAATCTGTGAATTTGTCTTCCTGTCCATTGTTCATATACTCTGAGAGTAGAGACTGTTTTCATAAGAAATGAAAACAAGAGAGGCCGGGAAAACAATATGACGATTATGCAAATAACTTTTGTGCCTGAGACTCTGAGCTCCCTTATTCAATCCCCAGCACCATAATAAACCAGAGTTGAGCAGTGCTTTGGTCTCTCTCTTTCTCTGTATCTCTCTCATTAAAATAAAAATAGAAAAGAAATGAAAACAAGAATAGATAAATGGGACTACATGAAACTAAAAAGCTTCTACAATTCAAAAGCAAGCTACACAAGGATAACCAGGAAACTGAGTAAATGGGAGAAGATATTTATACATCACACTTCTGACAACGGACTGATAGCAAACATCTATACAAAATTGGTACAGCTTTACAAAACAAATAAAAATAACCAATAAAAAATCAGGCCAGAGAGCTAAACAGAGTTTTCTAAAAAAGAGATGGCTACATATGGCCCACAGGCATATGAAGCAATGCTCCACTTCACTTATCATTAGAGAAATGCAAATTAAAACTGCATTGAGATTTCATCTCATATCTGTAAGAATGGCCTACATCAACAACACAGGAAATGACAGGTGTTGTCAAGATTGTGGAGAAAAAGAGACTGCTACATTGCTGGTGGGCATGCAAACTGGTACAGCCCCTTTGGAAGACTGTATGGAGAGTCCTTTAACAAATACAAATGGAATTACCTTATGATCCAGCTATATCACTCTTAGGCATTTATCCAATGGACACTCAAACACTAATTTGAAGGGACATATACACCTCTATGTTCATAGCTGCATTATTCACAATAGCCTATGAATGGAAGCAGCCTAAATGCCTATCCATAGATGACTGGCTAAAGAAGTGAGGAGATATATACTCCGTGGAATACTTCTCTACAATCAAAAGAGATGATATTGTGTCCTTAAAGACAAGTTGGATGGAACTGTAGGTGACTATGCTTTGAGAAATAAGTAAAGAGATGAAACACAACTACAGACTGTTTCAAAGGCTTGTGAGAACAGTGGTGGCTTTCTCTGGGAGGTGGAAGGGTAGAGACTCAGAACTTTGGTGGTAGGTGTAGTGTGGAGCTATATGCTGAGCTAGCGTGTGGGTGCTTTTTCCCAGGCGTATACTCTTTGGGTTGGAGAGAACTCAATTGGAGCCAGCCTGTGCTGCTACTCACTCAGTGATGCAGGAGATAGATGACTCAGGAACCAAACACGTGGTGTGAGGTAATGCAGCCTTTATTGATCAGAGACAACACTTTTATAGGATAGAACCGGAAGTGGCAAGTCGGAAACAGAAATGGCTAGGAAAGGGGGTGGAGAAAGGCAAAAGTGGGCTGGGAAGGTATAAACTTCCTTAGCAACTGTTGCAATGGTTTTAACTGGTGGGATTAATGTTGCCCTGCAGGCAGGGTGGGTCTTGAAGAAGATAGATCAAAGGAGTGGAATGGGTGGGGATCTTTCAGGCAAAACAATGATTATGTCAATAGGCCATAGTATCAGCAATGCAGGGTGGAGCAAGGGGAGCTGGCTTAATGTCTGACATCTCCCCCTTTGTTTGTATCTAAAGGCCATAATATCAGGAATGTGGGGCACTTTGTGAGGCAGGGAGTCTGATAGGACGAGGCATACCATTATTATCATTTTATAATTTTTATTTGTTATTAATAGTTACAAGATTGTAAAATTACAATGTCTATAATTCCATACCACACCTACCACCAAAGTTCTGTATCCCCACCCTCACACCTCCCAAAGATCACCACCATAGTTCTCATGAGTCTCACAAACAGCTTACTTGCATCTGTCTTGTTTGGGTTTTATTTCCTTTGGCAAGTTCATGTAGGTGTTTTTTGACTTGTAGGTAGAAAACTCCAATAGCAGGTCTGTATAATAGCTCACCAAGACAGTGTGTCAGTTTCGTCATGGGTACAGTTTGGTGCTAGTGGAATATTTTCCTTTCCCTCTATTTCTATTGGGAAAACTCAACCTGTAACCCTTGGGAGAACTATGATGGTCACCACTGGAGAGGGTAGGTGCACAGAATTTTGGTGGTGGGAGTGGTGAAGAATTATACCCCTGCTATTTTAGAGGCTTGGAAATAACTAATAGATAAATAATTAAAGTATTAATTTTTTCAAGAGCATTTAAAAATAATATCACATTGCAGATATTTCCTGTAGGTGGATGAATAGATTGATTGATGAATGGAAGATAAATATATACATCCAATCAAGGTTACTATCCAATAGTCTGCCATTAATTAAAAATTCAATTTAATTAACCAGTGCCCTACTGATGGACATTTGTTTGGTTCCAGCTTTTGACTATAGAATCAACAAATTTGTTCCATGATTTTGTTTGTTTAGACAGAGTTCACACCTTTTGTTGTTGTTGTTTTGCCTGTGATTTATTATGTAACTTGGGGGTTGTTGGGCAGTACACCAGCTACCCCCCGCTTAACGCTGTTGTCTATTTACATAATCACTGTTTTACCTGAGACCCGCCCTGCCGGCAGGGCATTAGTTTAATCCCATGAGAAAGGGAGAGAGAAAAAGAGAGGAGAGAGAGAGAGAAGCATTTCTCATTTATTATGTTCCCTTTGTTTTTACCTTTTATTATATTTTTTGATAGAAAAAAATTAAAAATTTTTATTTATAAAATGGAAACACTGACAAGACCATAGGATAAGAGGGGTACAACTCCACACAATTCCCACCACCAGAACTCTGTATCCCATCCCCTCCCCTGATAGCTTTCCTATTCTTTATCCCTCTGGGAGTATGGACCCAAGGTCATTGTGGGATGCAGAAGGTGGAAGGTCTGGCTTCTGTAATTGCTTCCCCACCGAACATGGGCATTGACAGGTCGATCCATACTCCCAGACTGTCTCTCTTTCTCCCCAGTGGGGAAAGGCTCTGGGAAGCGGAGCTCCAGGACACATTGGTGGGGTTGTTTGTCCAGGGAAGTCTGTTTAGCATCGTCTTTCTTTCTTTCTTCCACATCAGCTGGGATTCAGTGCCAGCACTATGAATCCACTGCTCCTAGTGACCACCCCCCCCCTTTTTGTTGTCCTTTTCCATTTTATTCAATAGGACAGAGAGAAGTTGCAAGGGAATGGATGGGGAGATAGACTAGAAGAAAGGAAAAGTAGACACCTGCAGACCTGCTTCACAGCTTGTGAAGCATGTCTGCTGCAGGCGGGGAGCAAGGACTCAAACCCCGGTCCTTGTGCTCAGTACTTTGTGTGCTTACCTGGCTGCACCCATTTTTTAAATTGTTGTAGTTATTGTTGTTGTTGTTATTGATGTCATTGTTGCTACATAGGACAGAGAGAAATGGAGAGAGGAGGGGAAGACAGAGAGGGAGAGAGAAAGACAGACACCTGCAGACCTGCTTCACTGCCTGTGGAGAGACTCCCCTGCAGGCGGGGAGCCGGGGCTTGAACCAGGATCCTTACTCCAGTCCTTATGATTGGTGCCACCTGCGCTTAACTAGCTGTGCTACTGCCCGACTCCCAGTGCACCCATTTTTTAAAAAGTTGATACTGGGGGCTGGGTGGTAGCACAGCAGGTTAAGCGCACATGGCACAATGTGCAAGGACCCAGCATAAGGATCCTGGTTCGAGCCCCTGGCTCCCCACCTGCAGGGGAGTCTTCATGAGCAGTGAAGCAGGTCTGCAGATGTCTATATTTCTCTCCTCCTCTCTGTCCTCCCATCCTCTGTCCTATTTCTCTCTGTCCTATCCAACAACGGCAACAACAACAATAACAATAACAATGATAAACAACAAGGGCAACAAAAGGGAAAAAATAGCCTCTAGGAGCAGTGGATTCATAGTGCAGGCATCAAGCCCCAGCAATAACCCTGAAGGCAAAAAAAAAAAGTTGTTGCTGAGATAACATTGTTTTGTAGAACTGTGGATGTCTTGGGGCATGTGTGTGTGTGTGTGTGGGGTATATTTCACAACTCCTCAAATTAGGTTAGCACATTTCACTCAGAGTACAGTGGGAATCTCCCTATAGACTGTCCTCCTTTTGTTCATCTCCCATCTGCAATCAGACATAGAGGGTTTCTTCATGTTTAACTTTGTCAGCTGTCCATTTTGTTTACTTAGGCAGCACACAGGCATGAGGTCACCCAGTAGACGAGCCAGGAGTAGGTAGACTCATTCCTAATGCCTTTATCTGTAAGGATATCTAGATGTTGGCTTTGTTGGGTGGCACATGTGAATTCTTTTCAAAAACTTAATTCTTAAAATAATTTAAATTCGTTTTTGGTTTAGGGAGGTGCTGAGAATTGAACCTGGTACTTCTGATGCCCCAAGAATGAGTATCTGTTGCATAAATCTATGTTATCGCCCCAGACTCTTTGTTGTTGTCTTTATAATACCTTTTTTTATTAGTGATTTAATACTTGATTTACAAAATTATAAACTAACAGTGGTATCATTCCAGATTTTTTCTACCACCACCAGAGTTCTGTGTCCCCATCCTCTCCATTGGAACCTGCATTAGTTCTCTCAAGATCACAGATATGGGTTCACTGTTATTTCTTTATCTATCTGTATTTATACATTCTTGGGCATTTTTTTCAATGATCTTGCCTTCTTTTCCTTTCTAAGTCACATCTACTACTTCTGAGTGTCTTCCCATCACCCCACCCCCCACTTCTCTCTCCAAGTCCTAAGGGAATTGGAGTTCAGAACTCTCTGGTCATCTTCTCCTAACTTTTATACATCTGGGAATATGGATCAAAATTCTTTATGGGGTGCAGCAGATGGAAGGTTTGGCTTCTGTAATTGTTTCTCTGCTGGACATGGGCATTGACAAGTCCATCCATAACCCTGGCCTATTTCTCTCTTTCCCTACTGGGGTAGGGCTCTGGAGTGGTGGGCTTCCAGGTCTCACTGGTGAGGTCCTCTGTCCAGAGAAGTCAAATTGGTGCAGGGCAAAATGTTTAATGAACAGGAGCCACAAAGTAGGACTAGAGCAGATGGGACTAGGGACTTTAGGGTGGATAGAAGATAGCAAGTCTATTTTAGCTATGTTCCCAAGGGCCTATGACTAGTAATTTTTGCTGGAGCTTGATAACTAAGCTGCAGTTGGACTGAAAATACTGTCTGGGAAGATAGTGCCAAAGTTGAAAATAGGGCTAGAAAGCTGGATCATGGCAGACTAGCTCCCAAACATAAATCACATATAGAAATACAATGAACTATTTCCCATGCCCATCTGACCTGGGACCCATCCATACCTACTTATATTTAGCATAGGAGCCTGTATAACCTCCTAGTCCCTGTAAGTCTGTGCTCACAGTTTACGAATACTCAAACTTATTTTAATATAACCCTAGCTTTGTTTTTTTAAATATATATTTATTTATTCATTATTGGATAGAGACAGAGAAATTGAGAGGAGAAGAGATAGAAAGGGAGAGTGTTGGGAGCTGGACGGTAGTGCAGCGGGTTAAGCACACATGGCGCAAAGAGCAAGGACCAGGGTTTGAGCCGCCCGCTCCCCACCTGCAGGGGAGTCGCTTTACAAGCGGTGAAGCAGGTCTGCAGGTGTCTATGTTTTTCTCCCCCTCTGTCTTCCCCTCCTCTCTCCATTTCTCTCTGTCCTATCCAACAACAACCACATCAATAACCACAACAATGTTAAACAACAAGGGCAACAAAGGGGAAAATAACTAAATAAACATAAAAAGTTAAAGAAAAGAGAGAGTGTTAAGGAACTCTATTAATAATCAAGATGGCTGATGTTGTTGTGGCGGTCTGGTGTCGGGCTGCACCGCGGAGAAGAGAGTGGACGTCCAGAGCAAAGGGGTACACAAATCTTTATTATAGGATGGGGGGGTTTGGTTCAGACCACGTGGAGCCAGCCGGCCGTCCAGACTACCTGACCAGGGGGGAGAGCAGGGAGCGAGACCTCAGAGAGGGAGAGCCGAGAGCCCAGAGAGAGGGGGGGGGGGTGAGGGGGCTTTTTATTGGGCGACAACCAGGGGTGCCGTGTAGGGCCAGGATTGGTTGAAGGGGGCACTCTAGGATTTTGCGGGGCATAGGAAAACCTGGGGGCAGAGACTGCATCAGAATAACTCCTCAGCAACAGGCTGAAGCCAAGGTAAGTGGAGGAAGAAAGGAATCTTTTATTTATGTGCGGGCCAAGAGCTCAGCTCGTTCTGTTAACTCTGGCGCCAACCAAAAGGAGTGGCACGAGCTTATATAGGGGGTGCAGGACTGAGAGCAAAAAGGGCCGTTGGAGAGGCAGAGGCTGCGAGGCTAAGGGGTGGGACTTGGACCCGTTGTTCAGGGTCTGGTTGCCTTAGTTATTGTTATCATTCCTGCACAGCTGTGTCTGGGCAAGTTGAGAAAGTCAGAGTAAAACACTGCTTTACTGTTTGCAAAACGCTCTCCCAGTTGTTTCGTCATTCCATGCTGCAGGTGGGAACTTCAGACTGGAGCTGAGTTCCTTGCACATGGAATCTGTCCACTTAACCAGGGACACCACCACCCAACCCCTATTCCATTCCGTTCTCTGCTTTGCTTTTCCAGGTTGTTGGGAGTGTGTGTTCTTCTTCTTCTTCTTCTTCTTCTTCTTCTTCTTTTTTAATTATTACTGATTTAATAATGGTTAACAGGATTGTAAGATAACAGGAGCATAATTCCATACACTTCCCACCACCAGAGTTCTGTGTCCCATCCCCTCCATTGGAAACTTCCCTATTCTTTATCCCTCTGGGAGTATGGACCAAAATTCTTTATGGGATGAAGAAGGTGGAAGGTCTGGTTCGTACAGTTACTTCTCTGCTGGACATGGGTAGTGGCAGGTCAATCCATGCCCCCAGCCTATTTTTTTATTTCTTTTTTTATTTTAATTTTGCTTTCCCCCCGTTTTGTTGCCCTTGTTTTTTTCTTTATTGTTGTAGTTGTTATTTTTGTTGTTATTGATGTCATCATTGTTGAATAGGACGGAGAGAAATGGAGAGAGGAGGGGAAGACAGAGGGGGAAAGAAAGACAGACACCTGCAGACCTGCTTCACCGCCTGTAAAGCGACTCCCCTGCAGGTGGAGAGCCAGGGGTATGGAACCGGGATCCTTACGTGGGTCCTTGTGCCAGTCCATTTGCTTTGTGCCATGTGCGCTTAACCCACTGCACTACCACCGGATCCCCTCCCCACCCTATTTCTATCTTTCCCTAAGGGGATAGAGCTCTGGAGAGGTGAGATTTCAGGACACATTGATGCAGTCTCTGCCCAAGGAAGTCAGGGTGGAATCATAGCAGTATCTGGAAAGTGGTGGCTGAAAGGCAGTAAGATATATAGCAGGACAAATCATTTAATAAACAGGAACCCAAAGGTAGGAAGAGAGCAGGTGGGGAAAAGCTAGGAAGTCTATTCTGGGTCTGTTCCAAGGGGCCCATGACTTTAGAATTTTTTGCAAGAGCCTGATAGCTAACATGCAGGTAGACTGAAAATATTGTTTGGAAAGATGGTGTCAGAGTTGAGAAGAGGGCTAGAAAGTTGGATTAGGGCAGAGAGTAGCTCCCAAACATGAGGTAAGTATATAAATACCAGTAACTGTTTACCCCATTGATCTGACCTAGGGCCCATATATATTCATATTTAGCACAGGAGCCTGTGTGACCTCTGAGTCACTGTCAGTCTGAGCTTGCAGTCCATGGTCACAGCTGGAAACATTCTAGGCTGTACTCATTAAAGAGCCAGTCTTCCTCCAGTGGCAGAGTAGGCTGACCCAACTTCTCTTCAGAGAGTGGGACAGTCCCTACCATTGCTGCCCTACAGTCAGGGCAAGGTCCTGTAGAGGCCCGCAAAAGGACTTATGATGACATTCCTGATGGGAGTGACCAGTAATGGTGGAAAGAGGGATCTATTAGTGGTCTAGGTCCATCATATCTATGTCGAAATCCGAGAATTCCCTGACTAGAGCTCCAGATAATAGGGTGTCCTGGTGTTGACCAAAGAGGACATCATTTAAGTGAGCCATTCTCTTGCCCTTTCCAAGTTTTTGTAGAAAGGTCTTTATCTGACGACCTTGGACTTTCTAACAATTGTTACATCACTGAATATCTCTTCTATCCAAATTGGTATTGGGTTATGGAATCTAGCCTCAAGTTAGGGAATGAATAGATTTAGGATTTAAGTTAACCTTAGGTTTTTGCATTTTACTTATTTGATGATTATAATTGAGGTTGTCATGGAAGGGCAATGTCTTTTTTTTTTTTTAAGTTTTTAAAAATATTTATTTATTTTCTTTTTGTTGCCCTTGTTTTTATTGTTGTTGTAGTTATCGTTGTTGAATAGGACAGAGAGAAATGGAGAGAGGAGGGGAAGACAGAGAGGGGGAGAGAAAGACAGACACCTGCAGACCTGCTTCACTGCCTGTGAAGCGACTCCCCTGCAAGTGGGGAGCCGGGGGCTCAAACTGGGATCCTTACGCCGGTCCTTGTGCTTTATGCCAGGTGTGCTTAACCTGCTGCACTACCACCTGACTCCTGGGCGATGTCTTTCTAATGTCTTTCCAGATGACTATAGAAATTCTTTTGTCTCTGAATACTATCTACATGTTGATAAGTTGGGATTTCTGCTCTGACCCTGGTCTTTAACCCTAACTGGAGACTGTTGCTCAACTATCAATTTGACATTGATCCTGGACTAACTACAATGGTCCCAACTTTTTTTTTTTAAGACTTTTTTTTTTATTTATTCATGAGAAAGATAGGAGAGAGAGAAAGAACCAAACATCACTCTGGTACATGTGCTGCTGGGGATTGAACTCAGGACCTCATGCTTGAGAGTCCAATGCTTTATCCACTGTGCCACCTCCCGTACCACAAGGTCTCAACTTTTAAATGTCTAAAATAGTATTTTGAATTGTTCCACTCCAAAACATGTCTTCTCTATTATGCATCTGTCTACAAACAATTCTTGCGTACTTCTTCTTTGTCTTTTTTTTTTTTCAAATAGAGTGCAGCACAACTCTAACTTATAGTGGTGCAGGGGATAGAACCTAGGACTTAGAAGCCTCAGACATGAGAGTCTCCTTGCATAACCATTATGCTATCTACCCTTGCCTTGTCTTTGCATCTTAACGAATTTTTCCCTTGTTTACTCTGCCATGATCTATCTTATCTTCCTTCTGTTTCCAGATACAGCAAGTTAACTCAGTTCTCTGGGCCTTTGCATTTGCTGTTCCTCTTCCTAGAATGTCCCTTAAATGTTTTTTTTTTTTTTAACTTGGTTAATCTCATTTGGTAACTGTCATATTGCAAATAGCACTTCCTTGCAGATATAGTTCTTGATCACCATATCTAAAATTGTTCTTCTCCTAACTCAAAAACTCTACATCTTCTTTTAGTTTAGCCTTTATAGTGAAATACAATCTCTAATATCACAATTTGTTATCTTGTTAACACCTGTAACCAGAATACCTTTGAAGATTTCTGTGTTCAGAAATGTACTCCATTAATATACATATGGATTTAGAAATAAAGAATGAATGAGTAAAAACCAAACAGTTTATCATGGATTCTTCTGAGTAAGCATGCAAATTACAGTTGACTTGCACCTTCTACCAAGTTATGTTTCTGGTAGTCTTAAATAACATAAAATGAAATTATGTTACTCTAAATATTAAGAAAGCAACAAACATTTAGTTAGGGGAAAAAATGATTGACCAAGTTTTGATCTTTAAAATAAGCTGTGCTTTTATGTGGAAATTATTTATATAGGGTACTTTTGTTTCTTGAGGTACAAAGCCAGTACCGTATTGCTATAAATAGTAAAAGGTCCATGATTTTGTGAAAGCCTAAAACATGAAGCAGCAGAACCATTTCACCTAGTTCTCTATCCTTTGAACTTCACTACTGTGTCTCGTATAGATCATTTAAATTGATTTATTCTTCAGAAGGTATCAAGATCACTAGTTTGATAGGTAGCTTATGTTTGATTTTCTTTAAATTATTCTAGTTTACATCTACATTTGGCATGCTTCTCTTCAACAGGTTTTGTTCATTTTTATAGACATACAAAACTTGCAAATGGAGTGATCTCTGTCCTAATGTTAAGTCAACATGCATTTCAGAGACCTTCAACTGATTAAGTATTGCAGATCTGTGATTGTTTTGGAACCTCTTCTGACATCTGTGGACTTAGTTCAAGGCCAGTTATCAGGGTTCTTTTTTTTTTTTTCTTTTCTAATAGGATAAGCAAGTAATTGTTTGCTTTAGTCACCGGAGAGCAAGACTTCTCTGTATAAAAAGTCTAGCCGAAGCCTCTGTTCAGTAACATCGTTCTTCAGCATCGATTCTCCTCCTCAGGAATTTAGCATTAGATTTGCAAAATGATGACCATCTCTCTGATATGGGGGGTTGTTATAGTATTGTGCTGTTGTTTGTGGCTTATTCTTGGAATGAGGAGAAGGTAAGAAAAGTTTATCTTTAAATTGTGCTTTAGTTTATTCACTAGGTGTCCTTTAACTTTCCTTGCTGTACGATTCGCTCAGTTGCCTGTACTTACAGAGGTATAGACTGCTTTGCCTTCTTTAGGTTGTCTAAATATTTTTGAGATTTTAAGCTTTAAAAGTGACATCTATTTTTATTAGCTCTAAAGGCACAATAGCGGTGTTTCATTTTTATTATTGTCATATGTCCATGGTGATGCAAAGATGTTGTAATTTGTGCACTGTATGGTCTCAACTTAACTTTGAACAGGGATCTGGATCCTGCATTAGTCTGTCTGTCCCTCTTAATGAGAACCAACCATGGTGACCTGAGAAATTGCTAAGTATTTGGGACAGCACTTTTACTTTGCATTTAGTTTTTATGATTGGTTACACACTGCCCTGAATTGTAAATACACAGCTAGAGTTTAAATTCTGAGCAGCTGAAAGAATATTTGGGTGTGGTTATACAATATTGTGTTACGTCACCTCCAAAAGATAAGTTACTGACAGTTATCTTCTTAGCTAAATCGATCACTATATTTTGTCCACATTTTGCAAGTTTTTTTGTTCCCTAGGATATTTTAATTTAGGCCTGATAGTTACTAGTTTAAATTAAGCTATTTATTTGTATGTCTGAAGAAAGAATAATTATTAGATGGGGTAGTATTCTGTGAAGAAAACAAAGCAGTTAGAGACGTCTCTGCTAATGATGCTTAGAGAATATAGGAACATGGGCTGGCAGAAGAATAGGTCACTTCGTGTGCTGTGTTGCCAAGTGCACAGCCCAGGTTTGACTCCAGTGCCACCTTATTGAAGGAAGCTTCAGTTCTATGTCCTCTCTTTCTCTCCCCCTCCCTCTCCCTCTCCCTTCCCTCTCTGCCTCTGTCCTAAGTATATATAGATATGCACTTACAACTATATGTCTTAGACTATAACTTTATCTCTACACTAAAAACAAGGGTTCTTTGGTCTCACTGAGCCTTTGACTTTTTTTTTTTTCCCCAACCAAGGTTATCTCTATGGCTTGCATGATTCCACTGATCCTTGTGGACTCTCCTTCTCTTTTATTTTTGTTTAGATAGAAAAGAAAGAGACAGAAACAGAGATAAAAGAAGAGACACCATACCACTGCTCCAACATCCATGAAGCTCCCTGCAGACAGATGGCCAGGGACTCTAGCAGACTCCTGGTCCTCTGTCTTGTTGATGCTTTTATTCTCATTATTGGGAAAAGTCCCCAGCATATACTGGACATACATAAAAAAGTGTTGGTTTAAAGTTTCTCTTTTTAATGTCTTCTTTATTTTAATAAGAGGGATGCAGAGAGAAAGAGACCATAGCACTGTGAGTTCTGGCTTATGGTGAATGTGGGGATTGAAACTGTGACCTTGGAACCTCAGGCATAACAGTCTTTTACATAACCATTATGCTGTCTCCCAGTCGAGGAGCCATTGTCATTTTTACCAACACATCCTGTTCCTAAGCTAATAAGAGACATTATTTTAGTAAGAGAGCAGATCCTTTCCAGCAAATAAGGATATAGAACTTGGATAATTAAAATTAGTAGTAAGTTTTAGAACTTGATGTGAATAATAAGTAATGTCATTCTTTCCACATCTGTTGTATGTTTGTGTCTGTAGACAAATGGGTGAACCACCTCTGGAGAATGGACTGGTTCCGTACTTGGGATGCGCTCTGCAGTTTGGTGCCAATCCTCTTGAGTTCCTGAGAGCAAACCAGAAGAAGCATGGTCATATTTTCACCTGCAAACTCATGGGGAACTATGTTCACTTTATTACAAATCCCTTGTCATACCAGAAAGTATTGTGCCATGGAAAATACTTTGATTGGAAAAAATTTCATTTCACTACTTCTGCAAAGGTCACTAGTTTTGCATTTATATAGCATCTTGTTCATTTGTTTTCCACCCTTTGGATATGTGATTCTATTTAAGTCACTTGGTTATATTTAAAGAGTACATTATAATGAATTACTCCAACATGGAAATGCTTGGAAAAAGAATATACTGGGAGTCGGTTGGTAGCCCAGCGGGTTCAGCTCAGGTGGTGCAAAACGCAAGGACCACTGTAAAGATCCCGATTCGAGCCCCCGGCTCCCCACCTGCGGGGGAGGAGTCGCTTCACAATTGGTGAAGCAGGTCTGCAGGTGTCTATCTTTCTCTCGCCCTCTCTGTCTTCCCCTCCTCTCTCCATTTCTCTCTGTCCTATCCAACAATGATGACATCAATAACAATAACAACAATAATTAAAACAACTAGGGCAACAAAAGGGGAAATAAATAAATATTAAAAATTATATAAAAAAGAAAATTAGTGGTTAAAAAATGCTATTGATGGTGGGGGGGAATAGACTAAAGGCAATATAAACACTCTTCCATACCTGAGGTATTGAGGACTCAAGTTCAATCCCAAGTGTTTTGGAAAAAAAAAACCCAGCATATTGATTGATAGCAGATTATGCCAGTGAATGCAGTGAGGCAGGAACAATAAGAAACAGATGACCTAAATAGTTGAGCTCACTTTCACTGAAGAGCAGGGATTTACATTTGGTCTTACATGGGTTATGGTTTGGTCATCTGTTTGTATAGTTTTGTGAAATTGTAGCTAGGAAGACCAATTCCCTTTCTCTTAAATTTTTTTTAATTAAAAAAATTAGGACTAAAATTAATTTTTTTCTTTTACATTTTTATTAGTGCTTGAATATTGATTTACAAAATGACAAGATAATAAGTGTACAATTCTACCCAGTTCCCACCACCATGGTTCTGAATTCCCTCTCTTTTTAACAAGTAGAGAACTTTGAAATAATGTAGTGTTTTGCAGTCACTTGCGAGTATCAGATAGGTGTAATTATTCTCAACGGGTTTTCTTTACTAACAGGCATTTGGTCACAGAAGCATTGACCCAAGCGATGGAAATACCACTGAAAATATAAACAAAACTTTCATAAAAACCTTGCAAGGTGATGCCTTGAATTCCCTCTCGGAAGTCATGATGGAAAATCTTCAACTTGTCATGAAACTTCTGGTTGTTTCTAAGTCAAAGATGCCTGTCTGGGTGACAGAAGGGATGTATTCCTTCTGCTACCGAGTAATGTTTGAAGCTGGGTACTTAACCCTCTTTGGAAGAGATCTTTCAGGGCAAGATGCACAGAAAACACTTATCCTAAGTAACCTTGATAATTTCAAGCAATTTGATAAAATATTTCCAGCCTTGGTAGCAGGTCTTCCCATTCATGTGTTCAAGACCGCCCACCATGCCCGGGAAAAACTGGCAGAGGGCTTAAAGAACCAGAACCTTGGGAAGAGATACCACATCTCAGAACTTATTAGGTTCATGAATGACACGCTCTATACCTTAGACGACATGGAGAAGGCCAAGTCACACCTTGCTCTCCTCTGGGCATCACTGGCAAATACCATCCCAGCAACTTTCTGGAGCTTATTTCAAATGATTAGGTAACTGACAACTTATCCACTTTTGTGAAAACAAAGATTCAACATTTTTCACTAGAAAAATATATCTGTGGAACCTTCAAGATTGAAATGAACACACTGTCAGCTCACATGAGCAATTCTCACACATCAACAGCTGTCACTGGCACATACATCTTACAGAAGTAGACTGTCTAAGGCAAGGAATGGGGTCAACTCAGGCCGCTGGCCCTGATGTCACTGCCATAACTATAGGCTCTCCCTTAGGATACCTCAAATGCATGCATTCAGCCTTCATAATTAGAAAACTTCAAAACTATAAAATTAAGTAATTACTGACTTGCTGACAGCTAAAAGGGCAGTGACTATCCTGTTCATTTGGACATTTAACAGTTTGATTTAAAAGAAAAATGGTTAATTGCTGTCTTATAGTTCTGACCAACTCTGATAGCTATTGATCAAGCATCACATTTTTTAAAAAAACAGATCTTAACTAAATTTCACATTTTTTGCCACCAGGGTTATCTCTGGGGCTTCATGCTGGCACAACAAATCCACCATTCTCAGCATATCATTTTTTCCTCTTTTTTTTCTTTCTTTCTATTATATTTGACAGGACAGAGAGAAATTGAGAGAGGAAAGGGAGATGGATAGGGTGAGATGCCTCGCCATTCATGAAGCATTGCCACTGCAGGTGGGGAGCGAGGGCTTGAACATGGGTCCTTGTGCATGGTAATATGCATACTTAACTGAGTGTGCCACCACCTAGATTTCACCTGACAGCTGTTACAACAAAATGCAGTGATGACAAAAGGCTGTGACATTTTACCTAATTTCTTCCAAAGAGTCTTTTGAGAATTTGACTTTCAAATGGTTCATTCAGTCTTTCCTTACGTAGATATTTGGTATCTTAGAGGTATAAAACTACTACTGTGTATGATTGGAAGTACTAAGTAAGAGTAAGTTTATAGCTCTAATATAAAAGTACTTTAACACAGTCCAAAGTATGGAAACTAATTACTAATCTCTCTCAAGGGGTAACTACTTCCGAAATTCTTACTTGTGAAATCTTGACACAAAGTTCCATATCTATAGTGAGGTTGCAGCATTCATTTAAAACACTGTAAAGTATAATGGTTTTTTATTTTTTGTTGTTGTAGCCATTGAATAAGGATAGAGAGAAATCAAGAGAGTAGGGAAAGACAAAGAGGGGAGAGAAAGATAGACACCTACAGACCTGCTTCACTGCTTGCAAAGTGACTCCCCCTGCAGGTGGGGAGCTGGATCCTTAGTACTGAACTTGAAATATTTCATGAATGAGAGTGCTATAACAATAAATTATAACATCAGTGGAAAAGCTTTGGGTTTTACCTAAAAACATAGTCTGAATTTTGTGAGGCAATTCAAATTTCCATTTGTAATTTAACCAGACCTTTATAATTGCTATCTTATATTCTAGCTCTTTCTTGATTGCTAGATATATATGATACATTTTACCATTTAATCCTTAGTAGAAAAATTTACTTATATAAAAAAAACTTGGTCAAAGTTATACTTGTATATAGTAAACACCCTTTAACGCACTAATTCTTGCTAATTTCTATGTCTTGAAAAACAGTTACCAAAATAGAGTAATTAGTATGTGGAAGTATCCCTTCTCCTCACTTCCTGGCAACTAGCCACCCAATTTTAAAGGCAGGAAAGGCCTTTTTGTTAGTAGACCATTCAGTGTAGGAAAAAACAAAACAGAACTATTTAATCTACATTTTTCCTTTTTCTTATTGTTCAATAGGAGTCCTGAAGCAATGAAAGCAGCTATGGAAGAAGTGAACTTAACTCTAAAGAATGCTGGTCAGGAAATCAGTTCTGAACACAGTCCTATTTGTTTGAATCCAGTGCAACTAAATGACATGCCTGTACTAGGTACACTCATACTATGCTAGTTCATTTACCGTCTCGCTAAAAATAATCACCCTTATATATTATGCATTTCCTTGGACTAGAGATGGTGCTAAATATTTTGTATGAGTAGTCTATTTGACCTTACAGTAATTCTGTGACTAGTGAGCTTTTTCTAACAAGTCAGTGGGAGAGCAGTCAAGATACTACCTAGCATTGAATGTTGGGACCAATTATAGTGTCAATGTGGTAATAATCTTCATTTTATTTTATTTTATTTTATTTTATTTTATTTTATTTTATTTTATTTTATTTCTGCCTCTAGGGTTATCGCTGGGGCTCGGTGCCTGTACTACGAATCCACTGCTCCTGGAGGCCATTTTTTGCCCGTTTTTTTGCCCTTGTTGTTATTATTGTTATTGATGTCATTATTGTTGGATAGGACAAAGAAAAATCAAGAGAGGAAGGAAAGACAGAGGGGGGAGATAAAGACACCTGCAGACCTGCTTCACCACTTGCGACCCCCCTGCAGGTGGGGAGCCGGGGGCTCAAACCGGGATCTTTGTGTTGGTCCTTGCGCGTTACGCCCTGTGCATTTAATCTGCTGTGCTACCGCCCTGCCCCTGGTAATATCTACATATATATATTTGCCTGCAGAGTTATCACTGGGGCGTGGTGCTTGCATTACGAATCCATTGCTACTGGAGGCTGTTTTTTTTCCTTTTGTTGCCTTTGTTGTTTATCGTTGTTAATTTTTATTGTTATTTATCGTTGTTAACTTTTATTGTTGTTTATCGTTGCTAACTTTTATTGTTGTTATTGCCGTCGTTGTTGGATAGGACAGAGAGAAATTGAGAGAGGAGGAGAAGACAGAGAGGGGGAGAGAAAGATAGACACCTGCAGACCTGCATCACCACTTGTGAAGCGACCCCCCTGCAGGTGGGGAGCCGGGGGTTCAAACCGGGATCCTTGTTAGGGAAGCTGGTCCTTACGCTTCACACTATGCTTGCTTGACTCATTGCGCTACCGCCCAACTCCTCCCCTGGTAATATATGTTGTTTATTTTTTATTTTTTATTTATTTATTCCCTTTTGTTGCCCTTGTTGTTTTATTGTTGTAGTTATTATTGTTGTTGTCGTTGTTGTTGGATAGGACAGAGAGAAACGGAGAGAGGAGGGGAAGACAGAGAGGGGGAGAGAAAGATAGACACCTGCAGACCTGCTTCACCGCCTGTGAAGCGACTGCCCTGCAGGTGGGGAGCCGGGGTTCAAACCAGGATCCTTATGCCGGTCCTTGTGCTTTGCGCCACCTGCGCTTAACCCGCTGCGCTACAGCCCGACTCCCGGTAATATATGTTTTTAAAGATTTATATATTTATTGATAAGAGAAAGAACGAGAGTATGAGTCTGGCACAAGAAGTATCAAGGTTTGAACTCAGGACCTCTTTCCTGTAAGTGCTGCTACCGTCTTGCTGCACAAACTCCTGAGAGCTGATACGCGATTCGTGCCCACACTCGCAACTACTTCTCTGTGGGACCCTACTCTGCCTGTCTCTCTCTCTTTATCATTCTTACCAGTAATTTGATATTTAATGAGAATATGATATTCTATTTTTGTTTGTTTTAATTACTACCAAGGTCATTGCTGACTCAGATTATCGGATTAAAAAGTATCTTTAACTGAATCACTGACCACAGTATAGTGGTAACAGAAAAAAGTCTGGGGAGTTTTGGCTGACTGGCTCCCAGCAGTCTGTTGACCTTTGTGTTGTGGTCTGTTGTTGCCTGCTAGAAGTATTTCAGACTCTATAGCATGTAGTTTCTTAATACTTGCTTTGTTCTTCCCTCCCCTCCCCGTTTTCCTTTTCAAATATTTAGATAGTATCATCAAGGAGTCTCTGAGACTTTCCAGTGCCTCCCTCAACATTAGGACTGCCAAGGAGGATTTCACTTTGCACCTCCAGGAAGGCTCCTTTAATATTCGCAAAGATGACATCATCGCTCTCTATCCACAGTTAATGCACTTAGATCCAGAAATTTACCCAGACCCTTTGGTAAGTGATTCTCGAAGACCCAGACCCACGTGATATCTGTTCAAATAGAAGTAAAGAGGAAGTGTCCTACAGCAGAACTGATGTGGTTGTTATGTCAAGTATTGTATTTGACAAATATTATGTCAGATCTTTTTTTAAAAATTTTATTTACTTGTTATTGGATAGAGACAGGGAGAGAAATTGAGAGGGGGAAGGGAGAGAGAAAGAGGAAAAGAGACAGAGAGACATCTGTAACTATACTTCAGCACTCGCGAAGCTTTCCCCCTGCAGGTGGGGATTATAGACCTGAACCGAGTGCACTGTAGTGTGTGCACTTAACCAGGTGCACCATCGCCTGGTCTCTATGTTAAATATTTTTAAAAATATTTTTCCAAATCTGGGGGAAACCTGACATTTCAGTTTTTTATTCCTGATATTTAATATCACGTATTCTCTACTGAGCTATGTTTGCAGTTTCTGGTATGAAAATGTTGCTTTTCTTTTTTCTTTAAAATGTGCTTGCTCTCAGCCAATTCCAGAAATTTAACAGCCCATATATTGATGTCTAATTTAGTCTCTGAACCCTTCTGTCACGTTCTGTCTAACTTTTAGTCAGACATTGGCCATCCCAGCAGGAACTGAAAAGTAATAAAGTGTTCCTGTTCCCATCAATTATCACTAAGCACTGAGGGGGTGGTATTTGCCATCTTTCGGATAGATTGGATAAGAAAAGAAAATGACTTAGCACCTTCCTGTCAGAAAGAGAAAAATTCCTTTAACCAGTAATGGAGAGGTGGGGATGCATAGATGGCATATGGTTATGGAAAAGATGTTCCTGCCTGCCTGAGACTCTGAAGTCACAGATCCAACCGCTTTAAGTCAGAGCTGAGCAGTGCCCTGGTATTTTTTCTTCCTTGCTGTCTTTCCTCACTCTGTATCTCTCTTATTAAAAATGCAATAAAAATAAGTCATAAAAAAACTAACTTAGAGGCTTGTATCCTTTGTATTTTTATTGTAGGCTTTTAAATATGATCGCTATCTGGATGAGGATGGGAAGACAAAGACCAACTTCTATAGAAATGGAATCAAGTTAAAGTATTACTATATGCCTTTTGGATCAGGAGCTACAATGTGTCCTGGAAGATTATTTGCTGTCCATGAAATCAAACAATTTTTGATTCTGATGCTTACCTGTTTTGAACTGGAGCTCGTGGAGAGCCATGTTAAATGTCCCCCTTTGGATCAGTCTCGTGCTGGCTTGGGTATTTTGCCACCATTAAATGATGTTGAGTTTAAATATAAATTCAAACATCTGTGAGCATATGGTTGGAAAGGGGGGATAGTAGGTGATGTGACAGGACTGAAACACACCATTATTCATTTTCTTTGGACAGACAGACACATTTAGTGATAGTGGAACTGATTAAGTTCCATTCTGTTCACTGATGTTGGCTTGTGAATCTTAACATTTTGGTGACAGTTTCCAGATGGTGTCTCAGACTGGCTCCAGGTTTTAGAAGCACAACTGTTTTTTTTTTGTGTGTAAATTAGTCAATGAATGTATATGTAGCAAAAACTGTACTTCAGGTTTTCAGAGAAAAGTCTTTATTTTCCAAAATGAAGATATTTTAATTGGCAGATTTTTTTTTCCTAAGGAAACTGCCTTTAAAAAAAATATATATATATATGTATACATAACTCACTCATTATAAGAAAGGTACAAATTCACGTTTTAGTGAAACTGCATATTAAAAATAAAAATTAAATATTTTACATCTTTCTAATATCTAGTATTGTGGATTTTAAAATGACAGTCTCCATGTCCAGAAAACCTTAAAGATGGCTTAATATGGCCCATTGTATTTTAATGTAATTTTGCTGAAAACTTAAATATTCTAGGTTTCAACTACTTAATCTATATTTTCACTAGAAAATATATTAGTGCAAAGATTTTTTTTAGAGACAAATGTAGTACTCACTGTGGTAAGTTGAAATTAGATAAAAATGAAATTGGATAAAAATGCCCATTTAAAATCCTTGTAAATGAAACACATAATAATTCATCAAATGTAGATTGGCATTGGGCTTTATTTAAATAGTTTCTATCTTGAATTAACCTGTAGTTGAAGGAACTGAAAATTGAAACTGTAAGATAGCATTCCCTATGTACAATAATGCTTTGGTAAAATGTTTTTTAAATTTTAATAGTGGTTTAATAATGATTAACAAGATTGTAAGATAATGGGGGTACAATTCCACACAGTTCCCACCATCAGAGTTCTGTGCTACATCTACTCCATTGTAAATTTCCCTATACTTAAAATATTTTGAACATCAGCATTACCAACTGTAGTATTTTATTGATATTTTTATTTGTATTTATGTATCAATTATGTATCTTTTCCTTGTACTTCAGATATTAAGATAACATAACATTCTATAAATTTGGGATGACTCACCTTCCATAAATAAAAATGTGACTCGTGTGTTTTAAACAAAGTGATATCAACTAATAGCTATGAAAAAGGTCTGTGTATAAAAGGCCATAAACAATAAGTGCTAAAAAGTGGGTGGAGAAAAAGGAACTTGCATACCCCCAATTTTCATCCCCAATGGTGGGAATGCAAATTGATCCAACAGCTATTCTGTTTGCTCTGAAGGGGTAAGGTGACCAGAGGTTGATAAAATAGGCTAGAGCTTTGCTTGTAGGGACTGTTTTGCAAAGAACTGTTAATATACTAAAGTTGAATTTGGAAAACAGAAGACAGCATCAAAGGCACCACCCACTCCATTCCAACTGGTCTTGATTTTTGGCAATAAGGAAAAAAAATTTAAGGCTGAAGGGATGACGTTCCAGGCCTGACGTCTCTGGACGCAGTCTGAGGTGAAGCATGCCAAGATGGTACATGTTGCACTGATTAGGTTGGGATCAGCAGATGCAGTATCAGTTGGTATGAACTGAGAGAAGCATGCAGGAAAGTGAGCCCTACCCTAGAGGTTCCAGGACTGGGAGAAATATGGGCTTTATAGAGCAAGTGGGAGGTTCTTGCTGTCTTAGGGTTTAAGAAGGCGATAGATAGTTATTTCTATAATCCAATTATTCGGCAATTGGGTTAACTTTGAAAATCCCATTGTTATGATTTGCTGTATCATATATGACCTCACCATAATTTATGTCTTTTGACGTTATTTATATACAGCTGTGTCTTATATAGTAATGCCACCAGTTGCTTCTGTTCTCCCTGGTCTAAGCTTTTGGGAGAGTCAATATTTCAAAGAACAAGTCATTATTAGAAATGTATTAACAATTTGGGCCCACTGTTAAAATTCAGTTTGATTACCAATTTGGAGTTTTAAGTGCTTAGACTGAAGGAACATATACTCACACTGTGGTATATGTATCAAAAAGTTTGAGACATTTAATTAATTTTTCCACTCTCATATTAATTAAATAGTGATTTATGAGACTTCAATTTAATAGGAGTGTATATCAACAACATTCCCACCACCAAAATTCTGTGCTGCCCCCATTGTCCCCCAAGAGAAGCTGAACATCCACCCTCACCCTCCACCCAGAGATTTTTACTTTGGTGCCCTACTACAAACTCAGTCAGATTCTGCTTTGAGTTTCCCTTTCTGTTCTTCTTTCTCAGCTTCTATTTATGACTGGGATCATCCCATACTGGACCCCTCCATCTAAATCTTATAGACATCTTCAATGATACAAATCCAATTGCAACAAAACTAAAACCACAATAATTCAATAGGACTACATCAAGTCAAAAAGCTTCTGCACAACAAAAGGAACCTCCATTGGTAAACAAAGAGACTCTACAGAAGGGAGAAGACCTTTATATGCCATACATCAGATATAAGCTTAATACCCAAAATACATAAAGAACTCACCAAACTCAGCAAAACAAGAAAACAATGAGCCCATCTAAAATGGGGAAAGGATAGGATATGAGATATAAACAGAATATTCACAAAAGAAGAGATCCAAAAGGCCAACAAGCATATGAAAAAATACTCCAAGTCACTGATGGTCAGAGAAATGCAAATAAAAATGAGATGCCACTTTAGGACTGTGAGAACATTACATGTCAGAAGTAGATTGTGGGGGCAAAGAAATGCTGCTGGTGGGGATGTAAATTGGTCCAACAGCTGTGGAGAGAGGTCTGGAGAAATACCAGAAGGCTAGAAAGGAACCTACCCTATGCCTCTGCACTTCCTCTCCTGGGGATACATTTGAAGGAACCAAAGCATATCCATCCAAAAAAATGTGTGTATACTTATGTTCATAGCAGCACAATTTGTCATAGCCAAAACCTGGAAGCAACCCAGGTGTCCAACAACAGATGAGTGGCTGAGCAAGTTGTGGTCTATATACACAACAGAATACTATCCAGCTATGAAAAGTGATGAAGCCACCTTCTTCACCTCATCTTGGATGGATCGCAAAGGACTCATGTCAAGTAAGATAAGCCAGAACGAGAGGGATGGATTCAGGGTGATCTCAAAATAAGAACAGAAGGGAGAACACAAAGCAGCACTTGGTCTGGGTTTGAAGTATAGCACCAAAGTCAAGGACTCCGGTGGCAGGGGAGTCTTTCAGGTCCTGGTGCACCCTGGGCTGGGTCTGAGGTGTTTTGTTTTGTTGTTGTTGTTTTTGTTTTTGCAGAAAACTAAGAAATTTTACTCACATACCAGCAACTGTATTTACTGTAAACCATTAATCCCCTCAATAAAAATTAAAATAATAATAATAAAGTTGTGGTATATATACAGAATGGAATAGTACTCAGCTATTAAGAATGATGAACTCACCATTTTAACCCCATTTTAGATGGAGCTTGCAGGAATCATGTTAAACGAGATAAGCCAGAAAGAGAAGGATGAATCTGGGATGATCTCCCTCATGGCCAGAAGTTGAAAGATAAGAACAGAAAGGGGAAAATGAAGTAGAACTTGGATTGGGTTTGTTGTATTGCACCAAAGTCAAGGACCGAGGGGTGGAGGGGACTTTTAAGTCCTGGTGCCTGGTGGGAGAGGTGGTTCCAGACTGTGGGTGAGAGTGTTTTGCTGAAAGCTGAGAGATTTTACACCTGTACCCAGTGGCTGTATTGACTGTAAGCCATTAACCACCCTAATAATAATACTTTAAAAAGAATAATAATTTTGGGCCCAAGGACCCCTTTTTTTTAAATAGGTTAGACATGTGTTTGAAATTGTTGAAGATAGTAAAAACCTATCTTATGACATATATGACAATTATGTACAATTTAAATACTTGTCTGTAGACAAAGGGACAACGACTCATACTTTCATGTCCTTGTCTGGGGCTGCTCTTACAATGCAAATCAAAACTGAGTAGTAAGCGCAAGGACCGGCATAGGGATCCTGGTTCTAGTCCCCAGCTCCCCACCTGCAGAGGAGTCACTTCACAAGTGGCGAAGCAGATTTGCAGGTGTTTGCCTTTCTTTCCCCCCTCTCTGTCTTCCCCTCCTCTTTCTGTTTCTGTCTGTCCTATTCAACAACAATGACAACAATAATTATAACAATAAAGCAACAAAAGGGAATAAATAAATATCAAAAAAACTTATAAGAAACAAGGGTAACAAAAAGGAAAATAAATAAATATAAAAAAATTTGAAAAACCGAGTAGTTACAATAGAGACAAGGTGGGTGTAAAGTCTGAAATATTTACTACCCTGTCCTTAGTAGAGAATGTTTGCCAACTCTGGTATACAGCAATTCCAAAGTCTATTTCCAATTACAAGAACTTTGTTAACACTTTCAATAAGTTACAACTTATTAGCTATATACTGACTTTAAAGTGTACTATGATAAAATATTTTTCTTTTAAAAATCATGAAAAAGAGCTAATTTCGTAAATAGTTTTCATTTAGAAATTTATTAAAACCTAGACCATTTTGCTTAGGAAAGAAATCTTTATTTGTAGCACTGACATGAAATAATAAAAATAAAACTGTGTTTTTTTTTTTTAATCTTCTTTTCTTTCTCTCTCTTTTTAAGTCTTTTTAATTTTATTTGTTATTGGATTGAGACAGTGAGAAACTGAGAGGAGAGGGAGAGGCAGAAAGTGAAAGAGACAGAAAGACACTTGCAGTTCTACTTTGACATTTGTGAAGCTTTCTCCCTGCAGATGGGGACCAGGGACTTGAACCCGGATCCTTGTGCACTGCAGTGTGTGCACTCAACCAGGTGAGCCACCACCTGGTCAGTACCATGTTTTAAGACTGAACAGGCCTCAAAGAGACATATTAAAAGTTTAAATTTAAAGTTAATTTTCAGGATTATTTAATTTAAATTTACATCCCAGGTTTCAATGGTTCACTTGTGCCATTTTTAGTCATCCCACCAAGTCATTTAAGGTGCCTACACTAAGGAGCAGAAAGAAGGACTTTTGGAAAGATTTTAGCCATTGACCCAAGGTCACCATACTGGCAAGGGACAGCATAGACTATTGAACCAGGTTGTTCTAACTCCAGAGCAAGCAGTTCTTATTCTGTGGCAAGTCCAAGTAACAAACTATTTTGACTCAGGTCATTGGCGATAAGCCACAGTACACGAAATCCCTGATGTCATATCTGTTCTAATATCTCCACTGTTTGGGAGCACTGTGCGTCCAGAGAGAGGGTCCTGAAGCTCCACACTTAATGGCCCAAAGTTTTCAGGGAACTGAGGATTCTTACCTTTGCAATGACAAGAAGCCTGTATAGAGTTTCTGCACAATCAGATTTAATAATGCAATAGCAGTAAACTGTATTCACTGTAAACCATCAATCCCCCCAATAAAAATTAAAATGATTATAATAAAGTTGTGGTATATATGCAGAATGGAATAACACTCAGCTGTTAAGAATGATGAATTCACCATTTAAATCCCATTTTAGATGGAGCTAGGCTTCCCTAGCACAGGAAGACACTTCTTTTTTTCTCCTTTCTTTTTTCTTTTTCATTTTCTTCCAGAATTATAGCTTTGTGCTGGCACTGTGAACCCACTGCTCCTGGTGGCCATTTTTTCCATTTTATTGGATAGGACAGAGAGAAATTGAAAGAGGAGGGGGAGGTAGAGAGAGAGGGTGAAAGAGAGAGAGAGGGAGAGAGGGGAGAGAGAGAGAGAGAGAGTCCTGCTTTGAAGCATGTGAAGTGTCCCCCCTGCAGGTGGACAGCGCTGGAACCCTAATCCTTGTACTTTGTGCTCTTAATCAGATGCACCATCTCCCGGTCCTCAGAAGATATTTCTTTAACTTAACCACTTCTTGCAATGAATTTTGCAGTGTCTTAGGGCTGATGATAGACATTTAGAGACAGGTGATATTATGTCCTCCAACATGATTGCATCAATCTATCTCAGAACCACTCCCCCAGTGCTTTCCTGTAGCACTTTGTTGAAACCACTTCAAAGACCTGGATGCTGTAAGACAGCCACATACATATATGTTTGAGAACATTATAGATATTCACATTCATGCAGTTGAAGTTAGAAAGTGGCATCTGGTGAAAAAGAAGTCATCATCTTTTTTTTTTTTTATTTTATTTATAAAAAGGAAACATTGACTAAACCATAGGATAAGAGGGGTACAACTCCACAAAATTCGCACCACCAAAACTCCGTATCCCATCCCCTCCCCTGATAGCTTTCCTATTCTTTGACCCTCTGGGAGTACGGACCCAACGTCATTGTGGGATGCAGAAGGTGGAAGGTCTGGCTTCTGTAATGGCTTCCCCACTGAATATGGGTGTTGACAGGTCGATCCATACTCCCAGTCTGCCTCTCTCTTTCCCTAGTGGGGCAGGGCTCTGGAGAATCTGAGCTCCAGGACACATTGGTGGGGTTGTCTGTCCAGGGAAGTCTGATTGGCATCATGCTGGCATCTGAAACCTGGTGGCTGAAAAGAGAGTTAACATATAAAGCCAAACAAATTGTTGACTAATCATGAAACTAAATGCTGGAATAGTGCAGATGAAGAGTTGGAGGGGGGGTCTCCATTTTGTAGATAGCTAGCAGGCATATTTTAGTTATATTCCAAAGGGCCTGTGGCTACACTAGTTTTTTCTTCTTTTTCTTTTCTTTTTTTCACCCCTGAGCCTGAAATCTGATATGCAGGTGGATCCAAGTTATTGTTTGGGGAGATGACGTCATGGCTGGAAAAAGGACCTGGATCAGGGAAGAGAGTAGCTCCCAAATATGGGAAAGGTGTACAAATATTGTTGACTGTAAACCCCATTGATTCAATGTTATCTGGGGCCCATATTCAGCCTAGGAGCCTATGTGACCTCTTCATACCTGTAGCTTTGAGCTCACATTCTGTGATCATGAATAGGAACGCTCCGAGCTGCCCTAATATCAAGACCCATCTTCCTCAGGTGTAGCATAGAGTATGTTGTCCAGCCTCTCTTTGGAGGTGGCTCAGCTCAGTGGCCACTGCATTACTCCTAATGGGTGTCTCACCCAGCAGGAGCTAAAACACTGAAGATTATAAGAGAATGCATTATTGCGTGGAAGACTTTTGTGTTCTGAGGTCTCTGTTTTTGTGGATCCATTCTCTAACAAGTTGTGTTGTGGACTATTTGGTTGCTGTGCTAGCAGACCTTTTCACTCCTATTGATCTTCCATTCTGTTAAAAGTATTGGGAAAGAGTTACACATGAAATTGAGGACACTGTTGGCCTGAGCCCAGACTCACACTGATGGATCCCAGAGAGACAGAGAGGAGGGTCCCATCAGTACGGTAAGAGACAGAAGGTGGAGCAGGTGCTAGGTGGGAATCAGACAAAAGTCTTGTCCTCCTGATGTGTTATTCATTCCCTATTTTTGTATTCAGTTTGTTTATTGACATTTTAGAAATGTTCAAACTTCTGAGGCTGTAGGCACATTTAAAATAATAACACAGCAATATAACATCCATGGTTTCCTCCTTTCTTTCTTTCTTTCTTTCTTTCTCTCTCCTCCTTCCTTCCTCTCTTTTTTCATTCTTTCATTCTTCTTTCTTTCTGTCTCTCTCCCTCCCTTCCTCCCTCCCTCCCTCCCTCCCTTCCTTCCTTCCTTGCATCCTTTCATCCTTCCTTCCTTTTTTTCTTCTTTATTGGGGGTTTAATGGATTGCAGCACATTGATGACACTTGGGTACCATTTCGAATCTCCCTGTGATAGGTGTCTGCAAAACAGCCTCACCCCCAACTTAGATCCATCTCCACCATGGTGTGCCAGGATTCCAAGTCCCCCCAACCCTTCTTAAGCACCTTTCCCCTTCCTTCCCTAGAGTCCTTTGCTTTGCTGCAATACAAGTCAACCAGTCCAAGGTCTACTTTGTGTTTTCCCTTTCTGTCCTTACTCCTTTAGTCCCACCTATGAGTGAGATCATTCAGTAATCACCCTTTTCATTTCTGCTTATTTCACTTTACATTTCTTCAAGTACTATCCAAGATAAGGCAAAGGTGATAACTTCATCACTTCTGACAGCTGGATATATATTAATCAAAATTTTCTTAGCTTCACTATGTGGTTGAACTTCTGGGTTGTTTCCAAGTTTTGGCTTTTACAAATTGTGGTGCTATGAACATAGGTAATACACCTATCTCTTTGGATATTAGGTGTATTAGGTTCTTTTGGATATATCCCTAGGAGGGAAATTGCTGAGTCACAGGGTAGGTTCAAGAGCATTCTCCAAACTGTTTTCCATAGGTGTTGAACTAATTTGAATTCCCACCACCAGTATAGAAGGGTTCCTTTTCCCCCTTATTGCTGCCCACACTTGGTGTTTCTTTAATTAATTAATTAATTAATTATTGGATAGAGTCAGAGAGAAATTGAGACAGAGGGAGATAGAGAAAAGGAAAGAGACATAAAGACACCTGCAAGCCTGCTTCACCACTGATGAAGCTTTTCCCCTGCAGGTGGGGGCTTGAACCCAGCTCCCTGTGCACGGCAATGTATATGATAAAGCAGGAGTGCCACCGCCTGGCCCCATGGGTTTCCTTTTTTTTTTTTTTTTCCCAATGTATTTGATTCTAATGACATTCTCATGGGTCTAAAATGGTATCTCATTGTTGTCTTTATTTGCATTTCACTGATAATCAGTGACTTTGAGCATTTTTTCATGTATGCCTGGCCCTTTGAATTTCTATCTGTTCTATTGTTTCTAGGGCCTGAAAGATGAAGCTGCAGTGCCAGTCACCTCCTGACTTTCTGTTCTGATTCTAGTTCAGTCAAACTACTTGTTTTATAACTGTGAAGACTTATCGTCCAAGAAATAATAGCAAGATGATTTCCTTCAATTCTTCCTATTTAGACACTTTTCAAATTTAGAAAACACTATGTCCAGAGATTCACTTGTGAATAGGATATTTGGAATGAACAACATATTTCACAGAAGCAACTATGTTTTAAATAGAATTTTCAATTCCCTGAAAAATAATCAAAAATGGATTTAATCCCTAAAGTTATATGCTATCTTAGTTTGAGTAATTTCACCACCACATAAAAGATGGGGGGGGGGAGTTCTGTGCAACAGTTTTATGGGGTTCTGGTAATAGAAATCATTGTCCTACACATGCAAGATAAGTACTACACAATTCAGCCAACCCTGGCTCCTTAAGGATGAATATCTTAATGTAAATAGCAGATGGTTTTTTTGTTTGTTTGTTTTTAAAATTTTTTATTATCTTTATTTATTGGAAAGAAATTGAGAGTCAGAAACTGAGAGAGGAAGGAGGAGATAGAGGCAGAGAGACACCTGCAGCCCTGCTTCACCACTTGCAAAGTTTTCCCCCTGCAGGTGGGGACCGGGGGATTTGAACCCAGGTCCTTTCACACTGTAATGTGTGCTCTCAACAAGGTGTGCCACCACCCGGCCCCAGCAGATGGTTTTAATTCATTTTGAAAACCGACCTTTTTTTTTTTTTTGAAAAGGATATAAATCAAGCTTAACATTTAGAAGGGGTCACCTAGGCACTTTTTATTTTTTATAGTATTTTGAAAAATTTATTGTCTTTTTTATTTATGAAATGGAAGTACTGACAAGACTATAGGATAACAGTGGTCCATTTCCACACAATACCCACCACCCACTCTCCATATCCAATCCCTTCCTTTAATAGCTTCCCTGTTCTTTATCCCTCTGGGAGTATGGACCCAGGGTGGAAGGTCTGGCTTCTGTCATTGCTTCCCTGCTAAACATGGGCATTGACAGGTTGATCCATACTCCCAGCCTGTCTCTCTCTCCCTAGTGGGACAGGGCTCTGGGAAGGCGGGCTTCCAAGACACATGGTGGGGTCGTCTGCCCGAGGAAGTCGGGTTGGTATCATGGTGTCATCTGGAACATGGTGGCTGAAATTTCCAGGTTGAAAGCAGCTTCCTTGCAGACTTCACACCAGGTGTTGTTTCCAAGCAGCCATCATGGCTCCGCCCCCTGCCAGGTGCTTTTTAAATAAGCCACTTTTTAAAAAATTATTTTATAATCATTGACAAGATTGTGAGATAAGAGGGGTACAGTTCCATACAATTCTCACCACCAGAGTTCCATATTCCATCCCCTGCATTGGAAGCTTCCCTATTCTTTATCTCTCTGGGAGCATGGGCCAGATCTCTATGGGGTGCCGGAGGTGGGAGGTCTGGCTTACTGTAATTGCTTTCCCACTGGACATGGGGGTTGACAGGTCCATCTATACTTCAGTCTGTGTCTATCTTTCCCTAGTGGGATAGGGCTCTGGGGAGGTGGGGTTCCAGGGTACATTGGTTAGGTCGTCTGCCCAGGGAAGTCACGTTGGAGTTATGGTAGCATCAGCAACCTGGTGACTGAAAAGTATTAAGATAAAAAGCAGAACAAATTGTTTGATAATCAGGAACCAAAAAGCAAGAATAGAGCAGATGAAATTTGGAGTCTTCGTGTTGGAAAAGTTAGGAAGTCTATTTTAGGTATTTTTCAAGGGCCCATGACTTTATTATTTTTTGCCTGAGCCTGACAGCTAACATGCAGGTGGGCTAAAAGTATTGTCTTGGAAGAGGGTGTCAGAGTTGGGAATAGGACCAGAAAGCTGCATCAGGGCAGAGAATAGCTCCCAAATATGGGGAAAATATACAAATACAAAGAAGCCACTTTTCTAGAAAGTGGTTTAGAATCATGCCCTGATCTCCGGCTTATGCATACTTACTCATTTTGCAGCTAAGGAAAACAAAAGGGAGAAGCATGTTTATAATTTTGCCTCAGAGTTTCTCTGTTTTATCTGCATTACCCTCAACTGTGTTTAGTGATGCGGAGGGTGAAGGGAGAGCTCTAATGGCACGTGAAGAAGCATTTGAGAATGTAGGAGAGACCAATGTGTTCAGTTTGATGGTTTGTGATGGCACAGATTAAAGGCTTAAACACTGATGGCAGTCCTGGTGTATTTTCTGTGGCTTTGGTCTGAAGACCTCTCATCCTTGGCTTGCAGTTGGCTGTCTTCCTGCTGTGTTCTCACATGGTCTTTCCTCTGTACAGGGACAGCTGTGGCATCCCTTTCTCCCTCTTCTTATAAAGACAGAAGACATATTAAGTCAAGGCTCATGCATAGGGCTTCATTTCACCTTGATGATCTCTCCAGAGTCACTGTCTCCAAGCTCAGTCATATTATTAGGCACTGGGGCTTAGCATTTCATCATGTGGATTTGGAGGGGCCAATAGTTAGCTTATATCAAGCAGGAGAAACAAGTATCAGTGGGAAGGAAATTCAAGATATGTAGCACTGCCAATGTGCTGAGTGAACAGGGAAGTGCTCATGGATAAGTGATTTGGAAGAAGAGAGAAGGTATCATTTGCACAAGGCAAGGTGGGCTCCATATTGGTTAGATCATCTTGACTTGTGTTGACCTGTGTCCGTACATGCGTGTGTGTGTGTGTGTGTGTGTGTGTGTGTGTCTGTGTGTGTCTGTGTGTGTGTGTTTTAATCAAGCCATTTTTTGGGTAAGACTTTAGTTTTTTACATTTTTACTTACCAGCCTTTCCACTGCCCTGAAGTAACTTTAGATTCAAAGATTACCTGATTACCAAAGATGCAGCAATGTTACATTATTTCACCGAAGGTTACTAAGGTGAGTAAATCGAAAACAACTGTTGACTCTAAACCTCCAGCCAATATTTCAAACACCATGAGGCAGCACTGGAAGAGATCCAGTGAGAGTTTTTACATTGGAACTCTGAGCCCATGATCATTTTGCATGAGACTGAAGAACAGTTGATAAGGTTGAAAGGTTTGAGGCAAATAAAGAAAATAGCTTCACATGCAAACAGTCCTTGGAATTTGACACTGCATGCTATCATTTCTTAATACATAACACTATTTATGCAATAATTCACTCTTCTGGTTTCATTCTTACAATCCTATTCTTTTAATTCATAGAACATAGTCACCCTCTCCCCAGAGAGAGCCACCAGTTAAGCAACTGGTCCTGTATTCAGATGAAAATTTATAGTCTCTGGATTCGACTGCCGTAGGAGCCCTTCTTGATCTGGAGATGTATGAACAAAAGTTGATGAGTAAGATGTAGACAGGAATAACACATCTGTGGGGGCCGGGCGGTAGCGCAGAGGGTTAAGTGCACGTGGCGCATAGCGCAAGGACCTTTGTAAGAATCCTGGTTCCAGCCCCCAGCTCCCCACCTGCAGAGGAGTCACTTCATAGGAGGTGAAGCAGGTCTGCAGGTGTCTAACTACATTCACATAAAACAGAAGAAAAGTATTTTTTAAAAAGAAAAAAAATCAAGATAGTATACTATAAATGAAGTAAGACAAATGACTAAAAGACCTTTTTTCATAATAAAGGCATACATTTGTTTATTCTGTGCCCTAATATTTTTATTAGTGACTTAATATTGATTTACAGAATTATGACATAACAGGAGTATAACTCTATGACATTTCCACCACCAGAGTTGTGTCCCCATTCCCTCCACTGGAAACTGCAGTCATTCTCTCAAGGTCTTAGAAATGGGTTCATTATTATTTCTATAACAATCTGTTTTTCTACTTATATTTTTGCCCTTTTTTTCCCACTGTGGTCCTGACTTCTCTTCCTAAGTTCTACCTACACCTATTTCTACTTCTTCTTCCTCTTCTTCTTCTTCTTCTTCTCCTCCTCCTCCTCCTCCTCCTCCTCCTCCTCCTCCTCCTCCTTCTTCTTCTGCCTCCAGGGTTATCACTGAGGCTCAGTGTCTGCACTATGAATCCACTGCTCCTCGAGACCATTTTTGTTGCCTTTCTTGTTCTTCTTATTGTTGTCATTGATTTTTCATTTTTTGTATAGGACAGAGAGAAATTGAGAGAGAGGAAGAAGACACAGAAAGGGAGAGAAAGATAGACACCTGCAGACTTGCTTCACTGCTTCTGAAACTACCCCCACTGCAGGTGGGGAGCTGGGGCTTGAACTGAGATACTTACGCTGGTCCTTGCTCTTCATGCCATATGAGCTAATCAGCTGGGCTATTATTTGGCCCCCCATTACTACTTCTTAATGTTCTTTCTTTTTTCCTCTTCACTTTCCAGGTCCTGATAGAATTGGAGTTCAAATTTCTCTGATCATTTTCCACTAACACTTCTTTACTACTGGGAATATGGGCCAAAATTCTTTATGGGAGGTAGGAGATGGGAACTCTAGCTTCTGTCATTGCTTCTCCACTGAATGTGGACACTGGCAGGTCAATCCAAACCCCCAACCCATTTCTATCTCCCCTAGTAGAGTTCTGGAGAGGTGAGGTTTCAGGACAGGTTGGTGGGGTCACCTACCCAGCAAAGTCACGATGAAATCATAGTAGCATCTGCGACTTGGTAGCTGAAAGTCAGTAAGATATAAGCCAGAACAAATTGTTTAAGAAACAGGAACCAAAAGGAATCAGAGCAGATGAAATTAGAAATCTTAAGGTGGAAAGAAACTAGAAAGTTTGTTTTAGGTATGTTCCAAGGGTCCCCTTACTTTTGTGATTTTTTTGCCTGAGCTTGGTAGCTAACATGCAGATGAACTAAAGATGTTGTCTGGGAAGATGGTGCAGAGTTGAGAATAGGGCTAGAAAGCTGGATCAGGGCAGAGAGTAGCTCCCAAACTTGAAGAAGGTCTATAAGCTGTTTAAGCCATCAACTTGACCCAGGGACCATATATATTTATATTTAGCACAGGAGCCTGTGGGACCTCTGAGTCCTTGTCAGTCTGAGCTTGCAGCTCATGGTCACCACTGGGAACATTCTAGGATTCATTGATTAAAGGACCAGTCTTCCTCTAGTGGCAGGTAGGTTGACCCAGCCTCCCTTCAGAGAGTGGGGCAGACCCTCTCATTCTTGCTCTACAATGAGGGCAAGGTCCTGGAGAGGCCCACAAGAGGGCTTATGATGATGTTTCTGATGGAAGTGACCAGTTATGGTGGAGAGAGGGATCTGTTAGAGGTCTAGCCCCATCATATCTAAGTGGAAGACCTTTCTCTCCCTCTCCCTCTCTCTCTCCCTCTCTCTCTCTCTGTCTCTCTCTCCTTCTCCTTCTTCTTCTTCTTCTTCTTCTTCTTCTTCTTCTTCTTCTTCTTCTTCTTCTTCTTCTTCTTCTTCTTCTTCTTCTTCTTCTTCTTCTTCATTTTATTTGATAGGGCAGAGAGAAATTGAGAGAGGAGGAGAAGATAGAGAAGGAGAGAGAAAACATACCTGCAGACCTGTTTCTACAGGTGGGGAGCAGATTGAGAACCTAGGTTCTTTTGCATGGTAAGTGGAACACCACTGCCATGCCCCCAGGCAAAGGACTTTAAGAAGAAGAAATAAGCAAACAACAGTGTAAGATTAACTCAAGGTTTTTTTTTTTTTTCTGCCTCCAGGGTTATTACTGAAGCTCAGTGCCTGCACCATGGATCCACTGATCCTGGAAGCCATTTTTTTCCCATTTCCTAGCCCTTGTTATTGTCATTGTTGTTATTGCTGAGTAGGACAGACAGAAATCAAGAGAGGAGGGGAAGACAGAGTGGGGGAGAGAAAGATAGACAGCTGCTCACCTGCCTCACCGCTTGTGAAGCGACCCCACTGCAGGAGGAGAGCTGGGAGGCTCGAACCTGGATCCATACGCCTGTCCTTGTGCTTCGTGTCATGTGCACTTAACCTACTGTGCTACTTCCCGGCCT
This sequence comes from Erinaceus europaeus, assembly GCF_950295315.1. Lineage (NCBI taxonomy): Eukaryota > Metazoa > Chordata > Mammalia > Eulipotyphla > Erinaceidae > Erinaceus > Erinaceus europaeus. The sequence goes on from NC_080162.1 coordinate 195,003,778, forward strand.
CCTTAACTCAAGTTTTTAAAGATCACCTAAACTAATAAATATCATTGCAAAACATATTTCTTCCATAAAATATGCTTGCTTGCCACAAAGAATTAAGGTACTGATGTTGGTCTCTCGTTCACTCCTTTCCCTCATTCAATTTCTATCCATTCTATTAAATAAAAAACAATATTATTTTAAAACAATATTGATGCTGGGTTAGTGGTCTATCTTGTTCATGTACACAAAAGTCATCTTGGAAAAAATACAAATTATTCTAAACTCTACAGACAGCAGGAGAGAAAGGGTTGAACTTTCGATAGGAAATCCTCAAAGGAAGATTCTATTATTATTATTATTATTATTATATTTATTGGATAGAGACAGCCAGAAATCAAGAGGGAGGGGGTTAATAGAGAGGGAGAGAGACAGAGAGACACCTGCAGCCCTTCTTCACCACTCATAAATCTTTCCCCCTACAGGTGGGGACCGGGGGCTCGAACCCAGGTCCTTGCACATTGGAATACATGCGCTCAACCAGGTGCGCCACCACCCGGCCCCTCAAAGGAAGATTCTATGGGACAAAGATTTAAGGAGTGAAAGTAGGTGGCTTACAGATTAAAAACATTCACAGCCTCGGTCTCTATCGATGAATACACTATATATTCTTAAATTCAAACTAAACCATAAAATATACAGATTAGATGGGTAAGGGTATATTTCTTCAGTATTTTTAAGCTGAGCTGCTAAATCATGACTAAATCTAAACAGTAAAAATTTAATGATTTTATGGGGCTGGGTGGTGGTGCACCTGATTGAGTGCACATGTTACAGTAGCTAAGGACCTGGGTTTGAGTCCCCCGGTCCCCACATGCAGGGGAAAAGCTTCAAGACTGGTGAAGCAGTCCTGCAGGTGTTTCTGTGTCTCTCTCCCTGTCATTCCCTTCCCTCTTGATTTCCGGCTGTCTCCATCCTATAAACAAATAAAGATGATTTATAAAAAGTTCAAAAATGACGATTTTGTATGAATCTAGGAAAAACTTCAGGTTAGAATAAGACATTTGTGCCAGTTGGTAAGATTACAGATTTATTTCCTCCATATAAATATAAAAGGTTATAGAACCTCCAATAGAACAAAAGCCAAAGTAAAGATTTTTTAAGATATATATATATATATATATATTTCTAAAAAGGAAACATTGACAAAACTACAGGATAGGAAGGGTACAACTCCACACAGTTCCCACCACCAGATCTCTATATCCCATCCCCTCCCCTGATAGCTTTCGTATTCTTTATCCCTCTGATTGTATGGACCCAAAGTCATTGTTGGATGCAGAAGGTGGAAGGTCTGGCTTCTGAAATTGTTTCCCTGCTGAACAAAGGTGTTGACAGGTCGATCCATACTCCCAGCCTGCCTCTCTCTTTCCCTAGTGGGATGTCGTTCTGGGAAAGCGGAGCTCCAGGACATATTGGTGGGGTCATCTGCCCAGGGAAGTCTGGTCGGCATTCTGCTAGCATCTGGAACCTGGTGGCTGAAAAGAGAGTCAACATACAAAGCCAAACAAACTTTTGACCAATCATGAACCTAAAGGCTGGAATAGTGCAGATGAAAATTTCTTTGCAAGTCATTATTGATCTTAGTGTTCAGATATGCATCTGCACTAGATCTTAAAGCCATTCTATAACATCTATTAAACATTATCAAGGTAAAAAAAATCATATCCTTTTTGTTAAATTTGTTAAAATTTTCGGAGGCTCTTGCCGGCCGGTCTAGCTTCACAGGCGGGTAACAGAGACGCGGAGACAACAGCTGGGCAGGGAAGCTGTATTTCTTTATTCAGGTACAACGATTCACAAACTAAGACAAACTAATCACCAAACAGAACTCGGCTGTCTCTTTGCGGCGGCACAAGCACTCTCTTACTCTCGAACTCAGGAACTCTCCAACTCTGGAACTCTGGAACTGGGGAACCCTCTGAAACTCTTCCACTGTGGAACTCTCTCTTACTCTGTAGCCCTGAAACTCTCGAACTCTGGAACTCAGGAACTCTCCGACTCAGGAACTCTCGAACTCAGGAACCCTCTCTCGGGGTTCCTTGGGGCAGGGCCAAGCGGGCCCGCGAAATTAACTGGACTGATCCAATTCTTTTGACGGGGGAGGGCTAGAACAAACCAATGTAAAGCATACGACAGTTCCCTTTTCTTTTTAACTAAATGACTATAGTATCAAGGGTGTGGGGTGAACAGAAACATATATCGTACAGGCATTTTTTAAAAAAGAAACTGGCACAAATTAAACTTTATCAGCTTAAAAAAAACATTTCTTGCCTCTGGGGGGCTACTTGCCTTGACGGGCATTTGCATGGGGGCGGGGAACGGCCTAGAGTCCCACAGGCAGCTGGCTGCAACTTACTTACTATGAAACAAAACTTATTATTAGCATATCTACTGCACGATCCAACGTTTCTAATAGAGAAGGAATTTGAGACTTTTACATATCAACAACGTCTTTTAACCTTTTGTTACACCATTCAAGATGGAGACACACCCTAGGTGTGGGCCGGAGAGGAAACCTCAGGCATGAGAATAATTAGCATAGCCATTGTGCGATCTACCATTTTTAACAGAGAAGGTAATGGAGAGTTTTACACATCAACAAGTCTATTTAACCTTTTGTTTAGACCAACTTAGTTAAAATATATTGATTGTTAACTAATTTTTACCTCAGACTTTAAATGTAAGTTAATTTTTATCTTTATGAGAATTATGTTGAAAACCTTTTTCATTTAACTTTGACTAGTAAGAATTTAGCCTTAAAGCTACTGTTTACCAAACTTTAAACATACACATAAACATGGTCATTAATACACAAGGAGAGAAACCTTTGTTACGAAGACATGTCATTTTAAACACGAATTTAAATCTGTACTGTCTTAGTTGTTGGGGGGGGGGTTCACCATCCGGAGGTGGCTTCCCGCGCAGCTTCACTTTTAGGAATTGCAGGTTGCGATCTCTGCACAAATCTCTGCCTACTCCAGCTTGTCTGCCTTCAGACCGGACCGGCGGCTGGAGATCTCGTGTGCCCAGTTTCGGCAGGGAGCCCAGGGGTCCGGGAGGCCCGGGATGGTTCCAGAATTCATAGAAAGAGGGCAGGCAGGCCAGCTTTGCAGAAGGCGTGGGCCTAGGTGCCCAGGGGTGGCGGCCATGATAGGCCGCCGCAGCCCTGCCCCATGGCCCTGCCATGTCTGCTGCCCTGCTCGCAGTGGCCGAGCAGCGTGGAGGGATCACTCATCCAGTGCCCTGCGCCACGCGGTGGAGAGCCGGCTCCTGTGGGCTGGCCTCGGGCTCTTGCGTGTTGGCCTCGGGCTCTTGAGTGTTGGCCTCGGGCTCCAGGGGCTTTTGTGTGCTGGCGTCGGCCTCTTGCGGGCTGCGGGGCTGCGGGGCTGCAGGGCTGCGGGCGCGGTGCGCGGGGTTGTCTGGGCGCAGCCTGCTGGCTGGCTGTTTAACCAGGTGGAAACGGCAGCGGCAGCTCCGCGCCTCACCTCCCGCCCGCTGGCTCTTCCCGCTGGCTGTTCTGAGTTTGCCCGAGTGAGTGGAAACCACAGAGTGGTCCAGAGATAAATGTTCCAGAAACAGCAAAACTGTCTCGTGAAGAAAGAGCAGAGGCCTTTGGAGATCTCTTCACAAGCAGAAGAGAAGGCCATCGTGCATAGGTAGCCAAATTGTCTTTACTTATCTGAGAGATGCGCAGGTCAGGTCCACGTGGGCGCCATTTGTTGTTAAAATTTTGTAGGCTCTTGCCCTATAACAAACCTATAACTTGTTACAAGTTCAAATTAACCACGAGAAGCAGATTGTTTGTGTTTCTTTCACAGGAATCCCGGAAAAACCATCTGAACCCCTGCACACCCTGACGTCACTCACTAGATGGCACGACTACTGTGGCACACCCCCCGAAACCCTAGATGTCACTCAACGCGATCTGAAGAACCTGATACACAAACTCCAAGGACAGAACTTTCTTCATGCCTGGTTACCATTCCTGCTTCTGACCTGCTTGTTACGTGTTGGCAGTTCCAGCTAGCTATCTACAAAAGAGCAACATTCCAGCGGCTGACCTCCCTCATGCAGCATTGCATCCCCTGCCAATTCTTCCCCTAGCCATCTACTTCGGACTGAGACTTGTATCGGACTTTCTGACATACCCTGTATACATTTTACACAATTTTGAAGCAGCTTATTTCCCTTCACGCTGCTGGTTTTTCATAGACTGATCCTGAGTAATTCATAGACTTTACAGACTGTTGCCTTGAGGACTATACAATGCCAAATAGCCCCTCTGTTTGGTGGGTCATGCCTCCCGCCTTCCCCTCATTATGTACCCTTGCCCCTTTCCCCACCCAAACAGGGAATGTTCCTTTACACACCAATCCTTCCCTTCACACCACACTGGCTTTTACTTCTCCCCTACTTGTCCCTTCCTATTTTGTTATATCATTTAGGCTTATGCCCAAAAGGTTTCTGCCCCATGATAGTCTTTTATAGACTTTGTACATCTTATGCAATTACTAGATAGAAAGATAGAAAAGATGTAGAGATATTGTGAAGAGATGGTTGAGCAGGCTGAGCTTAAACCTATGAGATGAGTCTCTCCAGGTAAGTCTCTCTCTCTAAAGAGGGGTTGAGCACAGGAGGACGCATAAATCTCACAAGGTTGGCAGCCATTTAAGCCTTCCCTCCTCCACAGAAAGTCCTATATCTTCCCACCTGAGCATGGCATTCCTCTAAAACATTTAAGCCTGCTCCATTCCATTTTTCTTTACTGTGTCCATTTAGATATAAAGGGATAGGAGGAGATGTTGCTGAGAAGTTATTCTGATGCAGTCTCCGCCCCCAGGTTTTTCTATGCCCCGCTAAATCCTAGAGTGCCCCCTTTCAACCAATCCTGGCTCCGCCCCCAGGTTTTTCTATGCCCCGCTAAATCCTAGAGTGCCTCCTTTCAACCAATCCTGGCTCTGCCCCCAGGTTTTTCTATGCCCCGCTAAATCCTAGAGTGCCCCCTTTCAACCAATCCTGGCCCTACACGTCACCCCTGGTTGTCGCCCAATAAAAAGCCCCCTCACCCCTCCCTTCTCTCTCTCTGGGCTCTCGGCTCTCCCTCTCTGAGGTCTCGCTCCCTGCTCTCCCCCCGTGGTTGGCCATTGCTGCCTGGCTCCACGTGGTCTGAACCAAACCTTCCCCCCCATCCTATAATAAAGAATTGTGTACCCCTTTGCTCTGGACGTCCGCTCTCTTCTCCGTGGTGCAGCCCGACACCAGACCGCCGCAACAACAATATCCTGTGGTTTTGCTTGTGAGCAGGTGCACTGAGTGAAGAGTGAAAGTAAATGAAAACGGACGGCAGAGGAAGAGTGTCACAGACACCGTGACCTTGCTCCGGGTCATGCCACTTTGCAGCAATATGACACTCCTATAACAGTAATGGATTAAACAAAATGTAGATGCACAAAACAAAGTTTTATTTAATCTGTTAAAGGAAGGAAATTCTAATACATATCACAGCACTTAACACACTTTCAGAACATTATACTGAGTGAGGTGAGTCAGTCGCATAAGAGACACGTGTGAGTTCACTTCTGTAAGGTATTTATAATAATCAACTCCCTCACATAGAGGAAGTAAAATGTTTGTTGCCAGGAACGATGAAGAACTGTTGCCTAAAGAATGCAGAATTTCAGTTTTGTAAACATAAAGAGAATTCTGACAGTTGGTTTCACCACTATGGGGATGTCTTTCATGCTACAATTGTGCTCTTACAATTGGATGAAATAGTCAATTTTTCTGTTATCTGTTTTACATAATTAAAACAAACCAGTGGGTCAGGAAAAAATTTCAGTGTCTGAAAGCTTACTATAGTCAGAAGACAACAAATGCTGATAAATTAGTCTACATACTAGATTACATGATTTTCCAAATTGGATGCTTACAAACTTTCAGGTAGTTATTAGATAGATGAATGATTCTTTCTTAAAATGTTATTTTATTTCTTTTGGGTACAGACAGAGAGGAGTTAAGGAGGGAGAGACAGGAGAGACATCTGCAGTACTGCTTCCGTACTTGAAGTCCCTCTTTCATCTGCAGGAGGGAACAGGGCCTTGAACCCAGGTCCTTGCACACTGGAACATGTGCCCTCAATTGGGTGCACCACTGTCAAGCCCAGGTGAATGATTCTTATTATTTTCTCATCATGATATACATTAAAGCTATTGTATATCAGCTATACTGAGACACCTAGGAAGGTCTGTTTGAAACTGAATGTCTCTGGTATGGAATGTTAGCTGTTCCAGCACCCAGCCAGGTCTCTAAGTGCTAAGAATTATGCACCCAGAGTTACCTATTCATGGCACAGCTACTGGGAAACTCCCCAGGCAGGGACTATTCACGTGATATTACTTCAGTCTATGGCCTGCTCCCAAAGCTGACAGAACAGTTTGTGTAACCTGTAGCTTAAGAAAGCGGGGCGAGCGGGGGTAGTCATTTGCTCAAGCCGTTATTTGTACCATTTCACTTCTATATGCAAAGTGTTGAACATCACAGGTGATGCACATTTCATAACAGCTACTAACTGCATCTCAGACATTCATACAAAGTGGGACCAGATTGAAAATAAATATTAGTTGTTTCTTAAAAATAGATAAAGCACGATGAATAAATCCTTAGCTTTTTTCCAATGTTCAGTGCTAGTTTTGAATATAAATATAAATATTAATTACCAGTATTATTTTGGCATTGGGTGGTGGAGCACACATGTTACAATGCACAAGGGCCCAGGTTCAAGCCCCCAGTCTCCACCTGCAGGGGGAAAGCTTTGCAAGTAGTGAAGCTGTGCTGCAGGTATCTCTCCATCTTTCTTCCTCTCTATCTCCCCCTCCCTCTCAATTTCTGGCTGTCTCTACCCAATACAGAAATAAAGATAATTAAATTAAGAAAAAAAGAATTATTTCTTCTTGTCCAACAACTCACAACTTCCAATGAAGTAACTTGTACTAATGTGACGTGGGTATTTTGTGAAGTGGTACCACAATGATCCCTCAAATAGGGTATTAACATTACGCTATATCATTGAAGATTATTTGGATATTTGGGTGCACTTAATTCCCAAACAGGAACAACACAAAGCTTATCCACATAGAGGATCCAATTCTATTTATCTTTCTGCTAAAATCCATCTTGGATTTCTGAAATGTCAATATAGATAAAAAAAAAATTTGGGAGTCGGTTGGTAGCTCAGCGGGTTAAGCCCACATGGCGCAAGTGCTGGGACCAACGTACAGATCCCGGTTCGAGCCCCCAGCTCCCCGCCTGCAGGGGAGTCGCTTCACAGGCGGTGAAGCAGGTCTGCAGGTGTCCATCTTTCTCTCCCCCTCTCTGTCTTCCCCTCCTCTCTCCATTTCTCTCTGTCCTGTCCAACAACGACGACATCAATAATAACTACAACAAGAAAAACAACAGGGACAACAAAAGGGAATAAATAAATGACTATTTTAAAAAAAAATTTAAATTGAAGGGCCCATGTGATGGCACACTTGGATGAGTGTTTATGATACAATGTGCAAGGACCCAGGTTCAAGTTCAAGGTCCCCGCCTGCAAGGGGGACTTACACAAGTGGTGAAGCAGTGCTGTGGCATGTCTATCTTTTTATTCTCCCTCTCAGTTTCTCTCCTTCCTTCTTGATTTCTCTGTCTTTACTCAATAAATAAACACATATTTAAAACATGCTTGAGTGATATTCTTGGAAACAATGACTGTGGCAGTCTCAATGAGATACTCCTTTCTTTAAGAGAGGGGTCATAATCTTCATGCCACTGCTCCAGGTTCTAGATTAACTGTGTTTTGTCTGACTGAAAGTGATACGTTTTGGTGAGAAGCTGTCTTGTTTTCCTAGAAACTGTGCCTTGTGAATATAACTCCACTCATGAGTTTAGATATGCCCATTGGCACAGATGATATGCCCATTGGTGTAGACTTCTGAATTTGGTATAGTATTCAAACAAAAAAAAAAATCAGACATTTTTCATAAAGTAAATGGGGATAAAAGTATTCCAGAGCTAATAAGTTCTTCCGAAGGATTTATTAACTCTGCTTTTCTACTTGGGGAGAAATAAGTAGGCTTCCAAGTCAGAAAAAATAACATTATGATCAAAATGTTGAAATAGGTTTTGGGAGATAACTCTAAGAAAGATCATGACAATTATCAATAAAGTACCATTCTGTTTTATTAAGTTCTAAAATATTTTATGAGTTCTGTACACCCATTAAGATGTAAATATATTTCAGAACAACTGAATGTATATATATGATGTATATGCCACAGAAAAATTGTGAGAAAAACAAGGAAGACTTTAAATGAATTCAAGATGGTAGGCACATGATCACTTGCTATGTGATTGCTAAATCACATAGCATTTTAAAGAACTTAAGTCATTTGTCTAAGATCTCAGTGATCCTAATGGCAGAATGAAAACTGGGATTCAGGTTGCTGTCATCACCATTCCTCTCAGCCATGTCATGTCTCCATACCACGTCACTTCTACTGAAACTCAAATGAGGCCTAGATAGTTGAGAAATAAAAAAAAAAACTTCAAACATATTACTTGTTTACTTCACTGCATTGATATCAATTTACTGACAGTTAGCTGAAGAAAATTGATTAAAGCACCTGAAGTCTTTGATGTGCTGTTTTTGTTAGTTACACGACGGACTTTTTAAAAAAAAAATTATTAAGAAGTAAAATAAAATCAAAGATAGTAATAGCTTTCTCTACAATTCAGGCTCCAGCTCTTCTTGAGCTAGTCTTTTTAAAAGTTTATATTTACGGGAGTCGGGCTGTAGCGCAGCGGGTTAAGCGCAGGTGGCACAAAGCACAAGGACCGGCATAAGGATCCCGGTTTGAACCCCGGCTCCCCACCTGCAGGGAAGTCGCTTCACAGACGGTGAAGCAGGTCTGCAGGTGTCTGTCTTTCTCTCCTCCTCTCTGTCTTCCCCTTCTCTCTCCATTTCTCTCTGTCCTATCCAACAACGACAACAACAATAATAACTACAACAATAAAAAACAAGGGCAACAAAAAAGGGAATAAATAAATAAAATAAATATTTAAAAAATATTTTTTAAAAAAGTTTATTTTTACTTGTTAAGGAGAGAGACAAAGAGAAATCCAGAGTAAATTGGGGGGGAGGAACCAGAAGGAGAGACAGAGAGACACCCGCAGCACTGCTTCACCACTCATGTTGCTTCCCCCTGCAGGTGGGGAACAGGGGCTTGAACCTGGGTCCTTGTGTACTGTAGTGTTTGTACTCACCCAGAGGAGCCATCACCTGGATCCCCATCTTGAGTTAATCTTATATTGGCCACACATTTGGATAGATACATATTTTAAATTTATATATCTAGAATAAAGCAAGAGGATCCCAAACTGGTTCTATAGAGTGGTGCTAACTGAATTAATATTTCCTCTTCTTATTTCTATTCACTTTGAAATGGCACCTTTCAAAGCTCACAAATAACAGATCTACACAAAAAAGTCCTTAAAGTCACAGCTATATATTAGGGTAAAGAAATATCAGTAGCATGCTGAGGAGACAACATAATGGTTATCCAAAAGGACACTTTCCTCTGAGGTGATCCCAGGTTCAATTCCAAGCACCACCCTAAGCCAGAGCTGAGCTGTGCTCTGGTCGCGATCTCCCCTTCTCAATCTCTCTCTCCCTTCCCCCTCCCTCCCTCTCTCTCTTGCTCTATCTCTTTCTCTATCTCCACTCTCTCTCAAAATAAAATATTAAAACAGAAAAAGAAAATATTAGTAGAAACGAAAGATGCATTTGTGTATCTGTTAGACAACTCAGTAACATGTCATTGTCACTGAAAAGGTGTGTACAACTCCCAAAGTCAACATAAGCCAGGAGAATGACTGGACCCAATAACCAAGATCAAGGCCATTTGATGATAAGAACAGAACTTGAACAGTATTTATCAGTTTGTTTTTTTTTTTAACAACAACTATTTGGAAACACAGAAGCCAAATTGCACTGACACATAACCTTGACCCTTTGTGTTTTCCACTTCTCATGCTTATGTCGAGATAGTTCTCTCTATTAAGGTTTATGAGTTCTAGACAACTGGCATTGAACATTCCCAGGTATTCTTTAGTCAAATGCTCACTGAATAGCATAAACTATTATATAATGGAAGAATTTTTTGTGTAATTTCTAAGGGAAAAAAATCATATTAACTAATTCCCCACCTTTTTCAGTTGAGAAACTCCCTTTGTTGGGCTGAGAAGCCAGAATTTTGATTAGTGGAGGAAGGATTTTCAAAATGAAAGGTGCTAGGTATTCTCTTGCACTTGTTTGTGTTGGTGTTGGTATAGTATTCCTTATTCCTTCCTCTTTCAAGTTACTCAAGTTGACTGTCAGTGGAAAGAAGGATGACTTTAAGCATTTTTGTTTTTTCCTCTCAACTTTGGTTTTGGGGAGAGTGGGAAGGACAAGGACAGAGACAGCTTGTCTGTATTCAACCTTTGTCAGTGAAGTATAGACTAGGAACTGCACAGGACAGGCAGTGGGGTCACTGTTTATAAATCATAAACCAAATCAATACAAGGAATTTGAAGAAGAAAAAAAAAGTACATGGAAATGGAAATGATGTGATTGTGGAGGGAGGTCAGGCAGGGCTTTGGATACCATAGAATTTGGAATGGAAGTGAGAGTCCCTTTTACCCAGAAATTGAAGGGGAAGTTATAGCAGCTACTGTTGGAAGTGCTTCGTTGGGGCCAGAGAGTAGTGTACTTGGTGGAGTGAACATGGCACAATGTGCAAGGATGCGGGTTCAAGCTCCTAATTCCCACCTGCAGGGATAAAGGGGAAGTCTCCAGAGTGGTTAAGCAGTGCTTCAGATCCCTGTCTCTCTCTTTCTCTACCTCTTCCTTCCTTCTTGATTTCTTTCTGTCTCCACTCGTTGGTTAAGTGAATAAAATGTTCATTAAAAAGTTAAAAGGAAAGAAGCACTTTGTTTCTCCATTTTCCCAACCCCATTTCTCATTTTCACCCATTTCTTCTAACATTAACACACATGAAAAGTCTTGTGACTGGTCAGACCAGTGGATCTCAAATAACTGTAAACTTGATGCCCAAATGTTGGGAAATTGTGCAGATGTGGTGGAACATTGGCAGGGCCCACAAACCACTATATTTCCATGCAAGTATTATCTACAGATCTCCATCACGTTATCCCCTCAGGGTATTGCTAATTCAGTTAAAACCATTGCAACAGTTGCTAAGGACGCTTCCACCTTCCCAAAATGCCTTTTGCCTCTCTCCATCCCCTTTTCTAGCCAATCCCTTCCCAACTTGCCACTTCCTGAATTCTCCCATAAAAGCCTCTCCTGTTTCTGCTTCTGCTCTCTTTTCTCTTCTGCTACCTGACCAAGAGAAGGGCTGGTGAGCATAGTGGGAGGCGGCCATTTTACTAGCTCCACGTGGCCTAAACAGCTGTACCCTCACCCAACCCTGGGGCGTCCATGTGAATAAAGCATTGCGTTCCTGCTCCGCCACGAGTTCCTGGTGCGTTCCTGCTCCGTCACGAGTTCCTGGTCTCTTCTCTCTCCCCCGCTACGCAACCCAACACTCAAATGGTGTCCAGTTAGGTCTATTGTTACATTGAATGACTTTTGTGCTCTTTGATATGATCTTACTGGCCTTTGAAGGTTTCTTTATATTTTAAAAAAAAATTATTTTATGCATTGCTGCCAGTGTTACCACTGGGGCTTAGTGCCAGCACTACAAATGCACCACTCTTAGCAGCTACTTTTTCCTTTATGTTACTGGATAAGAAAGAGAAATTGAGAGGGGAGGAGAAGAGTGAGATGGAAAGAAAAAGACAGACACCTACAGGACTGCTTCATCACACATCAGAAAAAGCAGCGCTAAATGATATTGATGACTGGGTACTTCTTTGTTTTCATTTTTACAGGTAACTTCATCCTCTCACTTCCTTTTATTAGAACAACTAAGGGACAAAAAGAAATGTAAATTTGAGACTTCTAAGGAATGTGGTAGCGTAACTGAAAGATCAAAGCCACAAACAATTAGATAAATCAATGAAAACACAACAAAATAAAAACATCCAGAATCTCACAATCTTTGAAGGAAGTAACTGAGTCACTGAGCCACAGGTGGGTATAGGCACAGGTGGTAAATAGCATGGGATAAACTTTCAAGACAAAGACAGCTTGAACTGGGAGTCAACAGCAGACAGTCACCATTTTGATACAGAAATACAGCAGAACAAAGGTTGCCTAGACTATAACAAAGGACTGCCAGAAAGGCCTGAGTACAGTTTAAAATAAGGCATCAAGAACTTATTGTCTGAACCTTCCTCCTTCTACCAGGACATATAAATAACATAGCCACCTGCTGGCTGACCAGCAGAATCCACACTTAGGCAAAACATTGGAAAAAAATTCAACTATTCAAACTCACAGAATTGGAAAAAATGTCTGAGTTTGTATTCAGAAAACCTATTATAAAGGCAATTCAAGAGTAATTAAGTAATTATAACATTCAAATTCAGGATCTCAGAGGTAATTTCACCAAAGAGCTATAAACACAGAGAAATTTTAGGACAGAGCTACAGGACGTGAAGGATGGAGTTGAGGCTCACTTAAGAGGCCTAGAAAGTAGAATAAATTAACTTGAGAGGAGAATATGAGGGCTTGAAGATAAAAACCACTATGCTCTCTGAGTGCAAAGCTGTTGGAGAGGAAAAGTTCATGAAAAAGGGAGTAATACCTTGTGAAATAACAGAGGCCATCAGAAAAAAAAAGAATGTGAGAATTATTGGCATACATGCAGACAATGAGAAGAAGAGAGGGGTAGAGACCATATGCAAAGAAATTATAGCAGAAAAATTTGTATACCTGGACAATGTGCAAAACACAAGACATTCTGGAAACGAAAAGAATACTCAAGTTCTTGGATCCAAAATAGTCCACTTCCCAACACATCATAGTAAAACTGTCCCAAAGCAAGGACAAGGAAAAAATACTGCATACTGATAAGGAAAGGAATGATCTGAGGGTGTCAGGTGGTGGTGCACTGGGTTAAGTATGATGCACAAGGACCAGTGCAAGGATCCTGGTTCAAGTCCCTGGCTCCCCAATGAATGAAGGTGGGTCACTTCACAAGTAGTGAAGCAAGCCTGCAGGGTGTCTGTTTCCCGTCTCTCTGTTTGTCTACCTCCCCCCCTCCTCAATTTCTTTCTGTCCTATGCAATAAAATGGGGAAAAAATGACTGCCAGGTACAGAGGATTTGTAGTAAAGGCACCGACCCCCAGTGATAACCCTGGAGGCAAAAAAAAAAAAAGAGTGATATGATATACAAAGGTAGAACCATCTCTCATCACAAACCCTAGTGGCAAGAAGGGAGTAAAATAACACTCACAGTATTAAAAGATAAGATTTTCAGACATCAATACTCTATCCTCCCAAATTATCCTTCAAGTATAAGGAAAAACCAATATCTTCCTAAACATTCAGAAACTGAAGGAGTTCACTGTCAACATTCCTGCCTGAAGGAATTACTGAAAGGAGTCCTACATGAAAAGAAGCAAAGGAATTCCAACTCAAAATGAGATGATCAGTGATATTAATAGAAGAGAACCAGTAACACAAACAACAGCAAAAGAAGAAAAAAAAAATACAAGGGAAATGGAAGGGCAAAAGAGACAGATTAATATGACCAATATTGGCAAGCCAAGGCCAACTATCAAAGACCCAGCTATTAGACCATAAACTCTAAAATCCCAATCTCTACTTCCCCCTGGAAGAAACCTGAAGAAACAGTGTTAGGTGGGATAAATGATGGATGACTTCATAATGCAGGCCGAACTTGGAAGACAGGGTCAGAAAGGGAGAGCAGTGGGTGAATCCTGGACTCTGAGGAAGGATTGGAAGAAGGGAGAGTGGTGGGGATCCTAGGTTGGGGTGAGAGTAATTTACTGGGAAATTATGCCCACGTGTAGACAATTGTACTATAAACCATTAACCTCCAATCAAATAAAAGGGGTGGGAGTAGAATGAAATAAAGGTTTTCCCAGTTACCACACACCACCTAGTGGATATAGTAAGTAATAAATGCCCACATACCGATGTCCGAATGTTAACTTGTTAAGTAACTGTAAGACTTTATTATCAGAAGCACCTTGATCTTTGTAAATATTAACAGAGTTTGTGGCCTCAGCTGTTTTTGCCAGATGATGACATAAAAAAATTCTTTATTTACTGTTTGACCTCAAGTTACTCTTCCGTACACTTGTAGTGGTGGGTAGAAACTGGTTCCTGAAAAGGATCGTGCTAAGTGAGGTAAGTCAAAAAGAGTATGATAAATATCACATAATCTCACTCACTGTGTGGGATTAAAGAAAGGAAGCAAGGGGAAATACAGGATAAAACATAAATAAACTATCAGTGGATCTGAGGGCATCACTGAGACAGGCCTGACAACCAACATAGGGTTGGCTGTGGAGAAAGATGCAGAGGAGAAAGATGACACTTTGATGTCAGGAGGAGCATCCCGTCACAGATTTGGGGGAGATGGGAGACTACACCATAGAGACAACAACTGTCTTGTAAAACCACATCTCCTCACAAAATTAAAACACTTGGGAAAAAAAAGTTACATTCTAGTTACTTTATAAGACTGGAATCATTTGGAGAGGTAAGTTAAATAATAATAATAATTTTGATTTCTTTTTTTTTTAAAGATTTTATTCATTTATTAATAAGGACGACAGGAGGAGAGAGAAAGAACCAGACATCACTCTGGCACATGTGCTGCCGGGGATCGAACTCAGGACCTCATGCTTGAGAGTCCAAAGCTTTATCACTGTGCCACCAATCAAGGACCACATAATTTTGATTTCTAATAGCAGCTAAGCAAAACTCCCTGTATAGTTACATTTATGTTAAAGATAGTCTGATTTTCCTCCCCAACATGTTTTAAGATGCAAGGTTTTAAAATTTTAAGTACTTTTCAGATTTCTGGACCTAGTAACTATTTAGCATTCATTATATTCTGGCTATTAGTTGAGAAAGCATAGCAGATTCTTGATCTAGACCAATATAAAAAGAAGCATACTAATAATTCAATTTAAATTTGTGCTTCATGTCTCTGTTTTTTCAAATAGACTCACTGCTGATTGTCATTTCTAGTAACTACTGGTGCATTCTTCTACAGCCTTTTCCAAATACTATTAAAAATGTTAAACTTCACTAAGGGCCTGGGAGATAGAATAGTTATGTGTAAGATTTTTCTTAGCCTGAGGCTTCTAGTTCCCAGGTTCCATCCCTGTCACCACCATCAGCTGGAACTGAGCACTGTGCTGGTGAGAAAGAAGACATGAAATTCACTAGTAAAATTATGCAGGTTTGAATATTAAAAAAAAAAAAAAAGAAAACCAAAGATCTAAAACTCTTTTAAGTATTCTAATTTTTTTTTTCTTCTGCACCATTCTTGTTATAATAATCATGCTAAGAAGAGGGTAAACATTGGAAGGAAAGGTAAACTATTGGATTGTTAGAACGCTCCATGTAGGATGGACCTACCAACATTCATGTCCAGTGGAGAAGCAATTACAGTGTGGGTCTGGTGTGTGCTTGAGGAAGGATGGCTGAAACCCCCCCCCCCCGGAAGTTCTTCTGTCAGTCTCCCCTTGGCATGCCAGCCTTACAGTCGAGAGAGATGTGGCAAGAGTTACGGGGGGGGGGGGGGGGGATTCCAACCTTCCTATCAGTCTTGCCACATCACCTACCCCTCCCCCCCTTCTGGTGGGCTTCGCCTTCCATATATTTCTATTTCCCTGTTCCTGCATCACCATCCACACTCTCTCATTCATTGCCTTGCTCTCTTTTCCCTTATAAGGAGATACTGACCTCATTGGCCAGCTGGCTAGTTCCCCTGCACAGCTGCCCCTTATAAACTTGTAACTGCATCAATAAGGATTTTCCCTTCCCCGCAATGGTGCCCTAAAGAGGTTTGTGTATTGTCTGCTGCCACCATATGCTGGAAGACCCCTTTAGGGAACTCGCTCTTGCCTCATTCCCCCACAACGTGGGAGCACCCCAACATTACAGAAGCCAACCTCCCACTTTCTGCACTCCAAAAAGAATTTTGGTTCATACTCTCAGAGGGATAAAGAATAGGGACGTTTCCGATAGAGGGGATGGGACATGGAACTCTGGTGGTAGGAACTGTATGGAATTATACCTCTGTTTTCTTACAATCTTGTTAGTCATTATTAAATCACTAATAAAAATTGAAAAAAAAAGGACACTCTATACAAAAGAATCAAACAGAACAATGGAATCGTCATAAAGTACCATGTTACCTGTCTGATAATGATGCTGAGTCATCATATTTGCTGAACATTCTTAAAATTTTTTTATTATCTTTATTTATTGGATAGAGACAGTCAGAAATCGAGGGGGAAGAGGGAGGTAGAGAGGAAGAGAGGCAGAGACACCTGCAGCCCTGCTTCACCACTCGTGAAGCTTCCTTACTGCCGGTGGGGGCTGGGGGCTCAAACCCAGGTCCTTGTGCCTGGTAACATGTGTGCCACCACCTGGCCCCGTTCGTTGCTGAATGTTCTTTAGAAGACTGCTTGTGATCTAAAAATTACTATAACTTCTTATTATTTACTATATTTTCTGACAATTATTTAGGAAACGACTTAACCTTTTATCAATAATTGTGAGATTAATGTCACAAGATCTCTGTATGTACCCTGAAAATGATTAATAAAAAAGAAGCATCTACTAGTACTTCAGGGCAAAGGAAATAGAAACACACCAAGACTAAGGAGACACCGACTTCGTCTCTACTATAAATGATATTCTTTCTTGTGGAGATAATGGTGATAACACTTATTCTGTCTGCCTCTCAGGGTCCCCATAAATGCCGGGAGATATCTGATACTACTCACCCTTTGATCTTGTCTCTACATATTTCAGAAGGGAGAACTTTCTATTCCAAAGAAAGTTCCCCAAGTGTCAGAAAGTTCTGGAGGAAATATTTAGAAGCATATGGAGAACGATAGAAAAAGAAAAAGATAATCTGAAAAGAAAAAGATTGAAGAGATAAGAATGGATGTGAAGGTTCATGTGTTAGTTGAAGGTATATAGACACACAAACATAATACAACTCTTCAAACTCTCTTGTACATACAGTGTGAAGATTTTTAGGTATTTTGATATATATATCCCATGAGTAAAAATAATTATTGATTATTGCTTATAGAGAGAAAAACAATGGAGAAATAACCAAAATAATTTTACATATGCTTAAAAGTAATTATTTAAATAGCTTCATTGGAGAATCATCTATAATATGACTGATATATATTAATGATTGTATATATGTATATATTTGCAGGTATGGAATGGAAAACTTAAGTTATAAGATTCCCAGATGTCTAGAAGCACAAATATCTTCCATAATTGTACTTCCACGAGTTGATTAAGTTCTGCTGTCTCCTATGTAAGCCTGTGTGTACAAGATTATTTAAAGAAGAAAAAGAGGTTAAAGCTTATGAACATATGCCTAGAAATCACATATAGTCCCTGCCATTTTCTTTATATCTTGAATAAAAGTCAAAGAATTAAGTAGGTGAGGGAAGGTAGGATGGTGTTGAGAGAGGTTGGGGACATGGTGCATGGGGGCATGGGGCACTGAAGCCAGTGGGAATGGCGATGTGCAGACACCTCTCCCAGAGATAAATTGTATCTATGTGACAGCTATTCTGTAGGCTATTATCTTCTAAAACAAATTAAAGAAGAGAGAATTTAGATATCTGTAGGTACAATTCTCAGTTGAAAAATCTCTTTTAATCTGAAGAGCTAAACTTGGTGAACGCTTGGTCATTTACAGTTACAAGCTTTAGTGACAATCTTAATGTCAAATATACATATTGAACTACTGCTTCAGATGTGTTTTAGAAACCCATGCAAATTTGAAAACATACTAGCAGATTGCTTTAACATGCAAAAAGGTTCATTTTATGACATCATTTTCTTCCTAAAAAACACTGTTATGAAGAACATTAACACTTGTAAATGCTGAGGACCAGTCTTGTCTGCTGATAAAGTCTGCTTTGCTGTCAGTGACTCCAGGATATTTCTGCCTTCTTTGCTTGCGTGGAAGATTGGGTAATGGGGTTAATTTAGAAAACAAGAACAATATATACTGACTAATGAGAATTTTCTTTGGAAGTTCAGCCAAACTGAGAATTAGCCAAAACCAATAGCTTCTCAAACTGGTGTGATTTTTAAAGGCTCAACCAATATGTGATTAGAGCCTCCAGTATAGTCAATTGTCTGTATTGATTTAGTTAACCAAAGTGTTTATAAACATTTTAGCATACTCCTACCCGATTATAATTTTCATTAAATCAGCTTTTATATTTCAAAGCAACATTAGTAAATAAGTAAGTGATAATGTATTAAACTTTAATACAATATACCAATGGTTCTATTTTTAAAATTGTGAAATTAATAATGTAAATATCTATTTACATTGTTTACATGTATTACATTGTAAATAGCTATTACAAAGTTGGCAGTATTTCAGCTCTGACACAAAATAATGAGACCATAAACCCATGTATCAACAACTATACTGTAACCCATTAATCCCCAATAAGGAAAAACAAAACTTTTTCCTTCTCCCTTTAAAACCTAATTAAAACATATAGATGTATTTTCTGTCACTAGTATATTCTGTTGATATTAAGTCTCCCTTTTAAAAGCATTAATGCAAATATTCTTCCAGTGTTCAGAAGATTTCCCATCATCCCTCATTCATTGAGTTACTGTTTATTAGCCATTTACTGAGTGACCCCTCCACTGAAGATACTGTTATAGGAACTAGGAATACAGCAGCCAATAATGAAAATCCTTGTTTCCATAAACTTATATTCTGAGAGTCCTCAGGTCATCAGGTGGGGACACAAATCAAGCAAATTAATAAGAAAATGTCAACTGATGCTGATAAAGAGGTTAATGTAGTGGAGAGACAAAGGGATGATTTTTAGATTATTGAGGCATCAGGGAAGAGTTCTCTGTAGACATTTAAACTGTGGTCATAATCAAAGAGTGAAACTGTAATAAGTAACACAATGCCTGGCAAAATGCAGGATTCTGTTCTTCGTAAGCCTTCAATGAATGCTAAGCCCATGCACTCTGAATTAAAAGATAATCACACATGCTTAGTACTAAAGAAAACAAACTTAGATTCACTGGAGTCGCAACTACTCACATTTATGGTAGGTTTCAGGGTAAAAAAACCTATATAATCTTGATGCCATGTGTTCTGTAATAAGTTCATATGCAAATGTATTTACAAACAATTTCATTACACTCATCAAAGCAACAAGTTCACTCTTGTAAATAAAGTTGAACACTTGCTTCTGTAAGATATTATTTCATGGTACCACCTTTTATGCTCAAAAGCCCAGATCCAGTTAAAAACTCCAAGATGCTGAAATACTCAACTATATTTATGCTTATTTTAGGCCTATTGATGCCTTTATTGTTTGTGGAATTTAAATGGCTACTTGGAAAAAATTATGAGAGAAAGAGAGAACAATACTCTGGCATCAGTAGGAGTGGTGACAGAAACTCAAGTGGTGACAATCTCCAGCATGTCAAGTCCTGCATTCTGTCACTGAGTATCTACCCAGTTGCTGTAGTTACTACTTTTTATTGATGGGGGTATGGATCCAGGTTGTTTATGGGGAGCAGAAGGCAGGAGTGCTGGCTTCTGTAATTGCTTCTCCACTGAGTATGGGTGTTGACAGGTCAATCTTATACCCAGCCTGTTTCTATCTCTCCCAAGTGGGCCAGAGCTCTGGAGATGTGACAGTCCAGGACATATTGGTGAGGCCATCTGCCCAAAGAAGTGGGGAGGGAGGGAATCATGGTAGCATCTGTAGCTTGATATTTGCAAAGTGACATGACCTAAGCTGAGACAAAATGGTTAATGAACAGGAACCAAAAAGCAGGATTAGAGCAATGAGATTAGGGACTTCAGGGTAGAAGAAAGCTAGGAAAACCATTTTAGGTATGTTCCCGGGGCCACTCAACTATGGTAGTTTTGCTTGAGTTTGGTAGCTAGCTTGAAGTTGGGTAAGAAAGTTGTCTGAGAGAATGGTGTCAGAGTAGAGAAAGTGGCCTAGAAAGTTAGAGTAGGGCAGGGAGTAGCTCCCACTCTTGAAAAAAAAAGATTCTGTGGTTAAAATGAACTATACCTCCGTCCACCTGCTCCAGGACCCATATGTAAATACATATTTATATTTAGCACCAAAGCCTGTGTGACCTCTGAGTCCCTATTGGTCTGAGCTTATAGCTCATGGTCACACCTGAGGAACACTGCAGGCTGCACTCATCTCAGGGCCAGTCTTTATCAAGTGGCAGGGCAGGATCCCCCAGCCTCCCTTCACTGCTTTATGGTGAGGACAAGGTCCTGGGAGGGCCCACAGGATGCTGTTCCTTACGGAAGCAACAAGTGGTGGTGGAGAGAGGGACCCTTTAGAAAAAATCGTTTTGTTTTCTATTTTTTAAGGAAATAAAAAAAAAATCTTTATTGGTTAGAGACAGCTAGGAATCTAAAGGGAAGGAGGTGACAGAGAGTCAGAGAGCAACACTGCTTCACCACTCAAAAGAGCTTTCCCCCTGCAAGTGGGGTCCTCGCTCTTCGTAACATGTGCACTCAACCAGCTGAGCCAACACCCGGCCCTGGGATTAAAAATTTTCAAAGGGGGAAATTATGATCCCCAATTTTTAAAAAATATTTATTTTTTAATTTATAAAGAGGAAACACTGACAAAACCATAGGATAAGAGGGGTACAACTCCAATAATTCTCCCCATCAGAACTCCATATCCCATCCCCTCCCATGATAGCTTTCCTATTTTTAAAAAAATTTTTATTTATAAAAAGGAAACACTGACTAAACCATAGGATAAGAGGGGTACAGTTCCACACAGTTCCCACCACCAGAACTCCGGATCCCCTCCCCTCCCCTGATAGCTTCCCTATTCTTTATCCCTCTGGGAGTATGGACCCAGGGTCATTGTGGGATGCAGAAGGTGGAAGGTCTGGCTTCTGTAATTGCTTCCCCGCTGAACATGGGCGTTGACAGGTTGATCCATACTCCCAGCTTGTCTCTCTCTTTCCCTAGTGGGGAAGAGCCCAAATTTAAGCTGTGGCAGGTTTTCAGAAGTCCACTGTGTTTAAATGAACCACTTGCATTTTTATTTTGGTACAATTAAAACAGATACAGCAGTATGAAATTGAGTTAACATCGCGAAAGCTCAGTCTCCCTTCTGTCCCTCAGAGTGAAGCACCACAGGAGATGAAAACACTGTCATGGCTGCTTGTGTAAAACAGTAAATAAAATAAATGTTGAGAAGGATTTTCAGTGAGTTTCAGTAAAGTCATCATGAGGAAGCAGGCACTTGAAACTTTTATTACATCATGCAAAACATTTGACCTCACACATGGTTTGTCTGTTACCGCGGCATATTTACTAAGATTATAAACTTTTCAAATTACAGAAACTGGAGTAGTAGAATGTTTGTGAAAATGGTTCTAAGTGAAAGAAAATACCTTGGCACACGTGCAAATACTGCTCACTCACTAAGCATGTTTGTGATGCTCTCTTGCCACATGGGTCTCTGTATTTTCGAAGATGATTACATAAAGCATGGCCATAGCTTTTGTGTGCGTATCTTTTTTTTTTGCTACACTAAACTGATGAGACAAAACTATATACAGTAATAAAAAAATTAGATTTGACGGCATTGGGTTAATTTTTTTTACCTGCCTTATTAATCCAAGACTGGCTAATGCCCTTTTATCTAAAATAAAATATCCCATTGTTTCAGTAGATTATTTTGTAAGAAAGATTTTGCTTTAGTGAAAAAGTAGATTATTGATAGTAATTTAAAAAAAAAAAAAGATTGGCTTTTTGAACAGTCCATGATATATTTCCTCCTTGTTTGCAAATCATGGAAAGGGACAAGGCACACGCGGCACGAAGCACAGGAGTGGCTTAAGGATCCCGGTTCGAGGCCCCGGCTCCCCACCTGCAGGAGAGTCACTCCCCCTCTGTCTTCCCCTCCTCTCTCCATCTCTCTCTGTCCTATCCAACAATGACAACATCAATAACAACAATAACTACAACAATAAAACAAGGGCAACAAAAGGGGGATAAAAAGCAAAATTAAAATAACAACTTTTTGTTTTTACTCTACATTGTATTTCCTCTGGGTTCCTGGAATTAATACTTCGGCCCTGTGGCAGTTCTGATAGCATTCATTCCAAGTCGTGGACTGTGGGCACAGGCAAATTCACCGAACCGAGACAGCCCAAGTGCCCAGAGAAAGGAGACTTCCAAATGTCCTATTAGTATATCCAAGTCCACTGGTAGTGAACAGGCATAATAGACTTTTCTAAAAACCTGGAACTGGGGTGTTGATGTAACACATACTTGGAAATGCAGAAGCAGTTCTGAAATTAGGCAGTGGGTAGAAGTTGGAAGGATTTCAAGAAACAAAGATTTCCTTGCATTCTGTTTGTAGACACCTGGCTAGTCATGCTGGTGAAGGCTGTAAGTAGGTAGGGGACGTGGTAGAGAATGGCTAAATTACCCCAGAGACTATCTGAATGGTCTGATGGTAGCACAGTTAAGCGCATGTGGCTCAAAATGCAAGGAGCCCGGCGTAAGGATCCTGGTTCAAGTCCCCGGCTCCCCACCAACAGGGGGTCGCTTCACAAGCATTGAAGCAGGTCTGCAGGTGTCTGTATCCCCTCTCCCCCTGCCTTCCCTCCTCTCCATTCCTCTCTGTCCTATCCAACAACAGCAATGACAACAAATAACAAGAAATACAATAACAAGGACAAAAAAAAAAAAGGGAAAAAATGGCCTTCAGAAGCAGTGAATTCGTAGTGCAGGCACTGAGCCCTAGCTATAACCTTGGAGGCAAAAAAAGCCAAAAATTCTAGCCAAATTGTGTGTCAAGTCGAAGCTATAAGTTTTAAATGATATTAAGCTGGACATTTCTAAGTGAAGTTTGGACTATACAGCCAGTTTTTTGCTTTTATTTTTATTATTTATTGAACAGAGACAAGAGAGAAATCAAGAGGGAAGGGGAAGATAGAGAGGGAGAGACAGAGAGACACCTGCAGCACTGCTTCACTACTCGTGAAGCTTTCCCCTTGCAGGTGGGGACTGGAGGATTGAGCCCAGGTCTCTGCATATAGTAACATGTGTGCTCAACCAGGTGCGCCACCACCAGGCCCCTAGCCTGCTTTTTTTCTTAATGAGAAAAAAATGTACGGGGAAACATAAACTGTGGGAAGAATAATCATATATAAACATAATATAGTCTGATGACTTGGAAATTCTTAGCATACTCAAAATGACAGAGAACCTACTAGGGATTGTATTGTTATATGGATAACTGGGAAATGTTATATGCATGTACAAACTATTGTATTTACTGTCGAATGGAAAACATTAATTCCCCAATAAAGAAATTTAAAAAAAAATGAAGAGATCAACAGGGTAATCTGATGTAGAGAAACGTGATAGCACAGTTGTATCGTCTTTTGCTAGTACCTGAGAAAGATCAAAAAGCTATGAGAAAGGTTCTTTGATGAGTTTCAGAATGTGATATAGGTCCTCTCAGATATCCCAGAAACAGTCAGAAACAGAGATGGACCTTATGATGGAGAGATAATGTGAGATTAGCCAGAGGACCCAACCTAATCACAAGAGGCCACAAAAGCAGAGAATTCTTCCTGTCTTCAGAGATGCAGAGACAGAGAATGGTGGAGAATGAAATATTGCTGGCGTGAAAAAGAGTAAAAAAGAGGATACAGTAGCCTACAAAGTCTGGATTAGAACTCCCTAGAAGGAACAGAGCCACGTCAACACCTTGGTTTAGCCCAGTGAGAGCCACTTTGGATGTCTAACCTATAGAATTTTAAGATAATGAGTTTAACTTTAAGTTACTATATTTGTAGTGTAGCAAGAGACAACCAGGAGTGGTAGCCAAAATGATGTACAGGGGAGGAAGAGATTTTTCTGTTTCTTATTATAGTCTACCTCATTTCAGGAGATAATTTGGCTTCGACAAAAATGCAAACACTTACCTTGCTTATTTCTTAGACTCATTTCTTAGATGTCTGGCTGAATTTCTATTTGTGCATTTCTTTCTATGCCCGTTTTGTCTTAAGAGAAAATTTTCTGGATTGAATACTCAGAACAATGTTTAGTATGTAAAGTGATTCCCTAAGAAAAATGTATTGGACAGATCAATAAATAAATCAGTTACTCTATTTTAAGTGCTATTTACTACATCTTCTCAAGAAATGATAACCTTAGTGTCTTTGCTTCTAGTTTATGTTGGTCACAGTTCTATAAAATACAAGGCTAAATGATGTGTTTCTGATATTAATCAGCAGATAAAAAAGATACACAAAATCCTAATGCTAATAATTGTTGCATGATGAAACATTTCATAGCGAGACACAGATATTTACCAGTGTATTTCACAGAAAAAAATTCAAATTATTTTGATTAGAAGATATCTCAATGCAGTATCAAGAAACTTCAGTGCAAATTTTACCCAATGTGTTTATCAAAAATGGAGTCTTACCCATTTTCTTTACAAACAACTGCTGTTACATTGATACTAAGAATGTAACAAATTGATCTGCATGTATAACTAGAGGCTTATTAACATAATCCAGCCCTGAAATGAAAATTCAGATATATTTGTTTTAAGGTCTATTTCCAGCCCAAATTTAATAAGGGTGGAAGACAGAATAAAAGTCCTGTATAAATAACAGAAATAATTTGTTGTATGCTGTAAGAATTTTCCTAATTAATATGGCACATTGTCTTGGCTGTATGCTACAGCACAGGTAGGAAGGAGCAAGGTTATTTAAGCTGTTGGAGTATCACAGTGTTTAGAATATCTGCTTCTTGTAATGTCAGACTTTCATCCGTTAGTTCTTTGTTTGGAAATGAAGTCACAAGAATAAAGTCAAGAGCTGCAAATTCAGGACGGGACTGTATGATAAAGTCTCGGATATCCAGTATCCTGAAGAAGTATGATAAAAAAACAAATAAATAAACTGTCAAAAAAATAAATAAATAAACTGTCATACAATAACCATACTGCCAAGTAAGCTTTTACCTAAAATTACACAGTAAAGATCATACAGAGCCAGTCTTAGTGAAATGCGCAGTAGTCTTCTCTCATTCAAATGATTTCAATAGATGAATTTACTTTAGTTTATGGTAACATATGAAAACTAACTCTGAGTCATATCTAATGCTTTTGATGTAAATAAACACAGAATTCTCAGGTAAGTTTCCAGAAAATAAATGTCAGCAATGTTATTACCCTGCAGGTGGTTGCAGGGCAACATTTCTTCAGACTCAGATTGACTTGTGTCAAGTTTAAAGACTAGAAAAGTGTAAATCAAAAATATTTTAAATATAACTCTCATATTTACATAATTCTTCTAACAATAAATATCAGTTAATATTACTAATAATTTATATCTAAGATAATAATTCCTCTAGAAGGATAAAATGAACAAAGGAGATGCCTTATTAACATAACAAATGTTCATTCACTTTCAAATAAAGTGACATTTAAGTGAGTTAGTTTGAAGTGCATGGCAACAACACATGAACTTTATGCTACCAATTTACATTATGAAGAAATGCTATGTAGAAAGTTTATTCCAATTAAGGTTATAATTTTGTGGCTTCACCACTTCAGGATGGATTTCTCAGAAAGAAAAAAATGAGACAGATTCTCTTTCCAATTAAAAAAGTTAGCCTAGAATGGCTAAGACTCAAAAAACAAAATAAAAGGGAATAAAAAAACGGTGCCAAAAACCCCCACACAGACCAGAGAAATGGGAGAGAGGGAAAGAAAGGGAGAGGGAGAACGAGAGGGAGAGGGGGAGAGAGAGAGAAAGAGAGAGAGAGAGAGAGAGGGAGAGGGAGAGGGAGAGGGAGAGGGAGAGGGAGAGAGAGAAACCAAAGCCCTGAAAGGCCACCCATCACCAGAGCACTCCCATGTCCACATGGTGCAGCAGGCGGCTTGACCCTGGATAACAAGTCTGACAAAGTAGGTGCTTTCCCAGGCAAACTGCCTTTCAGGATTCAAACCACAAATGTTTAAATAAAATCCAAGTCAAATCTTTAATAAGATTTTGCTGTGTTAAATCAGATCCAACTTCACTTTTTGCAGATACGAACAACTTTCTTTTGTGGTACCTATCTTAACATTAAAGGAACAGCTGGCAAACGGCTGTCTAGACCGAGACTTTCGCTTCTTACACACCTAGTATTCTTTAACTTTATTTTCTCTTTCGTCAAATGTTTATTCAAAAGTAGATCTAGCAAATTCATATTCTTCATTACTCAAATCACATGCCATTTCAGATAAGTCACCATGCGTACGGGAGCAAATCCAAGGCTTACCTGTGTGTACTATTGAACGTTTGTATCAAACGGCTGCCGTCTGCTAACCTGATTTGAATTTTTGTAGTGGGCACAGAATCATCGATAAGGACAACTGCATTGAGGATGGATTTATCTTCTTCTTCAGGGGAGGAAGGTGTACTGACTATTTCAGGTGTAAGGCTATAAGAAAGAAGAATGAAAAGCATCAGGACACAAGCCTGAATATCTAAAGCCTGTGGCGAACTAAAGAGTAAAAGCAGCACTGAGAGTTGCCATTGACTCTGACATCTTAACCAGGGAGACCAGGGTTTCCTCGGAATATCATCCACCTCCTCTACTTTTTCACTGTATTCAGATGATTAGTTTACATACATTGTTGTTTGTTGATCCAGGGACTTCACTGCTCTGGACTAACTTTTCTGAGAGAGAGAGAAAGAGGGAAAGATGCCACAGCACTGCAGCTTCCAGCTATGGGGTGGACAGCTGGGCTCAGATCTGGAATGCACGTGTGGCAAAGCAGGTACGCTATCCAAGTGAACTATTTTGCTGGTCTAGTTGCATTTTCTTATTCCTCTGGGACGAAATAGTTCCACTGGCACTGAAATTGAGGCAGTCGCACCAGGAGCCTTCATTCAGCATCTCCAGCCCCCTGCACAAACGCTTGTAAAAGTCTAATTTGTGTCAGTGTCTTGTCTTTCTCCCCCCGTCTTCCCCCTCCTTTCTCCATTTCTCTCTGTCCTGTCCGGCAACAACAATATCAATAACAATAACTGCAACAATGATAAAAACAACAAGGGCAACAAAAAGAAAAGTAGTAAGTAAATAAAATATTTGAGAGTCTAATTTGAACATTTCTTCTTTATTCCTTTGGATACTTTGTGAGACATTTAGCACAATGGCCATTAGTCAATAATTTCAGCTATTCTGAATTAATTAATGTCTAGGAATTATTAGCAATACAAATGCTAGTTCCAAATCCCGGCACTGGCAACTGTGCAAATTTGTGTAAGTGAATTATCGCCTTTTTTTGAAGTCCTGTTTTTATCATTTACAAAATGGAGGAAAAATACTATCTTCTAAATATGTTTTAACTGTAAGACAGGTACTCTTTCTATATATCATTAACATTAAAATTCTATTTTAATTACTTAATCATTAAGTATTACTCGAAACATCTGGTGGGTTACTGTTGTACAAAAAGAGTGATCATTCCCACGTTTTAGTGAGTAATGATATTTTAGGTATGGTAACAAATTCTAATGAAGCTTACTTGATACTTTACCATAATATCTTGGTTATTAGTGACTTTATCATGACTTTCTTCATGCCTTCTAATGCTACCAGGATAACCTGGCACAGTAAGTCAGAAGTGAGTATCAGAAATGGAGTGCTCTTCACGTAGAACCTGAACTGGAGTTTGTGTTTTGCGTCAAAAGTAAAAGACTCTGGGGTGGTGGTGGCAGGGGAGGTCCGGGTCCTGGAACAGGATGACAGAGGACCTAGTGGGGGTTGTATAGTTATGTGGAAAACTGAGAAATGTTACGCATGTGCAAACTATTGTATTTACTATTGACTGTAAAACATTAATCCTGCAATAAAGAAATTAAAAAAAAAATGAAGTGCTCTTTCGGTTAATATTTAAAACAAATTTAGTTAAATTATTTATAGACATTAAGTCTTAATCTCTCAGTCATCTTAAGGGATTCTCTGATAGTCTTCATGTTTATTTTCTCAAATATTGAGCTTCAGCTAGCTTCCTATTTCCTTTTATAAAGAAGTATATTTTATAAATATGTAAATTGTCGAAGTATGTAAGCTCTGGTCTAGCAGAAACCCAGTTCATGTCATTTTTCACTTCCTCCAATATACTGGGTTATCAGAAAAGTTATGACATACTTTTTTCTAAATGCCAAAAAATGCGTCATGACTTTCAAAAACCAAGTTTCTCCTTTATGGCATGAGGAAGTAAACTAACTGGTACTTACTGTTAATACTTCCTCCTTCTTTAATTACTTCCAGACAGAGATTTCAGAATATATGTGATAAATACAAGAAAAAGGAAAAAAAAACCAAAAAAAAAAAAACCCACGATGGTCAGTAACCCGATATTATTAACAATTTCTGCATTTGCGATTTGTTATACTCTGTTATATGAGGCAGTAAGCAATACTTGTACTGAATTAAGATTCATCCTGTCATTATCTGAATATCTTAGTAAAAGTTTTTTTTTTTTTTTTTAAATATAATGTTTTGCTTGATATGGGAAACTGCATGGAGAGTCCTGGAACAAAGAAGAATCAAATGTCTTATGACCTAGCGATACCACTTTTAGGCATTTATCCAAAGGACATGGCAACACTAATTTGAAGGGCCATATGCATGCCAATGTTCACATCTGCAGTAAATTTCACAACAGCCAAAGAGTGGAAGCAGCTTCAGCTCTCTCATACAGAGATGACTTGGATAAAGCAGTTACGAGGTACATCTGCTCTATGAAATACTACCCTGCATCAGATACGATGATATTGTGTCCTTTGGGACAAATGAGATGAACTGGAAGTGATTCCTCTTTAAGAAAACAAGTAAGGAGGTGAGAGATAGGTGGAATCTAGTGAACTGAAATGCACGAGCTTAAAACAAACAAACAAACAAACAAACAAAAGCAGTAAACAGACTCTCTTAAGACGGTGAGAGCTGTGACGGTCACTGTTGAGAGGGCAGGGCACAGAACTCTGGTGGTGGGTGTGGTATGGACTATCTTATAACAATTGTGTACATTGCTATTGATCACAAAAAGTGATTTGTGAGGAAAAGAAAAAGAACTAGCAGTGAGATTTTAAGAATTAAGAGGTGACAAGAGAATGTATGTACACAAGGCAGCTGAAAAAACTTGGGAGGGAAGGACTCATATGAAAAGGAACAATGAGTTCATCAAATGGTAAGCTAGAAGTAAGGTCAAGGTCACGGCTGTAATTCCCAGGAACACCCACAGCAGTGTGGGGGCAAATAAGAGGGTGACTTCATTTTACGAGCTATATGAAGATTCTTCTAAGCAAAGGCTATTCTCCGGAAGTCCACACAGGTATTATACTATATACATTGGCTTCTTTTTCTTTTTCTTCTTTCCCTTCCTTCCTTCCTCTCTCTCTCTCTCTCTCTCTCTTCCTCTAGGTTTATTGCTGGGACTCGGTGCCTGCATTACGAATCCAATGCTCCTGGAAGCCATTTCCCCCATTTTTTTGTTGCCATTGTTGTTGTTATTATTATTGTTGATGTTGTTCATTGTTGGATAGGACAGAGAGAAATGGAGAGAGGAGGGGAAGACAGAGAGGGAGAGAGAAAGATAGACACCTGCAGACCTGCTTCACTGCTTGTGAAGCCACCATCCCTTCCCCCTGCCCCAGCAGGGAAGGAGCTGGGGTTCAAACAGGATCTTTACGCCAGTCCTTAGGCTTTACGCCATGTTCGCTTAACCTGCTGCGCTATTGCCCAGCCCCCCCCCCCCCCCACACATTGGCTTCTAAATTGTGTTTGGCAAACTCCTGAAGTTGTTTGGTAATGTCCCAGATACAATTCCCTTCACAACAAGCAGAAAAGCTCGGGTTTTATTACTGTTGTTGTTAGTTTACTATTATTAGTTAGGTCTACTTATTAATGAGAGAATCAGCCCTTGTGGTGCTGTGCTCAAGAGCTCATGCCCCAAGTCCTATGCTCTACTGCTGAACCTCTTGGGCTACCCAAAATTTCTGAGTTGGTTTGGTTCCAGAGATCAAACCTACAGCCTCATACATGAGATCATGAACTGTACCACTGAGCTGCAATGACCCCCTGCCCCAGACCTCAGATTTCACACGTGTTTTCCATACTGGGCTTCCATAATTTGAAGACTTGGATGCTTAATATCTGTTGAAATAACAAACTTGAGAGTAGTGTTCTTGTTGCAAGAGTTTAATTATCACTCAAACGAAGATAGGCATACTTAAAGCTTTGGTTTAAAAATATTGACTCTTTTACTTAATAAACAACTCTTTACAATTTCTCCTTCTGAACACATGGCATCAAAAAGAGCAGATATCTTATGATGGCAAGTGGCAAAAACACTGGATAAAACTCTGGGGCCAGAGTAACTGGTCTGAAATTCATGTCAACCATTTACTATTTCAATTACCTTGTGCAAACCACGGTATCTGCAAAATGGAGTGATAACAAGAGTCTACACCAAAGTGTTGTTTCACAGAGTGAGTTCATGCACGTAAAATGCTTACATGACCAGGTCTGTGATAATTGCTAAATATTAGCTATCATCAATAGATTTGCATATCTAGTTCTAGCAATAAGGCTTTTATTTTTTATGCAAAGGGAAACATTTTTTATTTGTAATTTCACAATGACTGACAAGTTTGTGAGATAAGAGGGGCACAATTCCATACAATTCCTACCACCAGGGTTCTGCATCCTATCCCCTCCATCGGAAGTTTCCCTATTCTTCATCCCTCTGGGAGTATGGACCCAAGATATTTATGGGGTGCAGATGAAGGGAGCTCTGGTTTCTGTCACAGTTTCTCTGTTGGACATGGGTGTTGGCAGGTCAATCCAAACCCCCAGCCTGTTTCTATCTTTCCTTAGTGGGGCAGGGGTCTGGGGAGTTGAGGTTCTAGGACACATTGGTGAGGTCCTCTGCCCAGAGAAGTCAGGTTGGCACCATGGCAGCATCTGCAGCTTGGTGGCTGGTTGAGGACACATGTCACCATGTGCAAGGAACTGGGTTCCTTCAAGAAGGGAAGTTCCCCAAGCAGTGGAGTAGTGCTGCCGGTGTCTCTTGCCCTCTGTCTCCCTCACACTCCATATGTCCCTCTCCTTCTCCTTCTCTCTCTCTGGGTGCTGATGGAGCTGGAGTGCAGAGTCCTCTTATCTTCATCCTATCGCTTCTCCCCCGCTGGGAGTATGAAATCAAGGTTGTTTTGGGGGAGCAGAAGGTAGGAGTTCTGGCTTCTGTAATTGCTTCTCCGCTGAACATGGGCTCAACAAGGCTTTATAGTTTATATTATGGGTTTATTTTTACTTTCTTCATTTATTTTTGAAAGAAAATTCATACTATACAAAGACGAGCATTTTTCTCATTTTAGAATTTTACCTCCCAAGTTTCTGTCCTTCTCCACTAAAAGCCTTGAACCTCAGTCTAGGTTTGATGTATTCTTGACCTTGATGGTCTTCCATATCCAAATTCACTTGGCCACCATGAACCAGCCGCTGAAGTTCCAGAGGAATCTCTCTTTTAAAAAGGAAAAAAAGATAAATAAACAAGGTTTAAGTCAATTAAAAAAAAAAACACAACTTTGCTATTGATATTATTCTAATGAAATGGTGAGCTACAATGGGTCCAGAAGCTCAATTGTAAACATTTATGTGCTGATAATTTAAAACAAAATCCATCATGCAGTTAGTTCCTTAGTGATTTTCAGCACGGGGACTTATAATACTGTCACAGTGATCTTGGAGTCCTTATGACATTTAGAACGTCAAACTGGCACATGGCATTGACTTAGCACAAAGAGGTTTTGTCTCTCTAAAGAAACAACAAGTGCCATGACAGTGCGTGGATGGTGATACTGTTTATAATGTCTGAATCAAAAACTTCAGCCTTTGACTATCTTACATAGAAGCCCAAACTGATCTTTGTATTTTATCAGTACACTGTTGATCTCTAGAAATGATTTTACCATGTAAACTGAGGGAAGACTGTATTCCTTTGGAATTTTGCTACGTCCCTGCAGTATCACTTTTTTTTATATATAGTTTAAATTTCTTTGTATATAAACACCATTCCCACCACCAAAAGACTGTGTCCTGTCCTCCCCCCCCCCCCATGAAGCTGAACATTCACCCTCACCCTCCACCCAGGGTTTTTACTTTGGTGTCCTATTACAAATTTAGTCAGATCCTGCTTTGAGTTTCCCTTTATGTTATTTTTTAAAAGATTTTTTTAAAGTATTTATTTATTTCCTTTTTGTTGCCCTTGTTGTTTTTATTGTTGTTGTAGTTGTTGTTGATGACGTTGTTGGATAGGGCAGAGAGAAAAGGAGAGAGGAGGGGAAGACAGAGAGGGGGAGAAAAAGATAAGACACCTGCAGACCTGCCTCACCGCCTGTGAAGCGACTCCCCTGCAGGTGAGGAGCAGGAGGCTCCAACTGGGATCCTTGAACGGGTCCCTGTGCTTGACGCCACGTGCGCTTAACCCGCTGTGCTGCCTCCTGACTCCCTGCCCCCCCCTTTTTTTCTAGATAGGCAAAGAAAGAAAGAATGAAAGAAAGAATGAAAGAGACCTGAGCAGTAAAGCTTCTTTTAGTGTGATGAGGGCTGGGTTTGATCCTACGTCTCATACGTGACAAGGCCGCGCACTACCTAGGTGAGCTATGTCACCAGACCAGGTGCTCTTAACCTGCTGTGCTACCGTGTGACTCCCACACTATCACTTCTATAAGTCACCAACTGAATATTGCTTAGTATTCTTTATATATATATGCCACTGGCTGGTGAAACAGCTCGCTTGGCAGGGTGATGCTTTGCACTGTGCATGCCCCAGCTTTGAGCCTAGTTCCCACTGCACTGAAGGAAGTGTCAGTCCTTTGCACACTCTGCCTCCTTGTAGCTATTTGAATAAACAGAAAAATTAATATGTGAAATGTATACCATATTTCTATAAGAAAGGGGTTAGGAGGCACATAGGCACAAACTGTCTGATTACTTATGTATACTCATTTAGTGACATCCAAGTGTTTATAAAAGGAAATATGAACAGTTTTATGATAAACTGATTACTTCGATCTATTAAAGGTAAATTTTATATTAATTTTTGAAAAATACTGCACAGATAAAGTCTCTTGAGTTCTTCAAGGATTGAGAGGATGTTATAGAAAGGGGACAAGGATGATAAATTCGACAATCACTCTCTGACAGCAACCATTTTTTTTATTGTTGGAGTTATTACTGGTGTCATCACTGTTGGATAGGACAGAGAGAAATGGAGAGAGGAGGGGAAGACAGAGAGGGGGAAAAAGAAAGACAGACACCTGCAGACCAGCTTCACCGCCTGTGAAGGGACACCCTGGCAGGTGGGGAGCCAGGATCCTTCTGCCGGTCCTTGCGCTTTGCGCCGCCTGCGCTTAACCCACTACACTACCGCCCGACTCCCAGCAATCATTATTATTAAAGGTGTCACAAATAACTAATTTTTTGCTTCCAGGCTTTTGCTGAGCTTGACTGCATGGTTTCATTGCCCCTGGTAGTCTCTCAGCCAGGTGCAGGTGCGTGCGCTCTTTCTCTCTCTTAATGAAAGGTCAGAGACAGAAGTTGGGGAGAGAGGCGACACCATACCACTAGCCTGCTAACCAATGAAGCTTCCCATGTGGTGGGAGGGGGTTCAAAATGGGGTCCTTGTGCGTGGTCCAGTGTGCCCTCTACCTGGGGAGTCAGCTCCTGGTCCCTCTAAAACTGTTTTAGATCACAGTTTGCACTTGCTATAGTGTAGCTCAAATTAAAATTTTTATTCTAGTTTACCAGGACTGCTCAAATATTTGCCTATACAGTTTATAGATTATTTTCACTTAGTAATAAATCAGCTTTGAACTACATTACAAGACATTTATCAACATGTTCTTTCACCATTTTAAAATAAAATTCAATTTTCATAATAATAGTGACATTCACTTAGCAGATAAATGCTCCTAGCCCCTATTCGGATGCACCAAGCAATTCTTGGTGATTCTACTTGTTTCCAGGTCTACTGCAGAAATTTCCACAATTATGTTCTTGTATTTACACCATCAGGCACTGCTAACTAGGGTATCTTCCCGCAATCACTTCACATACTCCTTACATTTTCTGTGTGTGTGTGTGTGTGTTTAATATCCTGACATTACCATTAGAGAATTAAACTAAAAAGTCATGCCAATTAGTGCCATAATACTTTTTACTCAGAGTTCTTTGACTGCTTCAGTTCCAACAAGTTTTATTTCCACTCCACTTCAGCCACTATCCCTACACTATTTCATCACTTTGAAAGCCCCACCTTTAGTGACTGAATGGAAGACTGTCTTTTACTCCAAGTACTTAACGCTCCTATTTCACGACCAACCATATCGTCTACTCAGGAATGATGACCTTATTGGCTAGTGAAGGTGAAATGCAGCAAGGTTTTTACTGTCATAGCAAAATCACTTGGGTCCTCATCCTTTAGCAAGGAGGGCTGGTGACTTATGCCGTACTTGCGGTGGGTCAGAGTCCTAGGTATCTGTTTTACTTGCACAAGTTAGAACTTCCAACTAACCTTTTGAAATCTTCTGCCAGCTGTAATGCCACTTTATAAGATTTCTAATAAAAGTTGCTGAATTTCAGGCATACATGCAATGAGAGTCACCCTGTCAACAGTAAGCAGGACAGTGGCTTAGTGGATGGACAACTACAGGCCAAGCAATTCACTGGCTTATTATGTTAACATGCTTCTTCTCAGTATCGGTACTGAAGCTTCACCACAGTTTCAAAGGGACTGCTGTCCACTGTCCCCTTCCCCCCAACGCTGAAAACTGACATCACAGATAGAGATATCCTTTACAGATTTCAAAATATCCTTCCCCCAGAAATCAGTTACATTCTATCTTTTAGTAACTAACTCTTAAAAACTAGTAGTATACCACTAAACGACTCTGTTCAAAAGAAAAAAAAAAAATCCCATCTTAAGTAACAAACGGAATTAAAAAAAATGACATCTTACCCTCTCTTAACAGACTCCAGAAATTGAGCATTTGTTGGGTCACTGTAAGGTCTTAACTCTCCATCATCTAAACTGAAACCATTGCTCCACAGTTTAAGCAAAATCTGAACCTTTGCAGCATAGTAGGAGCGGGGGAGACACAGAAAAACAAGAGAGTCCATTTACATTAATTTTCAGTTTTAGATCTGATGTTTTCATATATACTAAAGACTTTATTTAATTAAAAAATGCGAGTTTATTCACACTATTCCTTAGTATTGTTAAAAGAAAAGCACACATGAAACTATTGTGCTTTCTAATTAGAAGAGACTAATGCACCCCTATGTTCAGAGCTGCATCATTCACAATAGCCAAAGAGTGGAAACTGCCTAAATGCCCGTCAACAGATGACAGGCAAAAGAAATTATGGGATATTCACTCCATGGAATATTACTCTGCAATTAAAAAATGATACTGTGTCCTTTGGGACAAAATGGGTGGAACTAGAAGTGATTATGCTTAGCAAAATAAGTACAGAGAGAGAAAGACAACTGCCAGATGGATTCAGTTATACGTGGAAATGAAATAATTGATACATTAGAACTTGCAAAAAGAAAAAAAAAATCCAAACAAAACAGAAGCAAACCAACTGTAAGACTTGTGAGGACTCTGGTTGTTATCTTTGGGAGGCTGGAGGGTGGGGATACAGAACTTTGTAGCAGATTATTAATAGCAAATAAAATTATAAAATAAACTACTGTGTTTGCTTAGAAGATCTGTATTTGCCTTAAGAAAATGGTCAGTGAGGCGTACTGCACCAAAGTAAAACACTCTGGGGTGGTGGTGGGGGAGGCTTCAGGTCCTGGAACATGATGGCAGAGGACCTAGTGGGGGTTGCATTGTTATGTGGAAAACTGAGAAATGTCAAGCATGTACAAACTATTGTATTTACTGTTGACTGTAAAACATTAATCTCCCAATAAAGAAATTAAAACATAACAAACAAACAAAAGCACAGGGGCTGGGTGGTAGCACAGTAGGTTAAAAACACATGGCACAAAGTGCAAGGACTGGTGTAAGGATCCCGGTTGGAGCCCCCGGGCTCCTCATCTGCAGGGGAGTCACTTCAAAGGTGGTGAAGCAGGTCTGCAGGTGTCTGTCTTTCTCTCCCCCTCTCTATCTTCTCCTCCCCTCTCCATTTCTCTCTGTCCTATCCAACAACAATGACAGCAATAACAACAATAATAATAACAACGATAAACAACAAGGGCAACAGAAAGGAAAAAATGGCCTCCAGGAGCAGTGGATTCGTAGTGCAGGAGCTGAGCCCCAGCTATAACCCTGGAGGCAATAAAATAAAATAAAATAAAATAAAAGGCAATGGTTGAAAATACCAAAGGTCCAACAAATGGACCTTATCCCTGAAGAACAATTGTATCTCATTCACTGAGAAAATGAAAACAAGAGCATCTACTTGTCCTTCAACTGGACTCAATTCTTCCCACAGAGCTTAAGTGGAACTCACTCAACGCCAATAACATATTTCTCATAGCTCTCCAAGTCTAAGTCTTACTTGTTAAAAATAAAATACTACTTCAAAGTATTTTCAAAAAGTAACAGGAATAAAGAGTGACTTTATGTGTTTTTATGTTTACAACTCAGCTCATTCTATATTATAAAAATATATCGTGTAGGCTCATTTTGACAGCAAATTTACATTCAGGAAATCATGTACTTCTAACTGCAAAGCATACATGAGACAAGACATGAAATCGGAGACAAAAAACTTAGCTTAGTCCTGCCATTTCATGTTTAGAAAGGTAATATAACTAATAGAAATTTTATCTATGTCATAAATTTTAAAATTAAAGACACACAGTATATGTAAGTAGAGACAAATACTTGTAATTTAAAATTTTTGATTACTGTACCTACATCTTGAAGCTGATTTTCTCCATAGATGTATTCAGACCTCTTACAAAAGGAACTGCCCAATCTGTATCCGCCACCTGTAAATGACTAACATATACAGCAACTTAAGATATAAATCCACTAAGCTTATCACTATTCAGAATGGTGATGTGTGACACATAATCTAACATTAGATAAAGTATAACAAGTCAAACTGGTTTATGCTTTCCAGGATACTTTCCTAATAAAAAAATAAAAAGCCTTATGCTACAGAAGTGTATTCAAGATGTCATTTTTTTCTTTCTTCCCTTTCTTTTCCTTTTTTCTTTTTCTCTCTTTCTTCCTTTCTTTTTTATTAATAAGACTTATTTTAAGTTAAATAAGCCAGAAGGAGAAGGAAAAACACCAGGTAATCTCACTCATGGGTGGGTCCTAAGAAATAAGCAAGGGAGAAAGCTCAATGGACTGTGGTCTACTCTAGCAGATTTGGGAACTGGGGTGTATGTGTGTGAACGTGTGAACGCACACAATAAGCGGATGAGGGGTGTGGGTCCAGCACTCTACCTTGGAGGAGGATGGCAATTTTCACAGTATGCTTTCTTTCCCTCTCTGTCCTTGTAGGTTTCTTTCTCTGAAAAAGTTAGCCTGGAGCAGTGACGTCCCAGTGAAACACACATACACCAAAAGAAATAAAAGACTGTCATAACATCCGATCATTATGATCTTATAAAAATGGGGCGAATGTTTAGACAGAAATATGTCGCACCTAAAGCAAGGCTTGCAAGTGCTATAAGAAGGGCATAGCTCTGGCTCACCTGGAATGTTCCTAGCCGTGACCATGGAGGAATGTGAGCTAAGACCTACAGGGATGCAGAGGTTACCTAGGCTCCTGTGCTGAATATGGGCCCCAGATCAGATTGATGGCGTTTACAGTTAATGATATTTATATACTTTCCCCATATTTGGGAGCTACTCTCTTCCCTGATCCAGCTTCCTGGTCCTTTTTCCAACTGTGACACCATTCCTTCCCCCCCGCCCCCCCGGTCCCCCAACAATAGCTTAGGTCACCTGCATATTGGATGTCAGGCACAGGCAAAAACTAGTGGGTTATGGGCCCCTTAGAATCTACCTAAAATAGACCTACTAGCTTTTTCCAAAAAAGAGACCCCAAATCTCCATCCATAATATTCTTGCCTTTAGGTTCATGTTAGTCAAAGCATTTGCTCTGCTTTCTCTTAACTCTTTTTCAGCCACCAGGTTCCAGATGCCAGCATGATGCCGACCAGACTTCCCTGGACAGACAACCCCACAAATGTATCCTGGAGCCCCGCTTTCCCAGAGCCCTGCCCCACTAGGAAAAGAGAGAGACAGGCTGGGAGTATGGATCAACCTGTCAACACCAATGTTCAGCGGGGAAGCAATTACAGAAGCCAGACCTTCCACCTTCTGCATCCCACAATGACCCTGGGTCCATACCCCCAGAGGGATAAAGAATAGGAAAGCTATCAGGGGAGGGGATGGGATCTGGAGGTCTGGTGGTGGGAACTGTGTGGAACTGTACCCCTCTTATCCTATGGTCTTGTCAGTGTTTCCATTTTATAAATGAAAACTTATTTTTAAAAAGGGTATAGACCAAATACATAACTAATATTTGTTTAAGATTACCACTCACCTTAGACTTGTCATCATCGGAAGCTCTTGTGGATTCATTCAGAGGCACGGCGCCATGTTCTCGAGCCTCTCTGAAGAGTTCATTCACAATTTTTCCAGTGGATGGTTGAACTATATGTAGCTCACTGCATTCATGCTCCCTCGAATCGGTCCTTTTAACATTATAGTGCGTGATTAATAACTTAATATATATACGAATCATTTAAATATGAAAGCTATGCTATATTTGGAAATAAC
Organism: Erinaceus europaeus; assembly: GCF_950295315.1. NCBI lineage: Eukaryota > Metazoa > Chordata > Mammalia > Eulipotyphla > Erinaceidae > Erinaceus > Erinaceus europaeus. Next base: position 195,042,932 of record NC_080162.1, read on the forward strand.
TTTTATTTAAAAAAAACTGATCTATTTGACTTTTGTGAAAATATTTAGTTTTGCCAATGAGAGCTGACTGGGGGGGGGGGGGGGGATAGTTCCTTGCATATGGGAGGCCCCAGGCTTCATCCCTAGCAGTGCTCTGGTCTCTCAATCTCATAAAAATAAATAATTAAAAAATAAGTCTAAAGAAGTAAGTAGTAAATAAATGTATCAAAGAGGTATTAAAGGGGCCAGGCATGGGCGCACCAGGTTAAGTGCACATACTGTTAAGCACAACGACCGGCAAAAGGGTCCCGGTTCAAGCCCCCAGTTCCCCACCTGTGAAGCTTTCTCCCTGCAGGTGGGTACTAGGGGCTTGAACCTAGATCCTTGTGCACTGTAGTGTGTACGTTTAACCAGGTGTGCCACCGCTTTGCCCCTTCCACAGGAATGTTTTAAATCTATTTTTATTTATTTATTATTGGAGAGAGACAGAGACAAATTGAGAGGGCAAGTGGGAGATAGAGAGGGAAAGAGAGAGATACCTGGAGGCCTGCTTCACTGCTAGTGAAGCTTCCTCCCTGCAGGTAGGGAGCAGGGGCTTGAACCTGGGTCCTTATGTACTGTAATGTGTGCACTTAACCAGGTGTGCCACTGCCTGGTTCCCTCCACTGTGACTTTTTTTTTTTTAAAAAAGATTCATTTACTAATGAAAAAGAGACAGACAGAGAGAGAACTAGAGTATCATTCTGACGCATGCGATCTCAGGCTTGAACTTGGGACCATGTTTAATGAGAGCTCAACACTTTATCCATTGTGACATTTCCTGGACAGCTGCTCCACGGCTTATTTTTAACAGTTCAGGGGCTTTGACAAGAGCAATACTACTTAGGAGACCCTTCATTTGATAGGCCACCCAGCATTCTGTGCGACTGTCAACAGATGTCTGAGGTTAAAGAGTAAGTGGGGCCACATGGGTTGGCTATAAGAATCCTTAAGGAGTATTTCGAACGCTTTGCAATTCTGTATAAATGTTGTTCTGGGGCTAAGCTTTCATCAGATAGCCAGTGAGTCCCATGACTCAAAAAGGAACCACTGTGCCCAACAAAAACAAGACTCAGTACGTATAGAATTCCAGAACAGCTACCAAAATATTAAGGATTTAAGAAAATTTTTACAGAAGTTTCTTCTAGCTTTCTATTATACTTTTAAGAATAATACCCAAAATATCTAAGGCATTTAAAGTAAGTTAGAATTTGTAAACTGAAAAGGGATACACCTTTCAAAAATACAAAACTTACCTTTGAGGTGGTGTTCGTGGACTTTTGAAAATTGTTGCCTTAGGTCTGTCAGATCTGGAAGATTTGTATTTCACTTCATCTTCATATAATTCAGCCAAGGCCAACTAGAAACAACAGGTTTGTTATAAAATATAACATACAAAGTAAACTCTTCTATCCAATGATAGATCATGAGATGAACAATAGCTTGTGAATGGTCAAGATACCTAAAGCAAAGGTAAGGTAGCTGGGGTTGAAAGTCCAGTTCCTTCTAAAATAAAGTCATTGTACCACTCATTTTATAAATCTAACCAAAATTCCACGTATACTAAAATAAACAGTATGATCATTGTTAATTTTTGACTATGCCATATTCTCAAAGCTTTATTCAAAATCACAGATTCAATTTCACAATTATCTTAAAAGAAGAGGTCCTGTCCAACCCTCACCTCATTGGAGCGTCAGTGCTGTTGGTGTCTTTCCCTCTCCCTCTACTTCAAAAAGCCCTGGTTAACAAGTACTTAGAGATGTTTCATTCACACTAATGTTAAGTTTGCTCATAGCAGATCTCAAACTTACTTCTTTTTCCTTTTTTGGAAGTGCTTAAAAGGTTTAAATATGAGAGTCCGGCAGTAGCGCAACGGGTTAAGCGCACGTGGCAAAGCTCAAGGACCAGCATAAGGATCCCGGTTCGAGCCTCCTAGTTCCCATCTGCAAGGGAGTCGCTTCACAAGTGGTGAAGCAGGTCTGCAAATGGCTTCCTCTCTCTCTCTGTCTTCCCCCATCTCTCTCCATTTCTCTCTGTCCTATCCAACAACGAATGACATCAACAACAATAATAACCACAACAAAAATGGCCTCCAATAGCAGTGCAGGCACTGAGCGCCAGCAATAACCCTGGAGGCAAAAAAAAAAAAAAAAGCTTAAATATTAGCTCTTAAAAGTTTTGTAGAACTTGTTTGTAAAAGTATCAGAGGCTGGACTTTTATTGTTGGGAAAGTTCTTGATGATTTAAAAAATTTTTTTTTCCCCTTTTATTGTAACTGGTCTGTACATGCTATCTAGCACCTCTTGTTACATGCTTCAAGGAACTTTTTCATCTCTTCCAGGTTCTCTGGATGATTTCTCTCGTAGGTAGAACTTATGAAACAAGGACAGAAAGGGAAAACACAAAATAAAACTTGGATTGGGTTTGGTGCATTGCACCAAAATAATGGGACTCTGGGAAGGATGGGGACCACGGAAAAGGGCTGCAGGGGATCGGGGAGGAGGCACTGAGATCCTGGTGCGTGATGTAGGAAAGGTCTTAAGCTGGGGTTGAGAGTGTTGTGGAGACACCTACCATGGGGAGATGAGGCATAGTATGTGTATTGCAAACCATTACCCCTCTTCCAAATGACTAAGGAAAACAAAAAAAGCCTAAAGTGAACAAAATACTCTAAAATATCTTTAAAAAGTGAAATTCGGTGCATGCATATTCAGCTAACTAATGTTGTTGTCCTTTAATGTCATAATGTGAGTTTTTTTTTTCCCATTTCTTTTTTGTTGCTTATGTGCATTGGTTTATAAATTGTAGCTGTCGCTACAAGTCCAGGCAGTCGAAAGCAGTCTACTTTAGTTCACTCCCTTTTCAGAGGGAGAGAGAAGCTACCTGCCTATAAAAGGGAACAATTTCATGTATAAGTAATCATGCCAGAAAACAGTATCCACAACAAAGAGAGAGAAAAAACAAAGGAATTCTTAGTAAGTGCTGCATTCCCCTAAGGCGAGTCACAGCTCTTCCTCCGCAGGAAGCCCGCACCCGCGAAGCCGACGCCGCAAAAGTCAGTCTTCCGGACTGGTTGCAAATGCGCGAATGGGGGGGTGTGTGCTGGCGGAGGAAGAGCGCAGCCAGCTCGGGGGAGGCCAGATCCGGGGCTCAGCACCGGCTTCCGCGACCCAGACGCGCAGGGGAGCCGCGCGGCGCGGGACAGACAGACTGACAGCCCCAGACCCCGGAGGGAGGCCGGGGGCCGCCGCCTGGCACACCCGCCGCCTCCTCCTCCTCGGTGCGGCACCAGTGGCCGCGCCCCCGCCCAGGCCGCTCGCCGCACCTGCAGATCCCGCGCGCTCGGGGGCCGCGGCCCCGACGATCGCCGCGCCGCCTCGTCCGGCTCCCCGCCGCCGCCGCCCTCCGCCATTTTTTCCACCCGCTCGCTCGCCTGCGCGGCCGCACCGGCTCCCACCGCCCGCGCCGACTTCCGGGGCCGGTTGCTTAGCAACTGCGGGAAGGGGCGGAGCCGCGCTCCCCTGCGCGGACTCGGGTTGACTTCCCGCGGCCGGGCCTCGTCTCGACCGGAAGTCGGGCGGGAGGAGGATTTCTTTGCAGAAGCCTCTGCTTGAGCTTGGGGGGGTGGGGGGGGGGGTACAGGCCGGGGTCATCCAAAAGGCAGACTTCTTTAACTTTGTAGCAATGCAAAAATCGACTCTGAATGCTTTATCTGATGCTCATGGTGGTCTTACTCGTATTATTTTTTCTTCTTGGTCAGTTCTCTGATCTGCCCAAACCAGGGACTGGGTGTTATGTCATGGCAGTCAAAGGTTGAATTGGTGCTGAGAATGAACATTGTAAATACTCTTATTAGAGAAACTATGCTATCAAAGAAATCACACAGGGAAAAACAAACAAATAACAAGCAAACAAACAAAAACAACTCCATCTCACTTAGACACCTGTGTAAACTAAAAGCCCAAACTCAGCTGATGAGCTTCTGTGAAGAAGTGGCCATACCCCAAGCTTCCTGACTCTGTGGAGCAAGAGTGTGTGATTTGAGACATGATATCCATCCACCATCAAGGGATGCCCAAAGAGAAACACATACACACACACACACACACACACACACACACACACACACACACACACACACACACACACCTTATAGCTTCCAATAAGAACATGCTAATGGTGTCAATAGGGCGGATAAGAAGAAAAAAGGGGGTGCGGAGGGCAGCAAAACAGCTTGCCTGCTATCTCAAAAGAGCGTGCCTGCTATCTCATGCACCAGACACAGGTTCTTGCTTGGTCTGTCAGGTTGGAGAAAGTCTACTTTTGGTTGATATCCGTCCCTTTCTCTCTTTGGCCCCCAGTCTCTGAAAAAAGTTAAGCCTGAGTGGTGAAACCCTGATGATTATAAATAAGTAAGTAATAATAAATAGACAATAATATAATAATCTAATGTAATATAATAAATAAAATAATAAATAATAAAACCTGATGTTTATAAATAAGTAAATAAATAATATGAACAAGTTCGCATCGACCTGGTCTCAATGTACAGATAACACCAAGTCATGAAAAAAAGTATTTTTAAGTGGTATATATTGCAGAGTCCATTACATATTGTTTCCTCCCTTCATGTGAGCATAACACACAAAATAATCATATCAGGACCTAATTTTTGGTCTAGCACAAGATGAGAATTGTTTTCAGGTTTGATTGTTCCTGGCTCTGTCTCCTAGAGGAGGCCTAAGGGCCAATTCCCCACGTTTGGTCCCCTAAGGAAAATTGGCTGGGAAGAATCAGGAGGAGATTCAGTTCATCAGATAAGTAAACTTTACTTGAAAAAAACAAACAAACAGAGATAGATTGTGTGTGGACAGATTTTATTGAGTGAAAAGCAGATCGCTCATGCACAGATGCAGAAGAGTCATGGAGAATGTGACCCTCTGGGAAATCCATTTTCCCTACTTATCCAGATCCTTAATCCTACCAGGAATAAATTTCTCTTTGGTCTGTTCAGATCACCTGATTCTATCCTATTGGACCTCTGGGACATTACTTCCCTAAGCCTCTCTCACAGGTGCTGTTCCTTTTCTCTTCCTCCTCCGTGCCCAAACCAAAGATAAAAGGCTCAAGTCTCTAGGCCATCCTGGTGGGTTTATGTCATGGGATTTAATAAAAGATCATCAACGGAGCTCTGGGTGAAGATCTAGACTGAGGGCGAGTTTTGAAAGGTCTTGGCTTTCGTGAAGTGACTGGAGATGATGACCTTCTGGGTGCATTAGAATGTTCTCACTTCCTCTTCACCCTAGGCATTCATATATGACTAACATGGGGAGCTAGCAGGCAAAATATCTCACCTGGAGATTGCACCTGTGTTGCTCTGCTTCTAAGTTTTGCTTCTAAGACCCCTTCTGTTTCATTGGTTTAATCCCCCCTGCTTAACACTGTATTCTAGTTACATAACCACTGTGAACTAAGCACCAGCCTGCCTCCAGGGCATTGGTTTAATCCTCACTGTTTGCACGCTTTCTCCTTCTCCCCACCCCCTATCCTTCTTACATCCTCTTCAGACCTGACTCTTCCACCTCAGGATAGATAAAGACAAGATTGTGATTAGAAATAGCTTAGATTGTGCTGCGTTCCACATGAATAAAGACTGAACTGTGTTGGGACTATGTGTAAGCTTGATAGAGCTTAGGGAGAACTCCGCCATCCTTGGATGGAGGTCTGAGAAGTTACCCTCTTGGTTAGTCTCTCTCAACCGAGGTGAGCAAAAGGGAAGAAGCTCAGACTTAGTTCTTTCCTTCTTGACTCTCAGGCCCACAGAAACCCCAATACTTCTCCCCATTAACTGCAGGCCACATGGCCGCCTACTTTAAGATTCACTTACTCAAAGTTCACAGAGGAGAACACACCTTATCACACACTCCTAGCAGTGCCCTTTGATGTCCTCAATTTGCATCAAGCCTTGCTTATCTTCTCTCTATCTTGCCTTAACTGGTTCAACCCCTCTCCTCCCCTCCAACGCCTTTGGGTAATTAAATGCCTGCATCAGGAGACTAATTATCTTGACCTTTATGTATCTGCATCAATTCTTGTCATACCAGCCCCCTACCATAGAGGCAAGCCGACATTTAAGAAACCTGTAATTTCTGACAAATTTGAATAATGTTCTTTGGTTTTCTACTTAAACCTTGCCCACCTGCTACCTGCTAATAAACGAGACCTGAGACTTGAGATCTGAGGTCTGAGCACGCTGCAGGTCTCCCCAGTGTCTTTAATTCATGTTGTCCCTTGCACGAGCGAGAAAGAACCGGTCTGTTACCTTTCCCCTGGAGATCACCCCGCCAGAGACCCGACAGAACTGCGTACCACTCAGCCATGAGTCTCTGGTCACCTCTCTCTCCCGCCCGCGAAGCTAGCCCGACACACCTGCTTTGCCAGACGTACAGCACAGGTTCCAGCCTGGCCCCCATAACACTGGAGGAAGCTTTAGGGCTATGTTGCCTTTCTGTGACTGAGAGATAAAGAGTTAAAAGGGCCCTCCATATCACTCTGGCATATGTAGTGCTGGGAATCGAACTTGGGACCTCATGTTTGAGAACCCAGTGCTGGATCCACTGTACCATCTCCACAGACCAATACTTATTTAAAACAAAGCATCTCTCTCTAGTATAAATGAGATTGTGGACTTTTATGGACCACGGACAGATAAAACTAGAGATGCCTATATTTTGGTTTTCTTTTATTTCTTTCTCTTTGTGTCTATCTGAGAAAGTGGTGATGTCCAGGTAATGAAAATGAGTAAATAAATGAAATAAAATTTAAAAATGAAGTGGAGCCCAAGCATCATATTTGCAAAAGATGCACCCTAAATGAATTTTTCTTCTGGCCATGACCATGTACCTGGCATTAGACTTACCATCCTATTTCTAATAATTAAAAGACCAGACAAAATATATAAAACAGTGTTTTGAGATCTGGAATAACAGGCAGTGCAAGCCTGTGATGTCCCAGAAAAAGATATTAAGTAAGATGAGTTATGCTAGTCCTGGATTTCTGCCTAGAACTTTTTTACAATGCTGGTAATAATGGAGAATGGTACAGACACAGTGGAAAATAGTTTCCTCAAACGTTAAATATTCAGTTATCTGAAGACTCAACATTTTCACTCCTTACTAGAGAGGTATGAAAGCATACATCTACAAAATTATCTGTACCCAAATATTCATATAAGCGTTCTTCAAAATAGCCCCAAATGGAAATAATCCAAATCTCCATTAGCAAGTGAATGGGGAAATTTTAAAAATGACATAGGTTTTGACTTGATTAAAAAAAAATAATAATATGGGAGTTCTTTGAGGCGATGGAAGTGTTATCTTGTTTGTAGAAGCAGCTATACAAGTATATATACATTGTCACTTTTATTTTTATTCATTTATTATTGGATTGGAACAGAGAGAAATTGAGAAGAGAGTGGGAGACAGAGAGGGAAAGAGACAGACAGATACCCGCAGCCCTGCTTCACCATTCGTGAAGCTTTTCCCCTGCATATGGGGACCAAGGGATTGAATCCAGGTCCTAGTGAACTGTAATGTGTGTGCTTACCCAGGTGTGCCACTGCCCGCCCCTGTATAGATTGTTAAAAACACGCTGGGCTATACAATTAGAAAGTATATGCTTTATTATCTGTAAATATGTATTTACAAAGTTTGTTGGGAAAGAATATCCCAGATGTTTTTGTTACACATCCATGCTTGAGAACCACAGATCAAAGACATTTGGGAGCTATGAATGAATTGCCACTCATTAAGATCACAGTCAAGTCAGAGTGTAGAATTAACTATTGTTATTAAAAATGTTATTATAGTTCTGAAAGATGGACTCACGTTTTACCAGAAGTAGTGAGTGTAGAGTGAATCAACCATTGACGATATTATAGTCAGACACAATAGCTGCCAGGGTCTTACATACGAAATACATGAAGGAATAAAGAATGCTACTAGAGTTTTGGTTAAATGATTTGGTAAAAAGTACTAGCTGTAGATTGAAAGGGAGAAGCAAACTTCAAAGGAAAGAAACAAGTCTGTCCCTAACATTTTGAATTTGAAAAATTTTGTGGACTACAAGGGAACAAATTACATCATGGAGCAATTTCATGTCTGGATTTAGATGCTGGGAGACTAGAATAGAATTTAGACTTGGAGATATAAATTTGGAGGTTGGCTGCATGTAAATGGTAGCCAAGTGGATTAGGTTCCCAAGGATAGCTTGAAAAGTGAGAGGTTATAAGGACTAAAAATACCCGGAAGCAACAAGATCAACAAGGAATTAATCAGGGGAAGGGGAACATTTAGAATTAGTGTGTAGTCAGAGACACAGTGTTAGCAAAAGAGGCTTCCTCCTTTGAAGGAATCCTGCTAAGTGAGACAAGCCAGAAAAAGAAAGATGAAAATGGAATGATTCCACTCACAGACAGAAGTTGAAAAATAAGAACAGAAGGGAAAACACAAAGCAGAATTTGGACTGGATTTGGTGTATCGCACCAAAACAAAAGACCCTGGGGTGGGAGGGGACGTTCAGGTCCTGGAACAGGATGGTAGAGGAGGACCTGGGGTGGGGGGTAAACTATTATGTGGAGAACTAAGAAATGCTACACATGTACAAACTACTGTATTTTACTATTGACTATAAACCGTTAATCCACCCAATGAAAAAAAAGTTTTGCTACCATATCTAGTAGATGTTCTAGTGAAATATGTCTCCCTTACTGTAGACAATGATATGACTTTTGCTAGAAGTAAGCTTTCTTTTTCCATTATTCACTTTTAAGAATTAAATACAACCTTCTCACAGAAGAACATGTTTTTGTATCGAAATGTGTAAGATTCTAGTTTATTCCCATTGAATTGTCAACTATTTCATTAGCAGAGGTTGATAAACCACTTGCTTCTTACTGCTCCCTCCACCCCAATTTCAGTGAAAGATAATAATAAATCAGTTACAGGAACTGTTCTCTCAGGGCACGTGCTCCTTCCTTCCTTCCTTCCTTCCTTCCTTCCTTCCTTCCTTCCTTCCTTCCTTTATTTATTTATTTTTTAAAAAGGAGACATTAACAAAGCCATAGGACAAGAGGGGTACAACTCCACACAATTCCTGAGATTTCAAGTCTCAGGTGCTCAGACCTCTGTATCCCATCTCCTCCCCTGATAGCTTTCCTAGAGTCAACATATCAAAGACTCAGCCCATGTATTAAAATGACTCAGTCTGTGATTTAAAAAGTTTGAGACATACGAACAATTTCTCCTCTCAAATTAATTAAATAGAGATTTATATGACTACAAATTAATAGGAGTGTACATAAACACCATTCCCACCACCAAAAGATTGTGTCCCATCCCACCCCTCCCACCTCTCCCCACCACCCCGGTAACCCAAATATCCACCCTCACCCTCACCCCAGGGATTTTACTTTGGTGCCCTACTCCAGATTTAGTCAAATCCTGCTTTTAGTTTCCCTCTCTGTTCTTCTTTCTCAACTTCTGTTGATGAGTGGGATCATCCCATACTCATCTTTATCTTTCTGACTTAGTTCATTTAACATAATTCCTTCTAGCTCTGTCCAAGATGGGTCAGAGAGGGGTTCATTGTTCTTGATAGCTGCATAGTATTCCATTGTGTATATATACCACAGCTTTCTCAGCCACTCATCTGGTGTTGGGCACCTGGGTTGCGGATATATTCCTTCTAAAGGCCAGCAGACTCTCAAGATCACCAACCTTGACCTCTCCTGCCACATACAGAGATGGGATGGACCCTGTACCCATGTCACAAGATAAAACAAGAACTACAGACAGACTTGGGGGAGGCAGTTCTTTAGAACACTGAGCTTTGCTGGCTCATTTCCTTGCTGCAAGAAAATAAAACAGTCGCTTTTACCTGAAACTCGAATTCAACTGTCTTCTTCAACCCAATATTCACCAAGACAGGGACTCCTTACTATTCAGTAACAGAACAAAGATTCCTCTCACCCCTTTCTTCTTATCTGACCAGCCCTTTTAAGCTTTGATCTTCTGCCCACTCAGTATGTCCTAGAGTGTTCTTTGACTTCCTGATTTCTCATGCTATATGTTTTTTTTAAAAAAGCTTTTATTTATTTATGAGAGAGAAAGAACCAGACATCACTCTGGAACATGTGCTGCCGGGGATCAAACTCGGGACCTCATGCTTGAGAATCCAAAGCTTTATCACTGCGCCACCTCCTGGACCACACGCTATATGTTTTTACTATCCACTTGTCATTCACTCTCATTCCTATTTATACAATGTACATTCTCATTATTTGCAGTAGTGATCTGTAAAGTTGCTGGGTCAATTGAGTTAGTGAATACTAAATCACTACTCCTACAGAAAAAGAAATGATTACATTCTTTCTTTCCAAAGCCAACATGAATTTATTACTTAGAGACTATCTCCACAGACTGGCCTCATTTTCTATGTATTTTTTTTTTTTTTTTTTTTGGTAAAATGACCCACCAGAGTTAGGGATGGAAATAACGGAAGAGTAACAGCCACCAGAACTGTAACAACGTATTTATGTTTACCTGTATCTAATATAGAATGGTTGAATAAATATACAGATGATGTAAAAAGAATCAACATACTATCCAGGTAGCATTCAGCAAAGGCCTATATGTCCATGAGATGTGACCCCACAGGATGGGATGGCCCAGTTGTAGGGGGCGGTGGGGTGTACACCCAGCTAAGCTCACACAGGAGAGATGCTTCTCAAGTGGTGAAGCAGGCCTGCAGGTGTCTTTCTTTCTCTCTTCCCCTCTCTCTTCTCCTCCCTTTTCAATTTCTCTCTGTCCTATCCAATAGAAATTGAAAAAAAAAAAGGATGTCAGAAGCAGTGGATCTGTAGTGCCTTCACTGAGTCCCAGCGATAACCCTGGAGGCAAAAAGAAAACAAAGAGAGTCGGGCAGTAGCGCCGCGGGTTGAGTGCAAGTGGCACGAAGCGCAAGGATCAGAGTAAGGAACCTAGTTCGAGCCCTGGCTCCCCACCTCCCCACCTGCAGGGGAGTCACTTCACAGACAGTGAAGCAGGTCTGCAGGTGTCTATCTTTTTCTCCCCCTCTCTGTCTCTCCTCCTCTCTCGATTTCTCGCTGTCCTAACCAACGATAGCAGCAGCAACAACAATAATAACCACAATAATGATTAAAAAAAAAACAAGGGCAACAAAAGGGGGGAAAATGGCCTCCAAGAGCAGTGGATTTGCAGGCACCGAGCCCCAGCAATAAACCTGGAGGCAAAAAAAAAAAAAAAAAAGAAAAGAAAGAAAGCAAACAAAAAACAGTCCTGCAAGCCAATTGTAAACCTAAGAACATGCCAATGTTGAAAGGCCTAGTTTCAGTTAAACTGGTGATTTCTTGCTATTTCATCAGCCTCCTTGCAGTCAAACTACTGCTGAACCTCCCAGAACTGTGCTGAACATAGATGATACCTGGACTTTTATTTTACCAGGGAGCAGAACTAAGTTTATTATCACCAGAGGCCTTGAACGGGCATCTTTGCCAGCAAGCTCTGCACGTCACCATTCCCCCTTTCTACCTTGTTGTGAAAGGAGGCTGTTTGCCCTTGTCAGCCACTCCCAATAACACTGATGCGAAGCTACTGAAGCTTCATGGATTTACACAATCTTCCCGGGAAGCCCCATAGCGCTTTTTATGGCAGCTTTGGGTTCTACAGCCGTCAGTCCCTTAGAACCTGGCTTTGTGTCTTAACCAACCAATTTCAGGTGCCCTAATCATTCAGGATATAGATTTCAGCATCTCCACTGCTTTCCACACTAGGAGTTACAAGACGTCTCTGCTGAAGATTTGAAGCATGGGGGAGGGTTTGTTTTTTCAAATTTCTCAGAGAATCTGTAATGTGTTTTCCATGGTCTGTACTCTATCATGCTACATTATTCCCAGAACAAGGGTGGAGATTGCCCTCTCCAATTCCAAATACCCCATGCCTTGTCAATCAGAATGAACATGAAGTACACACACAGTTACATAACAACAACAACAACAATACACACACACACACACAGATATATGAGCAGCCCTTTGTTGATTTGATTTTAACTCTATTTGATTTTAACTATTACCCAAATATATATAGATAGATACATTGATTTATTTATTTTGCAAGAGCATTGCTCAACTTTGGCTTAAAGTAAGTAGTACAAGGGTTTGAACTTTAGGCATGGAAGTCTTTTTGTATAACCATTATTCTGTTTCTCTACCTCTCCAAAGATTTCTTCATTCTCAAGTTCCTTGAGAAGCATTCAGATGACTACAACCAGTTCCATCTTATTAGATTCATGCTTTTTTTTTTTGACAATTAGCATTCTTTTCAGATTGCTTGCTGATTGCTCTTGGCTTTATGAGATAGGCCTGAATGGCTTGTGTTCTTGAGTTAAAGAAAGGAAGATGCACATGCAATATGAGAAATATCCACTAGAGGACACACCCACCCACAAACTTCAACTGTAACCTGGGACTCCAGCCCCAGGTGCAAGCACTTCCCAGGTTCCAGGAACACATAAAAGTGAAATTCACAGTAATGTAATGCTATATGGAGTATGCTTTAAAAGAAGATTAAATGTATTGCTATTATAGTTATTAAAAAAAGATAAACCTGAATTTGACTAAAAAGAGAGAGACAGTCATGAACTGCTGATAGTAAATTTCTTCCATACTAGTCTGGGAAAGAAAGTTAAAAAAAAAAAAGTCCGGGGGTTCCTGGAAGATGGCAGACTGAGAAGCTGCTAGTGGCTTGAGCTCTGACCACATCTGCTGGAAATGGTAGGATTTTCTGCCTTTAGTAGGCCAGTCAATAAGGGGTCCTAGCAGTGACACCAAGGAAGTGACTATAACTTAATTTGGGTTAAAAAATAGAGTAGAAAAAAAGGGAAAAATTTTTTTCTTTTAAAATTATTAAGCACACTTTCTCCCCCCCCCCATAACCAGTCCCTGGGGACCAGCTCCTAGCAGGCTCCCCTGCTGAGCTTCTTTCTTTACCAAGATTCCTGTCCCACCAGGGAGTATCATTCATTCTAAGTCTATACCCTTCTGACACCTCTGGCCTTTTTTCTTTCTAAGTAGCCAACCCCCGCACCTCACCCTGCATAGCTAATTAAATAATTAAAAATAAATAAATAAAAAACTCCTTTCACCACTCTTTTATGACTGTTCTTTTTCTTTTTTATCTCTCTCTTTTTTTTCTTTTTCTCATTCTTGTCATCCTTTCTTCCTTAATCCTACAGCTTCCAAAGCCACAGGCCCCATCCCCCACACCACCAAACAGTGTGCTTTTTTGAATTCACTGATACACGTTTGGGAATTATTTTGGGGAAGAATTCTGACTCAGAGTGGACTCTCACTGCAAGTATCTCTGCTCAACTTCCCTTCCTCCTTTAGCTACCCCTAGAATATACAGTGGCTAGCAGATTTGCCTAACTGTCTATTTCAGCTATCCATGTCTAGTCCTGAGGATTTTTTTTTTCTCTTTCTTAACAATCAGCTGCCTCTGATCACGAGGTTTGAGGTAATTGGGACAGGGTTTTTTTTACCCTGCTCTATTTTATTATTAATATTATATAAAGGCATATATCTTCCCCCCCTTTAGGTTGATCAGAATTAACTCTTAGGATATCTTTCACTGCTAGGGTAGTGGGCATTTTATCTATTGTGGGAGGAACGTGAATCGTTACTCCTACCTCCTCTACAGACTCTCCCCTCCTTCCTCCTCCTAGCTAATTAAAAAAATTAAATTAAATTAAATTAAAAATAAAGTAATAAAAAAACTTTCCTTTCACTGCTCTTTAATTACAGCTCTTTTTCTTATCTTTTCTCTTTTCTCTCTCTTGTCTCTTTTTCTTTTTTTTTCTTTTTTTTTATCTTGTCATACACTTCTTCCTTCCTTCTTTTCTTTGCCTTTCTGAATTTGTGAAATATTTTGGGGAAGAAATCTGACTCAGAATGGACTCTCTATGTGTGTATCTCTGCTCTACTTCCCTTTCCCCTCTTGTTACCCCTAGAATATACAGTGGACAGTAGATTTGCATAAATGTCTATTCTTGCTATCCCTTCTTTCTTTTCTCTTTCTTCTTCACTGGGATTTGGTTACTATTTTTTTCATGGACTGGAGAAATTGTTTGGCTAACTGGTAGTGATTAAACTGCTTCAATACTTGCTTCAGTTGCTATTGTAATTCCTGAGGTTGGTGAGTGCAATTGTCATAAAGGTATTTAGTACAGTGTTGCTTGTACTCAAGACACAACAACTGAGGAACAACAGAGCATAAAAAAAGAAACACATAAATCAAAAGAATGGGTAGATAAAAAACAAATAAAACTGCTACTCAAATGAATGAAGATAAGAGCCCAGAAGAAACTAAAAATCAGCCAGAAGTAACCATAGATAAGAAAAGTATGCAAGCAATAATAAACTTATTAATAACAGAAATGAAAACAACATTGGAGGAAAGGAATGGCAGTATTAGGGAAACAACAGTTGAGACCTGTTGGTATCTTCTAATTCTGCTTTTAAAAACCCCTTCTGTTTCATTTGGTTTAAATCCCCCCTGCTTAACACTGCATTCTATTTACATAACCACTGTATTCTATTTACATAACCACTGCCATCTATTTACATAAATCACTTTTACATTTACATAAAGCACCATCTTCCCTCCAGGGCATTGGTGGTTTAGTGGTAGAATTCTCACCTGCTCCACCCACTCTCCTTGTCAGACCCTGATCCTCTCCTTGTCACACCCTGATTTTCACCAGTCACTTTTCTCTCCACCCTCTCTGCATCACATCCTGTTCACACCCTACTTGGGAAGTATATATAAAGACAACAATGTTCGTTTTAGTTAGTTGTTAGTTTAGTCTAGCTTGGTATGGATTGCGCTGCGTCCTGCATGAATAAAGAGATACTGCGTACAGCTCAACCATGAGTACTTGGTCATCTATTACCCGCCCATGAAGCCAGCACGGCGAAAACAACAGAGACCCACAAGGAAAATACTGATTATCTTGAGGCAATTAGAAAACTGAAAGCTAAAATAGCTGTAATGAAGAAAGAAGCTGAGGCAGGGGAAAGCAAACTAACAGAAGCAGAAAACAGAATTAGACAGAGGATGAGTTAGAGAAAACTAAGAAAGAGGTAAAAGAGCTTAAAAAGAGATTGAGAGACACTGAAAACAACAATAGAGACATATGGGATGATCTCAAAAGAAGTAACATTTGTATAATTGGCCTGCCAGAGGAAGAAAGAGAGGAAGGGGTAGCAAACATTCTAGAGGAAATAATAGAAGAAAACTTCCCAGACCTGAATAACAGAAAGGACATCAAGATTCAAGAGGCCCAAAGAGTACCAAACAGAATCAACCCAAACCTGAAGACACCAAGACACATCATAGTCACAATGAGAAGGAGTAAGGATAAAGAAAGGATCCCAAAGGCTGCAAGAGAGAAACAAAAGTCACATACAGGGGAAAACCCATAAGATTATCTGCAGACTTCTCCACTCAAACTCTAAAAGCCAGAAGAGAATGGCAAGATATCTATCAAACCCTGAATGAAAAAGGGTTTCAACCAAGGATAATGTATCCTGCTAGACTTTCATTCAAACTAGATGGAGGGATCAAAGCCTTCTTAGACGAACAACAGCTAAAGGAGGCAACCATCACCAAACTGGCCCTGAAGGAGGTTCTAAAAGACCTCTTGTAAACAAGAACATCACTATAATACTTGCAATTTATCAGAGCAAACAAAAAAAATTTTTTTGAACAATGGCACTACAATACATTAAATCCATAATATCAATAAACATCAGTGGCTTAAACTCACCCATCAAAAGGCACAGAGTGGGGGGATGGATCAGAAAACATAACCCAAACATATGCTGCTTGCAAGAATCCCACCTGTCACAACAAGATAAACACAGACGTAAAGTGAAAGGATGGAAAACTATCATACAGGGTAACGGACCACAAAAAAGGGCAGGAACAGCCATTCTCATCTCAGACACCATAGATTTTAAATTAAATAATGTAACAAAAGATAGGCAAGGACATTACATAATGATTAGAAGATCAATCAGCCAAGAAGACTAACAATTATTAACATCTATGCACCCAATGAGGGACCATCTAAATATGTCAAGCACTTACTGAAAGAATTTCAAAAATACATCAATAGTAATACAATAATAGTGGGAGACTTCAATACCCCACTCTCACACTTAGATCAACAAAGCAGAGAACCAACAAAGTACAAGAGAATTGAATGAAGAGATTGACAGACTAGACCTCTTGGACATTTTCAGAGTCCTTCACCCCAAAAAACTGGAATATACCTTCTTTTCAAATCCACATAACACATACTCAAGGATAGACCACATGTTAGGCCACAAAGACAGCATCAATAAATTCAAGAACATCGAAATCATCCCAAGTATCTTCTCAGACCACAGTGGAGTAAAACTAACATTTAACAACAAACAGAAAATTACTAAAAGTCACAGAATTTGGAAACTAAACAACATACTCCTTAAGAACCACTGGGTCAGAGATTCACTCAAGCAGGAAATTCAAATGTTCCTGGAAACAAATGAAAATGAAGACACAACCTATCAAAATATTTGGGACACAGCTAAAACAGTACTGAGAGGGAAACTTATAGCCATACAATCACATATTAAACACCAAGAAGAAGCTCAAATGAATGAGCTTACTGCACACCTCAAGGACTTAGAGAAAGAGGAACAAAGGAACCCTAAAGCAACCAGAAGGATAGAAATCACTAAAGTTAGAGCAGAAATAAACAACATCGAAAATAAAAGAGCCATACAAAAGATCAGTGAAGCCAAATGTTGGTTCTTTGAAAGATTAAACAAAATTGACAAACCCCTAGCCAGACTCACCAAACAAAAAAGAGAGAAGACTCAAAATAATAGAATTGTAAATGATGGAGGAAATATCACAACTGACACCACAGAAATCCAGAGAATCCTGTGAAACTTCTATGAAGAACTATATGCCACCAAGCTAGAGAATCTGGAAGAAATGGAACAATTCCTAGAAGCATATGCCCTTCCAAAACTGAACCAAGAAGAACTACAAAATCTAAATGCACCAATCACAGACAAAGAAATTGAAACCGTTATTAATAATCTCCGCAACAACAAAAGTCCTGAAACAGATGGCTTCACAAACGAATTCTACAAAACTTTCAGGAAACAGTTAGTACCCATACTTCTGAAGCTTTTCCATAAGATTGAAGAAACAGGAATACTCCCTTCTGCCTTCTATGAAGCCAACATCACCATCTCTGGTGGTTCACTTTCTAACAAAGTCCCCAAACCTAGATATACACTAGTTTCTGTGAGAGAGAGCATATGTTCACATGTATCTGTAAACTACTGCAAAATATATACCTGAAAGCAGAAGTACACTAGAGTTTGCAGTGAGTATTCCCCTAACACTTTCTCTCCACTATTCCAAGCTTTGGGTCCATGATTGCTAAACAATTTGTTTGGCTTCGTATGTTAACTCTCTTTTCAGTCACCAGGTTCCAGATGTCATCAGGATGCCGGCCAGGCTTCCCTGGATTGAAGACCCCACCAATGTGTCCTGGAGCTCTGCTTCCCCAGAGACCCACCCTACTAGGGAAAGAGAGAGGCAGACTGGGAGTATGGACTGACCAGTCAACGCCCATGTTCAGCGGGGAAGCAATTACAGAAGCCAGACCTTCCACCTTCTGCAACCCACAAGGACCCTGGGTCCATGCTCCCAGAGGGATAGAGAATGGGAAAGCTATCAGGGGAGGGGGTGGGATATGGAGATTGGGTGGTGGGAATTGTGTGGAGTTGTACCCCTCCTACCCTATGGTTTTGTTAATGAATCCTTTCTTAAATAAAAAAAGAAAAAAAATCCTTTAAGCCATCGAGTGTAACCAGATCTCATTAATTGACCTGAGTGCAAATTTCAGCTGTCCATGCCTCCTGTCTTGATTGGAAGTCTTTTTTTCTTGAGCTTTAATGAATATCCCCTTTCCTTCTCCATTGTCTTAGGCCCTTTCTAACTCTCAAATTTCACCCTCTTCTTCAGTCCCAAGGAAAATATGCCCAGTCACCTTTCTCAGAACTAAGGGTCAGGATGAGAGCAGTGAATATTTGTAACAAGAATGCAGTAAAGAAAAATTTCACTCTAACTCTCTTTTATCACACTTGACTTAGCAAAGATAGGCTGACAGTTAAAATCTACACTTTATAGAACCAGATAGTGTTATTCTTCTTTGTCAAAATGTTGACAGATTAGGGGGAAAATGAACAATAAGAACAAATAAGAATTATTTTCTTGAGAATGGAGGACTGGTTTTTGAAACTAAGCAAGAGTGGTGTATGCCTTCTTGCCATTTGAGTTCGACTTTAGCCAAGACAAGTGGGGTTCAAGGCCAGTCAACCTTAATATTATTCTTATCTATATTTTAATGCTCTTTCTAGTAAAGATCAGAAATTATAGGAAGTACCTAGGGGATCAGAGACTCTGCTGCATCATGCCAGAGCATATGTTCCTCAGGCACACCTGTGCCTGGGGAACGAAATTGCTACACAGGAAATGTGAGTGGTAACAGGTGTGGGTGTGGCTTAGTAAGGAGGTGGAGGCGGGGCTTGGATGTTTATAAACCACACCTGTGGGCGGGGCTGGCTCACCTGGCAGGAGCCTGAGGTGAACCTACCTTCCTGTAAATAAAGGTCCTCTCCCCCTCCCCTCCCCCCTCTACCCTCCCTCTCTCCCTCTCCCCCTCTCCCCTCTCCCCCTCTCTCCCTTTCTCCCTCTTTCCCTTTCTCTCCCTCTCTCCCTTTCTCCCTTTCCCTTTCTCTCTCCCTCTCTCCCTTTCTTTCTCCCTTTCCCCTTCCCTTTCTTTCTCCTTTTCCCTCTCCCTCCCTCCCTTTCTCTCTCCTTTTCCCTTTCCCTTTCCCTCTCTCTCTCTCTCTCTCTCCCTTTCTCCTTTTCTAGTTCCCTCTCTCCCTTTCCCTCTCCCTCTTTCTCTTTCCCTCTCCCTCTCTCCCTTTCCCTCTCCCTCTCTCTCTGCCTTTCTCTCTCCCTTTCCCTCTCCCTCTCTCTCTTCCTCTCTCCCTTTCCCTCTCCCTCTCTCTCTTCCTCTCTCCCTTTCCCTCTCCCTCTCTGCCTTTCTCTCTCCCTTTCCCTCTCCCTCTCTCCCTTTCCCTCTCCCTCTCTCCCTTTCCCTCTCCCTCTCTCCCTTTCCCTCTCCCTCTCTCCCTTTCCCTCTCCCTCTCTCCCTTTCCCTCTCCCTCTCTCCCTTTCTCTCTCCTTTTCCCTGTCCCTCCCCCTCTCTTGGCCTAACCTGAATGTTCTCAGTTTTCCTGAATAAAGTTTAAAACTCCCTGACAATCATGCTTTCTCCTCAATTCTTAATTGGGGTTATGTGTGACAAACCTTGAAACACGGGGGGAACAAACTCAGCCCCTGGTTCCATCACGCCCCCCCCCCCCCACATTATTCTATCTTTTCAGTTTGTGTTTGTCACTTCTTTTCAGGTAATTTGAATTCACACAATGGCGGGTTATTTTCAGATTTCATTCCCACCAACCTGCAACAGTCCCATCCCCTGTACTCTCATATTAACTGTAATGCAGACACTCCATGTGCCTCTGAAAGTAGCAGCCCTAGTCAGAGAGGTTAAGGGAACATCTATTAACCATGGAGAGCAGCAGTAAAAGGTTCTTCTAGTGGTTGCTTCCAGGGATCGCAGGGGAGGGATCTTGAAAGTATTTCTGACTTTGCTGAGCTATCACTCAGGTTGCTCAGAGACTAATCATTAATTTATACCCTTATGCTAAGTGAAATAAGGAAGTGAAAGACAAATATTGAGTCTTAACCACCCAAGAAAAAAAAATCAGATTCTTAGAGAACAAGAAGAATGTTGGTTTCTAGGATCTGAGGTTAGGGGAAATATAAAGGGAAAATGGTGAAAGGGAGCCAACTCAGTTATGTGGTCAGATTTGACAATCTAGTGGGTAACATATTGCACTTGGTCAATGAAATTTGCTAAGAGTATGTCTTTGTACACACACACGCGTGCACACATGCGCACACACACGCAAATATGTGAGATGACGGAGGTACTAGCTTGATTGTGGAAAGCATCAAAAAGTCAGATATAAATCAAATTATCACAAAACTCTTTAAATGTCTCACAGTTTTGTTAGTTATATCTCAGAAAATCTGAAGAAAAAATTTGAGTAAACGACAGAAAATGAATACATTACATGTACTTTAAGCCCATATGAAAAAGCTAAAGAAATCATCATTTTACTTCTAAAGGTTCTTTCACTTTTCAAAAAAAAAAGTGCTCTCTTGGGTGCTACAAATAAAATAATTACAGACTGATATATGTAACTGTATCTATAAAACCTCATTGTGCTTGCCTTTAAAGATGCGAGTGCTGAGGTCAGCAAAATAGCTCACTTGGATAGTGTGTTGCTTTGCCATGTGTGCAACCAAGTTTCCAGTCCCCCACTGCGTGGAAGAAAGTGTTAATGCTATGATATATCTCTCCCTCCCTCCCCCTTTCTCTCTCTGAAAAAGTCAACTTTGAGGGGTGAAGGCTTGCTATCCATCCTCCCTGCCCCACCCTCCTCCTCCCCCCCCCCAAAAAAGAGAACAGTATAAATGGTATAGAGTCCTATAATTGTCCTTTCAGACACAATAGAAAATAACTTTTAAAAATGTATCTTGAGTTATTTAATCTATAAATCTAGGGATCTCCCAAATTAAGGAAGAAGTATTACTATTTAAAAAAAATTTCTTTTATTATCTTTATTTATTGAATGGAGACAGCCAAAAATCAAGAGGGTAGGGGAGACAGAGAGACACCTGCAGCCCTGCTTCACCACTTGCAAAGCTTTCCCTCTGCAGGTAGAGACCGGAGGCTCGAACCCGGGTCCTTGACCACTGTAACATGTGCGCTCAACCAGGTGCACAACCACCAGGTCCCAGAAGTATTATTATTAACAAGGAATTATGGGTTGAAAACATTTCTATTGGGATTCTCCAGTAGGTGGTGATATTATAACACTACAAATAGTTACTGATTAAATGACTCCAGAGTTCTTCCTTCAGGATTCATTATAGAACGATATTTTGTCACTGTAGTAAAACATTGATGTTCTACAAAGAGTACATACATAAAAATTGTGATGCTGGGAGTCGGGCTGTAGAGCAGAGGGTTAAGCGCAGGTGGCGCAAAGTACAAGGACCGGCATAAGGATCCCGGTTCGAGCCCCGGCTCCCCACCTGCAGGGGAGTCGCTTCACAGGCGGTGAAGCAGGTCTGCAGGTGTCTGTCTTTCTCTCCTCCTCTCTGTCTTCCCCTCCTCTCTCCATTTCTCTCTGTCCTATCCAACAACAACAACAACAATAAAAAACAACAAGGGCAACAAAGGGAATAAATAAATAAAATAAATATTTAAAAAAAAAATTGTGATGCTACACTTAAGGTATCAGCTGATTGTTGATTTGTCCTTTTCAGGCCTGTATCACTTGAATTCCAAATCTAGTCGTCTCAGATGATTGGATAATATTTTCTGATATGGAAATTTCTCTAGTTCGTGTAATTCAGTGAAATATTTTGGTTTTGGTCAATCAATTTAATTAAGAGACCAAGAATAGATACGAATACACTTTATCTCACTGTAACTTGAACAACATTGTATAGAGAAATCAGAATACCTCAAATAGGCTTCCTAAATAGCTTATTAGAAAGCAACTTCTACTAGTAGTATAATCACAGAGAAAAACAAGAACATCAACAAAAAAATTAGAAGTTTACCCAGTGAGAATGATGAGACGGCACATTAGTTCCATCCTTGTGGAAAAGTCTCGAGATTCCTCAGAACAATAGAAGTGGACCTGCCCCATGATATGACAAGTGATTTTCTAGGAATTTATCCAAAGAAAACATCTCTATATGCAGAGATCTGCACATACCTATGCTCATAGAAATGTTATTTATAACAGCTGAAATGTGAAACAAACCAAATGTCCAAGGACAAAGTAGTAAAGTGGAAAACTACCCAGTTATAAGGAAAGATGAAATCTCCTTTTCTACATCTTGGTTGCAACTTTAAGGAATGAGCAGGGGTAGATAGCAGAATGGTTATGCAAAGAGACTCTCATGCCTGAGGCTCCAAAGTCCCAGGTTCAGTCCCTCAGTCTGTGGCACCATCATAAACCAGAGCTGAGCATTGTTCTGGTTAAAAAAAAAATTTTAGAAAAGAGAAACTTTTAGGAATAAAGTTAAGTATGACAAGTTATTTGGAGAAGTTCAAGTACAGGATGACCTCAATCATAGAATTTAAGGGAGAAAGAAAGAAAGAAAGAAAGAAGGAAGAAAGAGAAAATGGAAAACACTGGGTAAAATTTAGACTAATTTGGATCTTATTCCAGCAGACCCAAGGACTTTATTTTATTTTATTATATATATATTTTTATTATCTTTATTTATTGGATAGAGACAGCCAGAAATCATGAGAGTATGAAAGATAGGGAGAGAGAAAAAGAGAGACAGCTGCAGCACTATTTCACCACTCACAAAGCTTTCCCCCTGCAGTTGGGGACCAGGGGCTTGAACCTGGGTTCTTGTGCTTCGTAAACTGTGCACTCAACCAGATGCACCACCATCCAGTCCCAAGCCAAGGACTTTAAATTGGAGATGCAAAAGGAGGGTTAAAAGGACATGGGATAGAACAGAGAGACCAGAAGCAACTGGTTGTGTCACTATATAAGATACCAGCTCTATGTAAATAGCATTAAGTGACATAAATCATGGTGAGGCTTTGTAGGCTACAGACAATCCAAAACAATGGGCTTTTCAAAGTGAACCAAATAACTTGGTTATAATAATAACTATCTATTGCCTTCTTAAACCCGAAGACAGCAGGAACCCTCTGCATTCTCTGTAAAACCCAGATTTCTCCCAGTCCTGGAACCTTTGTGGTGGGGCTGATTTTCCAGCAGGCTTCTCTTGACTCATACCGATTGATACTGCATCTGCTGATCTCAGCCCAGTCAACACAGCCAGTACCACTGCAACATGTTTTGCTTTGGAGTGTGTCCAGAGACTGCAGGCATGAGATGCCAACTCTTCAGCTCCATTACTGTGCCACCAAATTGCAGATGACACCAACCTGACTTCCCAGCAGACGACCTCACCAATGTACCTTGAAACCCCATCTCTCCATCTCTCCAGAACCCCACCCCACTAGAGAAAGATAGAAACAGGCTGGGAGTACGGATTGACCTGTCAACGCCCATGTCCAATTACAGAAGTCAGGCCTTCCACCTTCTGCACGCCATAATGATCCTGGGTCCATGCTCCCAGAGGGATAAAGAATAAGAAAACTTTCAGGGAGTTGGGTGGTAGCGCAGGTTAAGTGTAGGTATCGCAAAGTGCAAGGACTGGTGTAAGGATCCAGGTTCGAGCCCCCGGCTCCCCACCTGCAGGGGGGTAGCTTAACAGGTGGAGAAGCAGGTCTGCAGGTGTCTATCTTTCTCTCCCCCTCTCTGTCTTCCCCTACTCTCTGCACTTCTCTATGTCCTATCCAATAACGATGACAACAATAATAACTACAACAACAATAAAAAACAACAAGGGCAACAAAAGAGAAAACTAATTTTTTAAAAATCTTTTTAAAAAAAAGAATAAGAAAGCTTTCAAGGGAGGGATATGAAACTCTGGTAGTGGGAATTGTGTGGAATTGTTCTCCTCTCATCCTATTGTATTGTCAATATATATATCTTTATTTTATGAATAAATTTTTAAAAAAGGACTTAGGAAACTTAGTATATAACTTAGTACAGGTTGCCTTCAACCTATGGTGGGAATGGTGTGTTGTGGATACCTATCCTGGAAAGATAGTCACAGTACACTTGTTACAACTGTCTTGAGAGCATTATTTCCTTCTCAATAAAGTGAATTATTTTATTTTATTTTTTCTAATAAAGTGAATTTTTGAAAAATAGATGCTGCTCTAAAATATTTTACACAAGGTCGACCCGAAGGGCCTCACCAAACTTTAACTACGCACTTTTACTTAGTAAGCAAATTTTAATTTGTAGCACTTTGAAAAATATATACTTGAAATTTTGCATTGTCTTAAAAAAAATAGGTCAGAAGTGAGGAATCACTTACAGAAAGGAAGTTCTATAGTTTCCTTGGCAAAGACATGAACTATTACTGTAAAATTATTTTATAAGCATGGGCACTGATCTCAGCGATCTAAGAGGGTTTGTGTGAAATGAAAGAAAGATGAGTTCAGAGCGGCTGCAAATTTTAGCTTTTTTATTTATTTATTTATTTAAATAGTGGTCCAGGAGGTGGCGCAGTAGATAAAGCATTGGACTCTCAAGCATGAGGTCTTGAGTTCAGTCCCTCGCAGCACATGTACCAGAGTGATATCTGGTTCTTTCTCTCTCCTCCTATCTTTCTCATGAATAAATAAATAAAATATTAAATAAATAAACAAAGCATATAAAACAAAAAGAAAGCAAATAAATGCTAGCTTTCAAAATTCTTTCCTGTGGTCTGGGAGGTAGCACAATGATTAAAGAATTGGACTCTCAAGCATGAGATCTTGAGTTCCATCCTCACAGCACATGCACCAGAGTGATGTCTCCTTCCCAACCCCACCCCACCCCCCACTTCTCTCTCTCTCTCCTCCTATCATTCTCATGAATAAATAAAATCTTTAAAAAATTCAGATTATGGGCTGGGTAGTAGTGCACACCTGCCTGAGTACACATGCAATACTGTGCAAGGACCTGTTTCAACCCCCTGGTCCCCACCTGCAGGGGGAAATCTTTGCAAGTGGTGAGGCAGGGCCGCAGGTATCTCTCTGCTTCCCTTCCTCTCTACCGGTCCCTTCCTTTGCAATTTCTGACTGTCTCTATCCAATAAATAACTAGATACAATAAAAAGAAATCTAAAAAAGGGGAAGAAAACCATGTTTGATTTTCTCAAGTGTGGAAAGTATGTGGGCACAGTAGTATTCCTGTCTCCTAGGAATACAACTAACCAACTATCCAGGCTGTCTTGAAGGGAGATGTTGGCCCGCAGGTACAAGTTTTCTATATCCATTTTCTATATCTATATCTATTTCTAGACCCACTGAAACCTTCCATTCACTTCTTCCATTTTCCCAGCCAATGTAAAGATGGGACTTGCCTAAGGAGTCAAGGGACTAACAGATCACAGGGCAAAGATGGAAGAGGACTGAGCCCCTCAGTGGATGCTTACTGGAGCAGTTCCATTCACCTTAGCATGACTGAACAAAGCCAAAACTGTAAGTTACCAGAGTTTAGGATTTGATCTTCAACAATGCATTTGAGATGTAATGTATGGGCCAGGTGGTGGTGCACCTGGTTAAGTGCACATGTTACTGTGCACAAGGTCCCAGGTTCGAGCCCCAGGTCCCTGCCTGCAGGGGGAAAACTTTGCAAGTGGTGAAGCAGGGCTGCAGGTGTCTCTCTGTCTTTCTTCCTCTTTACTTTCCCCTTCCCTCTTGATTTCTGGCTGTCTCTATTCAATAAATAAAGATAATTTTAAAATGTAATGTATTCTAAGATGTGCTACTGGATTTTTATTTCAAATTTTTCTTAGTTAAAATTAATGTGTGAATATTTTAAATATTGCTTTCTTCTCTTAACAATTTTGTGAAATTAATTTTAATGTAAATTATGCTGGTATGTATATAAACTTGAATATATTTCACAGTTAATATCTCTCATATTAACTATCTACTCACAACTGTTTGTCAGGAAGTTGCCTCTATGATGAATTATTTGGGGGATTCTACTCAAACTGGAACTGTTTGATCAAATAAATGATGGTTAAAATAGATAAGTGTGGCATATCAGTTATTACACACTATCTAAGTAAGCTATCTTGCCAGTTCCAGACTAGATTTTTAGGGTTATGAAATCTACATAGAGAATGCATGACACTGTTATTGCAGATATATGCCTTTATGTCTTTGCCAAACTCCAGAGACTGTATAATACAAAAAGTGAACTCGTTAGTTCTCAATGCTTTAATAACAGCTCATCAAGTGTAACAAATGTACCATACTGACACAAGGTGTTAAAAGATCAGAGATTGTGTAAGAGAACTCTCTATACATTATTGTCATTTTCTTTTTAAACTTAGAACTCTTTTAAAAATAAAGTCTGTTAGTTTAAAAACATAAGCCACAGGAAGAAAACAAGGTTAGGGGCATAGCACTTGAATACTTCACCAGTAACACACATTTGACAGATTATTAACTATACAAGAGCATTTAAAATACTTTTGCTAAGAACAAACTAAAGGCCTGTGTTCTGGGAGGTGGTGCAGTGGATAAAGGATTAGGGTTAGGGTTAGGGTTAGGGTTAGGGTTAGGGTTAGGGTTAGGGTTAGGGTTAGGATGTGAATTCAGGTGCTGGCAACATATGTACTAGAGTGATAGCCTGTTCATTCTCTCTCTCTCTTCCTACCTGTTTCATCCATAAATAAGATCTTTCTTTATAAAAGGTTGAAATTTTCAATGCTTTCGTGCGGTGAAGAAATGTTTTTTCAATAATTTTGCTCCTTATACCTTTGTGTTCATTTTGATAAGGGTTATGCATTTTATGTGGGGTATATCTGGTACTCAAAAGTAGTTACTAGAGATTTGATATTGTATGTGTGTGTGTCTGTACACTCAGTGTATTCATACATTGTTCTGTATTCATAACATTTACTGCAGATTTAATTAAATGTAAGCTAATGGGAAATTTGTACTGTGTTTGAATTTTTCCCAAATACATTAGTTAACTAGTAATAATTAATCATACTTAAGAATTTAGTTTTCATAGTAAGAAATATCACAAAACTAATTGCTGTACTCAAAGACATTTAAAACACAGCACTCGATATCCTCTCTTTCAACTCTATAATCCTTCTTACAAAACTTTGATTTTCAATCCTTTCTCTTTTTTCTGGTAATTAGGCCTATAGTAATTTGTTCATTTTTTTAAATTTCACCAGTGTTATTCCTAGGGCTCAATACCCACACAATCAATTCATCTCTCCCAGCAACTGTTTCTTCTCCTTCGTCTCCTTCCCCTTCCTTTTCTTTTTCCCCTTCCCCTTCCCCTTCCCCTTCCCCTTCCCCTTCCCTTTCTCCTTCTCCTTCTCCTTCTCCTTCTCCTTCTCCTTCTCCTTCTCCTTCTCCTTCTCCTTCTCCTTCTCCTTCTCCTTCTCCTTCTCCTTCTCCTTCTCCTTCTCCTTCTCCTTCTCCTTCTTCTTCTTCTTCTTCTTCTTCTTCTTCTTCTTCTTCTTCTTCTTCTTCTCCTTCTTCTCCTTCTTCTCCTTCTTCTCCTTCTCCTTCTCCTTCTTCTTCTTCTTCTTCTTCTTCTTCTTCTTCTTCTTCTTCTTCTTCTTCTTCTTCTTCTTCTTCTTTCTTTCATATGATGGGACAAAAAAGAATCTGAGAGGAAGCCATGCAGTAGTGCCCCTGATTGAGCATTCATGATACTATGCTTAAGGACTTAGGTTCAAGTCACAGGTTCCTACCTGCAGGAAGTATGCCTCATAAGAAGTAAAGCAAGGCTGTTCTGTAAAATAAAAATAAATAAAAATAAAAACAGAGAGAGAGAAGGAGAGAGGGGAGGAAGAGGGAGGAGGGAGGGAGAGAGTAAAGTTGAGAGGGGAGAGGGAAAATAGGGAGAGAAAGAGACACATGATTTACTTGCTTCACTACCTGTGAAGCTCCCTCCCCATCCCCTCCATGTAGGGACCAGGGGCTTGAACCCAAGGTTTTGCAGATGGTAATGCATATGCCACTGCCTGCCCCCCCCAAATTGCTGAAATTTTTTATTACAGATGATTTAACATTATTTACAAAGTGACAGGACCTCAGGGGACCAGTTTCACAACCATACATAGTGGGTATCAGTCACTACCCATACTACCTGAGTTCTCTGAGCCCAGACCCCACCATAGCTTCTGTAGTTCTCACGATATCTGACAGTTTGGTCACCATTTTTCTTGCAAGCTTTTTTGTTTTAATGTATGTTCCACCAATAAGTGATGCCCTCTGGTAGTTGTCTTTTACCCTTTGAATTATTTCACTTCGTGCAGTCACTTCCAGTTTTATCCACTTTGTCCTAAAAGATGCAACTTCATCTTCTAAATGTCAGAACACTATCTGCTGAGTGTACATTCCATTGCTTCTGTATCCAGTCGTCGGCTCTTGACCATGTAGGTGGCTTCCTTACTTCTGTCCCTTACCTGATGCAGCAGTGCAGTTATGAACATAGATTTATATTTTTCCTTCCTTCTTTCCTTCCTTTTTCGGGGTGTCTCTCTCCTTCTCCGGCAGGGTGTCCTCCAGGGGAAAGGCAACGGGCTGGTTCTTTCTCGCTCACGACAGGGGTGACACGAAGTAAAAGACACCAGGGGACTCTTAGCGTGAATCTAGAATCTGCGTCCTTAGAGTCCCAGAATCCTAGAGTCCGTTTATTGGCAAAGTGGACATGAGTTAAATAGAAAAGCAATGGAGGTAATTATTGTTGCAATATGACAGAAATTACAGGTTTCTTAACAGTCAGCATGCCCCTAAGGTAGGGGGTTGGTATGACAGGAATTGATGAGATACAAGACAGTTATTTTCCATAACACAAGCAACTTAATTATCCAAAGGTATTTGAGATAAGCATAGGGGTTAAACCCGTAGGGTGAGACAGAGAGAAGATGAATATCAAAAGGCCATATAGTTTGGCATTTCTCTTGTCTGGGGTCTGAGGTGTGTGATGAAGTGTGTGATAAGGTGTGTGATGAAGTGTGTGATAAGGTGTGTTCTTCTGTGATCAGAAGGTGACTTTGAATGAGTGAATCTGCGGCCATGTGGCCTGCAGTTAATGGAGGGAAGTACTGGGGTATCTGTGGGCCTGAGAGTCAAGAAGGAAAGAACCAAGTCTGAGTTTCCCCCCTTATGCTCACCTCGGTTGAGAGAGACTTACCAAGAGGATATCTTCTCAGACCTCCATCCAAAGATGGGGGTGGTTCTCCCTAAGCTCTATCAGGCTCACACATGTTCCCAACATTCCTTCCTTCCTTCCTTCCTTCCTTCCTTCCTTCCTTCCTTCCTTCCTTCCTTCCTTTCTTTCTTTCATTCCTTTTACTAGAGCAGTGATCACTTCTGGCTTATGGTGGTGACCAGGGAACCTCAGACATGAAAGCCTTTTACATAAATGTTATACTATATACCCAGTCCCATATATACCTTAAAAAGTATTTTATTTATTATTGGATAGAGACAGGGAAAAATTGAGAGGTGAGAGGGAGGTACAGAGAAAGAGACAAAGAGACATCTGCAGCTCTACTTCACCACTTTGAAGCTTTCCCACTGCTGGTGGGAGCCAGGGGCTTGAATCCTGGTCCCTGTGCACTGTAATAAGTGTGCTTAACCTGGTGTGCCACCACCTGGTCCCTATGTTTTTTAATCCATGTTTTCTGTTCTTTGTCCTAAGCATGGTATTGCTATATCATAAGGTATTTCCACTTTTATTGGTTTAGGGACTTGTTTCCATGAGTTGCACCAGTTTGTATCCCCACCAGTGTGTACCAAAAGTCCCTTTTTCCCAACATCCTTTTAGCACTTGCCATTTCCTATTTTGTTGATTGTTGGTCTGCTTCTAAATTCTGCTTCTTTTTTTTTTTTTTTTATTTTTTTTATTTAAATTTTTAATTTAAGAAAGGATTAGTGAACAAAAGCATAAGGTAGGAGGGGTACAACTCCACACAATTCCCACCACCCAATCCCCATAACCCACCCTCTCCCATGATAGCCTTCCCATTCTCTAGCCCTCTGGGAGCATGGACCCAGGGTCGTTGAGGGTTGCAGAAGGTAGAGGGTCTGGCTTCTGTAATTGCTTCCCCGCTGAACATGGGCGTTGACTGGTCGGTCCATACTCCCAGTCTGCCTCTCTCTTTCCCTAGTAAGGTGTGTCTCTGGGGAAGCTGAGCTCCAGGACACATTGGTGGGGTCTTCAATCCAGGGAAGCCTAGCCAGCATCCTGGTGGCATCTGGAACCTGGTGATTGAAAAGAGAGTTAACATACAAAGCCAAACAATTTGTTGAGCAAACATGGATCCCAAGATTGGAGTAGTGGAGAGGAAGTGTTGGGGAGGTACTCACTGCAAACTCTAGTGTAATCCTGCTTTCAGGTATATATTTTGCAGTAGTTTATGGATACGTGTGCGCATACGCTCTCTCTCACAGAAACTGGTGTATGTCTAGGTTATGGGACTTTGTTAGAAAGTGAACTACCTGAGATGAAATTAGAGTGTACTATAAAAGGAAAGGTCTCACCCGAGTAATGAAGCTGAAGGGTTGTCATTCCACACGTGAATAAATTCTGCTTCTAAGACCCCTTCTGTTGCATTGCTTGACGTTGTGGTCTATTTACATAATCATTGTTTTGTTCACACTGGTTTAATCCCCACTGGTTTGCTCGCTTTTTCCTTCTCCCCACCCCCTATCTTACATACATCCTCTTCTGACCTGACACTTCTGCCTAAGGAGATATATATAGGACAGGATTGTGATTAGAGATAGATCGAACTGCATCCCCGCTCATCAATAAAGATTGAACTATGTTCCCAGCTCAGCCATGAGTCCCTGGTCATCTCTCTCCCGCCTGGGAAGCTAGCCTGGCAGTTGATGCAGCCCATTCTGACACACAGTGGTTGTGGTTTTAACTTGGATTTTACTAATAAATATATGGACTTTTTTTTTCCATATGTCTGTGGGCCATCTATATGTCTTCTTTAAAGAACTACTTATTAAGATCTTTTGCCTGTTGGGCATTATGCCAGCTTCCCCCTGCTCCATTGCTTAATGCTGTGGTCTATTTACATAATCATTATTTTGCCTGAGACCTGCTCTGCCTGCAGGGCATTGGTTTAATCCCCACTGGTTAGATGGAATTCACACTCTTTTCCTTCTCTCCACCAACTCTCCTACCCAGTTCCTTTTCCGGCCAGCCACTTTCGCCTCGGAAGATATAAAGGTAGATCAATAAAGGCATTCCATTGCGTTCCCGCTCAGCCACGAGAGTTCCTGGTTCCTCTCCCATTTTTCTCAGTAAGCTGCAGCCTAGTTTGGCTCTGGTCGAGTTATCTCCAACCCAGAGATCACGTGCCCGGGAAGAAACACCCTCAGGCTAACCCAACATTTGTCCATTTAATTTTTTTAGATTAATTTTTTCTTGTATATTTTATTTATTTTATTTACAGGCAGAAAGGAATTGCATGGGGCTGGGGAGGTAGAAAGGGAGAGAGAGATACCTGCAGCCTGACTCCATAGTTCACAGAGTTTCTCCTCTGCAGATGGGGATTTGGTTTTTGAACCTGGGTCCTTGCTCATTGTAACATGTATACTCAACTCCACTTTTCTTTTTAACCAGGCAGCTTTTATTGTTGTTGGTGAGCTGAGTTTTATTGTTGTTAAGATGTGTAATGTGCAAATAAGTTCTCCCAATTTTTGTTCAATATTTTTGTCTTATAACACATCTTTAAAGCCATTTTGAATTAATTTGGATGTATGACATTAAGTTAACAGTCTGGTTACACTTTTCTGCATATGAGCAACCAGTTCTCCTAAAATTGTTTTTTATTGGAGATTTAATATTGATTTCCAAAATTTTAAGGTAATAAGGATATAATTCCATACAGTTCCCATGACCAGAGTTCTCTGTCCCATCTCCTTCACTGGAAACTGCAGTAGTTTTCTCAAGGTCACCACTATGGGCTGATTCTATAACTATGGGTCTATAGCTGTGTATGTGTCGGGCCTTAAGCCACCCCCACCCCACTGCTCTGCTCCATGCTCCATTGCTGATACTATGGCCTATTTACATAATCATTGTTTTACCTGAAAGATCCCTGCCTTTCATCTACTTTCTACCTTGAGACCCGCCCTGCCTGCAGGGCACATTAAAACCCTAGCAACCATTGCTACGGAAGCTTTCTACCTTCCTGCTCTTTTCTTTTCTCCACCCTCCTTCCTAGCCATTTCCTTTTCCAACTTGCCACTTCCGGTTCTAAATATATAAAAGCGTTG
Source organism: Erinaceus europaeus (assembly GCF_950295315.1). Lineage (NCBI taxonomy): Eukaryota > Metazoa > Chordata > Mammalia > Eulipotyphla > Erinaceidae > Erinaceus > Erinaceus europaeus. Next base: position 195,075,179 of record NC_080162.1, read on the forward strand.
TCTCTTCTTCTTCTAGCGTTTGCCAGCGTTGTCTCTGATCAATAAAGACACACTGTGTTGTGCTCCGCCACGAGTTTCTGGTCTCTCTGCCTCGTTGCAGAGTAAGCAGCAGCCCAGGTTGGCTCCTGTCGAGTTCTCTCCAACCCAGAGAGCATGTGCCTGGGAAGAAACACCCTCACGCTAGCCCAGCATCTATGTATATTATTTCACCCCAGCCCCCTGTTAACAGTCTGCCTTCCTTCCTTTCTAGTTTACCCCTACACCTATTAAGATTTCCAAGTCCTTTTCCTCTCTTCTCAGATAAGCAAAACCATGGCTGGCTTTCTCTAGTGTTTTCCAGATTTGCTTTCCTTTCATTGATGGTATAAAAACAAGATTCCTGGTGACAAATGCTTCAGGTCCTGTTGGAATGTCAGTGCAGAGCCCTCTGGTCTACTTCCCCTATCATTTACTCCTCTGAGAATATGATCCAAAATTCTTTTTTTGGGGTACAGAAGGTGGTAGTTCTGGCTTCTGTAATTGCTTTCCCACTGGACATGGGCATTGGCAGATCATTCCATACCACCATCCTGTTTCTATCTTTCCCTTGTGGGGTAGAGCTCTGGAGATGTGAGGTTCTAAGTCACACTGTGAAGTCATCTGCCAGGGAAGTCAGGATAGAATCATAGTAGCATCTGCAACTTGGTGGCTGAAAGGCAGTAAGATAAAAAGCAGGACAAAATGTTTAGTAAATAGGACCAAAAGGGAGGAATAGAGCAGATGAAAGTAAGGATCTTAAGGTGGGAGGAGGCTAGGAAGTATATTTTAGGAATGTTCCTAGAAACCTATGTCTTAGTAGACTTTGCTTGAGTTTGACAGCTGAAGTAGGGATGAAGTAGAAATACTATTTTTTATTTATTATTATTTAAATACGTTTACCATATGGCCTCTTCGACCTTCTACGACTCCATTACTATTGGAACTATTCAGCTCGTCAACATATATAAGCCTCCCAGTGCCTCATGGGATAACAAGGTCCTGCCTAGCCCGAATCACCCAGTCGTTTACGTTGGAGACTTTAAAAGTCATCACCAAGACTGGGGATATTCCTCCACTCGTGCTGACGGCTCTATCTTAGCCGACTGTGCTTCAGCGAATGACCTCTCCCTATTATACGATCCCAAACAGCCAGGCTCTTTTCACAGTGCTAGATGGAATAAAGACTCGTCACCCGACCTGTGCTGGATTAGCACAGTCAACGGCCAAGCCTTTCCCGCTACGAGACAAGTTCTCAAGATCTTCCCGCACAGTCATCACCGCCCAGCTATCATCCACATTGGTCTCCAGCTCCCACTGATTCTGTGCTCGGAGAAACTAAGATGGAACTTTCGGAAAGCAAACTGGTGTCTGTTCAGTGATCTTACCAACAAATCTATTCCTGCAATTCCAATTAACTCTATCCCCTCTGAAGATTCCTACAGGCGCTTCCACCAAGCCATCTTCAAAGCAGCTTCCCAAGCCATTCCTCGTGGGAGACGTGCTAACTATATGCCTTGTCTTGATGCTGAATGCGAGCAACTACTAAAGCAGTATGATGAGTCGGGCGACCCAGATGTGGCTGACCATCTCATTGCCTCCCTGGATGCAGCACGCCAAGTCCGCTGGCAACAACTCATGGAAAGTCTGAACTTCACCCACTCAAGTAGGAAGGCCTGGAAGCTTCTTCACAGACTGGGTGCTGGTAGCCAACCCTCTCCCGTTTCCCATCCTCCCGCATCTCCAAACTCAGTGGCTAGTCACCTAACTCAAGTTGGATGTGCTAAGATCGACCCAGTCTGGAAAAGAGAAATTTCCCATGAGTGGTCATCCCACTTCCAGTTATCTTGTCCATCTCCAAAAATCTCTCCCTTTACACTGAACTAGAAGACGCTTTGAAGAGGGTTAAACCGGGAACAGCTGCTGGCTATGATAACATCACCCCAGAACTCATTCTTAACCTGGGCCCCACGGCAAAGAAGTGGCTCGCTTCATTCCTGTCCCACATCTTGGAATCTGAGTCTATGCCCAAAGTTTGGCGTCGTGCGAAGATTATAGCGGTTTTGAAACCAAAGAAAGACCCAACACTGGCCGCCAGCTATAGACCAATTTCTCTCCTCTCTCTGTGTTACAAACTCCTTGAGAGGCTGCTTCTGTCACGTATTTCTCATCTTACAGAGAAATTCCTATCACCCACCCAGGCTGGTTTCCGCCCAGGAAGATCTACCTGCGAACAAGCCCTGGCCCTCTCAACTTACATTGAAAATGGATTCCAGAAGAATTTAAAGATGGGTGCTGTCTTTGTTGATCTCACAGCAGCCTATGACACGGTCTGGCACTGTGGTCTCCTATTCAAGATCTCAAGATGCCTGCTTCCATGGGTGGCCAACACTATATCGTTTTTTCTCCAAAACAGAAGTTTCCGGGTACATCTGGGTGACAAGTCTAGCAGATGGAGACTTGTCTCAAGTGGCCTCCCCTAGGGCTCTGTTCTGGCTCCTACGCTATTTAATATTTACATCAATGACCTCCCAGAAACTTCTTCAAGGAAGTTCATCTACGCAGATGACATCTGCTGTGCAACTCAGGCATCTAAGCTCGACATCCTCGAGGAAACACTCACGAAAGACATGTCTCTGATATCTGATTACTGTAAAAAATGGCGACTAATCCCTAGCACTGCAAAAACGGTATCATCTGTTTTCCATCTACACCATGCCTCGGCCTCCCGTGAGCTTAATGTGCAGCTTGGCGATACGAGAATCTGGCATGAAGCCCAGCCAGTCTATCTTGGCGTGACTCTCAATCACACTCTGTCATTTCACAAACATCTCATAAAAACTGCAGCAAAGGTGGGCACGAGGAATAACATCATTGCAAGACTGTCCAGCTCCTCATGGGGCGCGAGTGCTTCCATACTACGATCATCATCTCTGGCATTATGCTATTCCACTGCAGAATACTGTGCCCCAGTATGGTTCCATAGCCCCCATGTCCACTTGGTCGATTCCAAATTATATTCCTCCATGAGGATAATTTCTGGAACCATCCGTTCCACCCCGGTTCCATGGCTGCCAGTTCTTAGCAACATAGCCCCGCCAGATATTCATCGGGGTGCGGCATCATCTAAGTTCATTTCCCACGTCTACGCTCGACCGGACCTGCCAATATACGCGGATATCTTTGCCTACCCTGTCCAACGCTTGACGTCTCGTCACCCAATCTGGTCCCCTACGCCTACACTGAACTTCTCTGTTCCAGTCTCTTGGAAACAGAGCTGGCAGTCAGCTGAGGTAAAGAACAAACACCTCATCACAGACCCCTGCAAGCGTCAACCCGGCTTTGACCTAGCACGTTATGATTGGGCCCTCCTCAATCGCTATAGAACAGGCCATGGCCGGTGCGCCGCTATGTTCCATCGCTGGGGAGCCAGAGACGACCCGAACTACCCCTGTGGCTACAGACAGACTATGACCCACATAGTCAACGACTGCCACCTCTCCAGATTCAAAGGAGGTCTCGAAACTTTACATCAGGCTCAACCTGACGCTGTTGACTGGCTACGGAAGAAGGGCAAACGCTAGAAGAAGAAGAAGAAGAAGAAGAAGAAGAAGAAGAAGAAGAAGAAGAAGAAGAAGAAGAAGAAGAAGAAGAAGAAGAAGAAGAAGAAGGAGAAGAAATAGAAGAAGAAGAAGAAGAAGAACAGCTGAAGTAGGGATGAAGTAGAAATACTACCTGGGGAGAGGGTGTCAGAGTTAAGAATAGAACTAGGAAGCAGGATTAGGGCAGAGAGTTGCTCATAATCTTGAAGAAAATATGTAAATGCAATGAACTGTTTATCACACTGATCTAACCTGAGAGCCATATCTATTCATATTTAGCACAGGGGTCTTTACAACTTCTGAGTCCCTGTCAGACTGAGCTCACAGTTCATAGTCACAGCAGGGAGCATTCTAGGCTGCACTCAATTCAGAACCAGTCATCTTCAGTGGCAGAGTAGGATGACCTGGCCTCCCTTCAGAGAGTGGGGCAGTCCTTACCATTGCTTGTTCATGCTGAGGGTATGGCCCTGAAGAAGCCCACAGAAAGGCTTATGGTTATGTTCCCAATGGACCAACATCATTTGTTAAACTGTCTTTTCCTAACTAAATAATTTGAATTCCTTTGTCACACATTAAATTTTCATGTGTCTGCACTTTTTCTGGGTTCTCTAGTCTGTCCTATTGGTCTAAGAGGAGTGTCTTTTGTTCCAATAATACATTATTTTAATGGCTACTGTTATGTAGCATAGTTGGAGAAATGTTCCATTCTATGTTTTATGAACATGACTCTGTCAAAGATTAAATGTTGACATATGCATTGACTTATTTCTGAGCTCTTGGTTCTATTTATCCATGTTTATTTCTATTCTGATACTATACTGTTTTAATTACTGTTACTTTGTAACACAGTTTGTAGTAGGTACGGTGCCTATGCATTTATTTTTCTCATGATTAATTGCATTTTTTGTGGTTCCGTAAAAATGTTAGTATTTTTAATTTTACTTCCCTAAAATTATATTACAATTTCAGTAGGCTTTCCACTGAATGTATTTATTGCTATTGTATATTAGACATTTTTTTATTGATTTAATAATGATTAACAAGGTTGTAGGATAAGAGGGGTACAATTCTATACAGTTCCCACCACCAGAGTTCCGTCTATTCATATTCATCACAGAAGCCTATGTGACCTCTTCATCCCTGTAGGCCTGAGCTCTCATTCCCTGGTCACAGCTAGGGATATTCTAGGCTGCACTCATTTCAGGACCTGTCTTCCTCAAATGACAGAGTATGTTGAGCCAGCCTACCTTTGAGAGTGGGGCAGTCCCTACCATTGTTGTTCTACAGTGAGGGCAAGGACCTTTAGAGGTCCATGAAAGGCTTTATGATGTTTTTCCTGATGGAGATGACCAGTGATAGTGGAGAGAGATAGTGGAGGCTCTAGGCTCATCATATCTATGTGGGAATCAGGGCTCCAGATGATGGAGTGACCTGGTTGTGACCAAAAGGGCCATCATTAGAGTGTGCCAGTTTTCTGCCCTTATCAAGCTTTTATAGTCCTTACTTTATCGAATATGGTTGGACTTAGAATGATTGAAGGAAGTGAAATAGGAAGTAGGTGAGGAAGGTATCTGGGTCTCAGTAGAAACTATTTGATTAAGTTCTTTATGGTGTCTTATTTTTAGGTCTTTCTACTTGCTTGCTGCACTTATTGGGTCACTGAAAACTATTGTGCACTTTTGCTTTAAGGTCTATATTTTCCTTTAACTTATGGATTCATGTGCCTATCTCATGGGCCTTGGTCTATATCTAGGTTCTGTGGCTTTGTTAGGAAATGCACTACCCAAAATGGAATTAAGGAGTCTTATGAGTTAGGAAAGGTCTCACCAGACTACTGGAGCTGAAGGGCTGATGTAGGGAAATTGTGAGGATAATTATCTACATAATCATTGCTTTGCCTGAAAGTCCCCTTCCTATTCCATTCCATTCCTTTGAACATATCTGATCTATCTTCTCTCTGCCCTCAAGACCTCCCCCTCCGGCTGCTGGTTACTGATAACCTTGCTTTCTTGTTCCTTTAACCGATTAAACCTCTTGCTCAACAATTACTGGAAAAGTCCTGACCCTCCCCCAGACCCTTTGCCTCCCTACCATATATGGTAGACACATGTCACTTCCTCCTGCGGCCCCTTATAAACCCTGCTTTGCTGTTCAATAAATGGATTTGTGCATGAAACATTCCTCTTGTAATCTCTGGTGGTATCTCTTGCTACACAGGGAAACATGCAGTCAGCTCACTCCTACTGCCCTGGAACATTCCTTCTGGGCCCCCGCATCTGGTGCACAACAGAGTGGGTAAGCCCAAAGTTTGTGCCTGGGAAGAGGCCTCCCCACCGAAGAGTCTGACAGGCTGACATCCTAGGCTTATTTATTATTATCATAATCAAGTTGTTTGGGAATTTGGTAGACTTTGAAAATCCCATGGTTAGTAATTACTATACTATACGTAACCTCACCAAGATTTATGTCATTGAATACTATTTACAAATAACTATATCTTATATACTGGCAAGACCAGTTGCTTCTGGTCTCCCTCGTCTAAGATTATAGATGATTTAATTTTTCAGAAAAAAGTCATTATTAGAAATGCATTAACAATTTAAGGCTAGTGTTAAAATTTAATCAGTTTACTAATTTGAAACCTTAAGTGCTTAGATTGAATGAGTTTATGCTCAGAACTAAGGTCGATGCATTAAAAAGTTCAAGGCATTCAATCTATTTCCCCTCTCTCATACTGATCAAGTAATGATTTATAAAACTATAACTTAATAGAAGCATATATTAACACCATTCCCAGCACCAGCGGTCTGTGTGCCTACCCTACCCCCCTATTGTGGAGCTGAAAATCTACCCTCCCACCAACCAGAGTTTTTTTTTTCTTTTAACTTTGGTGCAATACTTCAGTCAAATTCTGCTTTGTGTTTTCTCTTCTGTTCTTTTTTTCTCAATTCTGTTAATGAGTGGGGTCATCCCACACTCATCTTACTCTTTCTGACTTATCTCACTTAACATAACTCCTTCTAGCTCCATCTAAGATGGGTCAGACAAGGTGGGTTCATTATTTTTAATAGCTGAGTAATATATATATGCCATAACTTTCTCAGCTAAACGTAATTCTCAGAAGATGTTTTGGCATGCAATTACTGACTAGAAGCAAGCAACTCTACTAACTTTAAGATCCTAGTGTTCTGGGAGGTGGCGCAGTGGCTAAGGCACTAGACTTTCAAGCATGAGGTCCTGAGTCCAATCCCTGGCAGCATATGTATCAGAGTGATGTCTGGTTCTCTCTCTCTCTCTCATCTTTCTCATTAATAAAAAAATAAAATCTTAAAAAAAAAGGACTACCCTGGGGCCAGGTGGTGGCCACCTGGTTGAGCGTACATGTTACAGTGCCCAAGGACCCAGGTTTGAGCCCCCGGTCCCCACCTGCAGGGGGAAAGCTACACAAGTGGTGAAGCAGGGCTGCAGATGTCTCTCTGTCTTAATCCCTTCCCTATCTCCCCCTTCTCTCTCAATTTCTGACAGTCTCTATCTAAAAAATAAAGATTAAAAAATTAAAAAAAAAGACTATCCTAATTAGATGCCATTATTCACTTTGTAGCTAAATTGTCATGTATTAATCAGAATTTGAAACCACAGGTTTCTACTTCCTTTTTCAGTTGTTAGCTATTACTAACTGCTAGCCTAGTAGTGGTGAGGGTAAAACCAGAGTTATCATTAGTTTTTTGAGGCTGAAGAATAAATGAAAGTTCAGAAGCAAAAGATAAATTTGATTTATGTTGCACTGACTAACAGAAATTTCTCAGCCCAGTGGTATTAGCCACCATATTACATAAGCAGTGAAGATAATAAACAAAAGTTATGATTGATGCTTAACTTGATTACAGCAGAGAAAAATTATGGGGTGAGAAGACATTACTAGAGCATTCAGAGTCGGCCTATGTTCTCTAGCCATTTCATAAAAGATATGTTAGCTTAAAAAAAAATCTAATTATTTAGTAAGGTCACATTTTAAAAGAAAGATCTTATAGTGTTACAATCAGACAGATGCTTTTAAAGATCATTTCTTTAAAGAAATTTTATAACCTTATGAAAACTGAAAACCTGTACTTAGTGTGAAGTATGTATTTTAGGGGATTAAACCATTCTATGTGAGTTAATATACTTTTTAAATTTTTAAGTTTATAATTATCTTTTTTAAAATTTTATTTATTACATTTTGTTGCCCTTTTTTAATTGTCATTATTATTGATGTTGTTGTTGGATAGGACAGAGAGAAATGGAAAGAGGATGAGGAAGACAGAGAGGGGGAGAGAAAGATAGACACCTGCAGACCTGCTTCACCACTTGTGAAACGACGCCCCCAACCCCCGCAGATGGGGAGCTAGGGGCTTGAACCCCGATCCTTACTCCCTTCCTTGTGCTTTGCGCCGCATGCACTTAACCCACTGCGCTACTGCCCGACTGCCTAGATTTATCTTTTTCTTAACATTTATTTATTTGTTGGCTAGAGACAGCCAGGGGGTGATAGAGAAGGAGAGAGACAGAGAAACGTCTGCAAAACTGCTTCACCACTTGCAAAGCTTTCTCCCTGCAGGTGGGGACTGGGGGCTCAACCCCCCAGTTCTTGTACATTTTCAGGTGCACCACCACCCGACCCTGAAGTTAATACTTTTGAAGGTCTGATTCTATGCTTTTCAAACAGCTATTCCATTGATCAAAAAGTCAGCAATGCTGTTGTGAAATGCTTCATATGGCTTAAATGAAATAGGATTATTTACTGCTAAGTAATGCATTCTTTTGATGGTAATCAGAAGAGAGAAAAAACTACCTACTTCATCGCTAAAGAAGCTTGAGGAATCACTGAGTAGTTTCCTGATTCTTGCTTCAGGAATACTGCCAATGGATGGGATAGACTATGTTAAGCTTCAAATGTGAGAGCTAAAAATAATCTCATGGAGGCTTTATAATCCACTTTCATAAAATATTCCTTCCTTTTCATTTCCTCTCCTTTAATCATATTTATTTATTTATTTATTGAATAGAGACAGCCAGAAATAGGGAGGGAAGCGGTTGCTAGGGAGGAGAGAGACAGAGAGACACCTGCAACACTGCTTCACCACTCACAGGGCTTTCCTTCCCCCAGGGCTTTCCAGCCCAGGCCCTTGTGCATTCTAACATGGGAGCTCAGCCTGGTATGCCACCACCAGGCCCCCTTTTCATTCTGCAATAGTGGACCGACTTGTTCACGCTTACTCTGGCCAGGTTTTCATTGACACCAGTGAAAGGAATGCTCGAATGCTGGTTAGTGGAACAGTAGAAATGTAGAAGTAGGAATAGTGTAAAGCTCAGTGTTGGCACTTACATATGAGTTGGCATCTGTTAGGCCATAGGAGGGGCTTACTCCTGATAGGTTACATGTGGTTTTTAGAAGGGGAGCTTTCTTGTGGATGAACAAAAAGGAAGACTGTTTCCACATTTTAAATTTGTATACACTGAGAGTGGCCTGGGGGGCCAGGCAGCCGCCAACCTGGCTAAACACACGTAGTATGAAGCGCAAGAAGCCCCACATGAACTTGGGTTTGAGCCCCCAGCTCCCCACCTGCAGGAGGGACACTTCACAAATGGTGAAGCAGGGCTGCAGGTGTCTATCTCTCCGCCCCCGTCTCTCCCCTCTTCTCTCAGTTTCTCTTTGTCCTAGCCAATAAAATGGAAAAAAATGGCTGCCAGGAGGAGTGGATTCGTAAGTGCTGGCACTAAGCCTCAGTGATAAACCTAGAGGCCACAAAATAAAACAAAACAAGAGTGGTCTCGGGTACCTAGAGTAAGGGAAAGTAGAGGCGTGTGCACAACTTGGTGAGTCGCTTACACACATGCCGCCTGAGTGTATGCTAGGAGACAGCCCTAAGGTTCACACAGGGCTGAAAACACAACGAAACAGGATTTTTCTTGTAAGGAATTTGGAGTTTAGAACAGAGGAAAGATGTAAGGAGAGAGCTGCTCCCCAGTTGTACATATAATCTCTCAAACCCAGAGTGAGGTAATACCTCTCATATACACACTTCCCTAACTTCCCTACATGTATTTCAGCATCTTCTGCACATCAGTTTGGATTTCTCCATTCAAAATTAAATATCTTGAATGGTGACTTTAAGATAAAGGGCCAAACAAATTGACCAAACAGAATCCGAATACTTTCATTTCAGCAGGGTAATAATTTTCACTCTTGTCGTGACCTTTTACCACTGGTTTTATTTTCTCCATATCAGCACATTTTAAAATAAACTCTGATGCTGTAGACTCACAGCTATGCCCAGACTGCTGACTGATTAGGGTACCGATAATGCAGTGGTGCGAATATTGTCTCAGCAAGTGCGCTCTTCACTGTGGCTTGCATCATGCACCTAGAAGCACATGTACGGAAACCCAAATTCTTGTAAGAAGCGCCTTAGCGCAACCATGATTGATCACAGGTAGTCCTGAGAAAGAAAAAAAGAGAAGTGAAGTTCACTTGTCACTATCTATTTACTACCAGAAACAAGCAGGCTGAAAGGGGGTGGGGAGGGGCCAGAGCTTCCAAGCTTTCTACAGGTGAATCTCTTTCCCCAAATCTCAGCTAGTTATCACCCTGCAGGCTGTCTGAGTCCTGTGCTTTTGGATTTATTATTATTATTATTTTATTTATAAAATGGAAACATTGACAAAACAATAGGATAAGAGGGGTAAATTTCCACACATTGTTCACCCCCAGAGCTCCATATCCAACACCTCCCTTGATAGCTATGCTAGTCTTTCTCCCTCTGGGGGTATGGACCCAAGGTCATTGTGGGATGCAGAAGGTGGAAGGTCTGGCTTCTGTAATTGCTTCCCTGCTGAACATGGGTGTTGACTGGTGGATCCATACTCCCAGCCTCTCTCTCTCTCTCTCTCTCTCTCTCTAGTGGGGCGGGGCTCTGGAGAGGCACGGCTCCAAGACATATGGTGGACTTTTGGATTTTTACAGAGAGCCTTCACTAGAGAAACTAGAAAGATTAAACCACTGACCTTTGATGATCTCCAGCCCTCTACCCTTCCCCAAGAATGGGGAGTGGGGTTGAAAATTCAATCACAAGGTTGAATTTCCTTCCAGGCACCCAGTTCCAATCTTAACTTACCTAGGGGAGGACAAAACTGCTTCACTAACATAACAAAAAGTATATTGAACACTCTAGGCACTCAGGAAACTCCAAGAGTCTGGAAAGCTAAGAGTCAGCTGTCCTGGTCTAAATGGTGTTTTTGACAACTAAAGGGGAGGGGGGAGATAAGAAACATTATTTGAACAAATAAATATGATATTAAATAAAAAACATTTTAAAAAGAAGCCGTTCATGTGATAACAACCTTGTAAACCACTGTTTCCCCCAGTAAAGTGATTTAGTAAAATAAAACAAAAAGTGAAAATAAATAATAAGGATTTTATTATTATTTTTTTTTAAAAAGAGCCAAATGTATAAGAGAAATAGGCTTTGGTCATATCAAAAATGAAATATATGCTTTTCTTTTTTTAAAAAAAAAAATCTTTAAATTATCTTTATTGGATAAAGTTAGCCAGAAATTGAGAGGGTAAGGAGAAACAGAGGAGAAAGAAAGAGAGACACCTGCAGCACTGCTTCACCATTGCAGAGCTTTCTCCCTGCAGGTGGGGACTGTGGGCTTGAACCTGGGTCCTTGCACACTGTAACAGGTACGCAACCACCCAGCCCCGACACATGCTTTTCTAATAAATTAAAATACTATAATAACAACTAAAAAGAAAGATCTAAAACTCCAGGAAGGTCATAGTCATTTTGAAATTTCCATCTTGGCAAGTATAAATTGAAATGCTTCTACTTTGGGGTGAGGACTGCCAAAGAAAATACAGAATTCTCATAGAAAAGTTGGTCTATGTATTTAAAAATTATTCTCACCTCCTACCCCATGACTACAGTAGATATCTCTGTCCTTTTGAGACTCCATTTTCATGCCTTTCATGAAAGTTTTCATACCAACTAATTTTTATAAACCATTTTTATTGGATTTCTCTATGTTTCTTCCATACACCAATGGGCTAGAAATCCTCTCTGCTACCAGTAGATCTCTGATAAATGAAACTGTCCGTTTTAGGCTAGGGAGATAGCATAAAAGCTATGCAAGATAACTTTCTTGCCTGAGGTTCTGATGGCCCAGGTTCAATGCCCAACACCACCATAAACCAGAGCTGAGCAGTCACCTGGCCTTTCTCTCTCCCGCTGTCTTTCTCAATAAAATAGATAAACCATTAAAGAATATAGAGAGAATTAAAATACGTGAACTTGAAAAAAAATATCTATATATAAAGGGAGAGAGGGAATCAATATCTATATATATATAGTGTTTACCACTGGATAGTGGTGGGGACACAGAAATTTGGTGGTTGGTGTGGTGTAGAATTATACCCCTATTATCTTACAATCTTGTAAATCACTAAAAAAAAAAAAAAAAAAAGAATTAAGGTTAGTATCATTAGATATAGGAAAAACTCCATTTCCCAGAACAAACTACTTTGTTTCCAAGCAACAAATAAAGGAACAAGTGTTCCAAAAGGAAGAAAGCAAGGCAAATCGTTGGATGGGATAGAACCTGGAATTTGACCTTTGACTCTAAGTCATAAATATCAGAAGCAGCAGCTTGCTGGAAGACCTGGAGGAGATGTTTTGGGACTGGGAGTATGAAGTTGAATTGAACTAAGGACACGTGAAAGCTGGTCCAGCAAGGGAGAAACAACCACTGCAGGAGGGGGTAGCAGTCAACATGGTCATCTCTTTTCTGGGTGGTCTTTCGCTATCTCTAATTTATGGCAATAAAACACCATTTTCATTCAACTAATGTATATGTTTGTTGGTTTTGTGGTAGCTTCTAATAGGTAATAGCCTCAAGTTAGTGTTTTCTGTACTGATATTAGCAAAATCTCCACATTAATTGAGACGTGCTCGCACTGTAATATAGATATAAATATAGATATATTAAGGGGTATGCATTTGCTTCTTCTGCTTAGTAGCCTTTACTCAGAATTACACTTGTAATACAAATTAGTAAAATGTTAATCTTGGTGTATAAACTTACCTCAGTACCTACTGTATGACCAACACTGCTAGGTTGTAAAGAAGATGGGTATGTTTCTTGAAATTATGAAATGTATCATAACATAGAGGTGAACTAAACAATTTACAGCTTCACTGTAACATGTAAATGATGACCTAATGGGAGGTTACAAAATGTTTTCAGTTAAAACATCATTTAGCTTTTCTGAGTCAATATATGCATTTTTGAGGTTGCGTCTCCATTGCCTTTACAAGCAGCATAATGCCATTTGTTTTAGGAGAAATATTTTATTTTTTCAATTTAATTTACTTGCCATCAGGGATATTAGCTGGGGCTTTGTGTCAGCATTACCAATCCACTGCTCCCAGCTGTGGTGACCCCAGCAGGAGTTTGGGACTATTAGCTTACAAATGATGTTACCCTGAGAAGGTGCTTCAGAGAAGGGAATGTATAAAATCAAGGGACTTGGAGCACATGACTCTCTTTTTGGCTGCTGCTGCTGCTTCTGGTGAGAAGCTTCTTCTGGTCAGGTATCTGCCATGGCTGCTTTTTCTGGGAATTGAACACATGTGACTCTGCTAGCCAGTAAACTTTCAGACCCCTCTACAGCCATGAGCAACCTTTACCAGAGCTGATAATTGTTTATCTTATGGGACTAAACTTTGATAACCATATTCAGACTTTATAGACCTAGCATACGCTTAACCTTTGATGCTAAGTGCTTATTTTGCCTTTTACCTGTTTCACCCTAATAAACCTTGTATTGATTAAACCAGTTCCCAGCTCCCGCTGTGAATTCTTCTATATGCGCCACAAGCAGCCCCAAACCCCATACCTCTTTTTAATTTAATTTACAACAAATGGCGCCCAACGTGGGGCACGAACCCACGACCCTGAGATTAAGAGTCTCATGCTCTACTGTCTGAGGTAGCCTTTTTTTTCTCTTTACTTAAGATAGAGAAATTGAGAGGGGAGGAGCGGAGAGATAGAGGGAGAGAAAGACAGAAATCTACAGATCTGTTTTACTACTTGTGAAGTGGACTCCCTGCAAGTAGGGACCAGGGACTTGAACCCTCTTCCTTGTAGTTGGAAATATGTGTGCTTAACAAGGTGTGCTACTGCCTGACCCTGATGCAGAGTTATACAGGTTCCTGTGCTAAATATGAATAGACATGGGCCCTAGGTCAGATTGATGGGGTATATAGTTAATGATGTTTATATATTTTTCCCATATCTGGAAGCTACTTCCTGCCCTGATCCAGTTTTCCAGTCCTATTTCCAACTCTGATACCTTCTCCCCAGACAATACTTTTAACCCACCTGCATGTTAGTTGTCGGGCTCAGGCAAAAATTGATAAAGTTATGGGACCCTTGAAGAAATACCTAAAATAGACTTCCTAGATTCTTCTAACATGAAGACCCCAGATCTCATCTGCTCTATTCTTACCTTTTGATTCCTGATTATTAAACCATTTGTTATGCTCTGTATCTTAATGCTTTTCAGCCACCAAGTTGCAGATGCTATCATGATGTACGTCATCCTGACTTCCATGGGCATATGACCTTACCAATATGTCCTGGAACCCCAAAGACTTACCCCACTAGGGAAAGATAGAAACAGGTTGGGGATATGGATCGACCTGTCAGCACCTATTTCCAGTGGAGAAGCAATTACAGAAGCCAGACCTTTCACCTTCTGCACACCATTAAAGATCTTTGGTCTGTAATACCAGAGGGACAAAAAAAAAAAAAAAAAAAAAAGGAAGCAGCCAATGGAGGGGATGGGACACAGAACTTTGGTGGTGGGAATTGTATGGAATTGTATCCCTCTTCTCCCAAAATCTTGCCAATCATTAATTAAATCATTAACTAAAAAAACAAAAAAAAAACCAAAAAAAGAAAAAGGAATAAATGTCATGAAGTAATTGTATTAAATTTAATTTTAATATATTTAGTTTGTGCAATTTAAATAAAAGATAAACATTTTAATTACTTTCACCTTAAAATATAAATAAGGGAGTCAGGCTGTAGGGCTGTAGTGCAGCGGGTTAAGCACAGGTGGCGCAAAGCACAAGGACCGGTGTAAGTATCCCAGTTCGAGTCCTGGCTCCCCACCTGCAGGGGAGTCACTTCACAAGTGGTGAAGCAGGTCTGCAGGTGTCTGTCTTTCTCTCCCCCCTCTGTCTTCCCCTCCTCTCTCCATTTCTCTCTGTCCTATACAATAACAATGACAACAATAATAACTACAACAATAAAACAACAAGGGCAACAAATGGGAATAAGTAAATAAAATAAATATTTAAAAACTATTAATACGAAACAGGCATTGTACAACATGGGGCTGGGAGTACTTCACCCCAAATAACCTCCCCCTGAGTGTCCTTTTATAAATCCCTTTTAAAGGTTCTTCCGGATCAGTCCTACCTACAGTTAATCAAGTAGGTTCAGCAAGCCGAGTATATGTCCTTATATAAATGACTTTGTTATTTTCAAGTGTGGAAATTGAAGTCAGACGCTCTAGCTCATCAAAGGTGGCAGACCTGTTTATTTATTATTTATTTATATGTTCAAGTGCTCATTTCTCAGCCAGCAGATCCCTATTTTTAAATTTTTATTTTATTTATTATTTTTTAAATACTTTTAAATTTAGTTATAGAATGGAAATATTGACAAGACCATAGGATAAGAGGGGTACATGTCCACACAATTATCTACCACCATAATGACTCCGTATTCCATCCCTTCCCCTGATAGCTTCCCTATTCTTTATGGATATCTGGACCCAGAATCATTATGGGGTGCAGAAAGTGGAAGGTCTGGCTTCTGTAATTGCTTCTGCACTGAACATGGGTGATGGCAGGTCCATCCATACTCCTGGTCTGTCTTTCCCTAGTGGGGCTGGGCTCTGGGGAAGCAAGGTTATAGGACATATTGGTGGGGTTCCGGGGGAAGTCAGGCTGGCATCAAATGGTATCATCTGGAACCTGGTGACTGAAAAAAGAGCTAAGATGTAAAGTAGAACAAATTATTAACTAATCATGAACCTAAAGGCAAGAATATTGCAGATGAAGATTTGGGGGTCTCTGTTTTGGGAAAAGCTAGTAGGTCCATTTTAGGTATATTCCAAGGGCCCATGACTTTACTAGTTTTTGCCTGAGTGTGACAGCTAACATGCAGGCATTGTCCTGGGAGACAGTGTCATAGTCGGAAAAAGGATTAAAAAGCTGGATGAGGGAAGAGAGGAACTCCCAAATATGGGAAAAGTCTATAAATATTGTGAACTGTAAACCCCTTGAATTTGATCTGGGGCTCATATTCAGCACAGGAGCCTATGTACCCTCTGCATCCCTGTAGGTTTGAGCTCACATTCTGTGGTCAAGACTAGGAACATTCAGGCTGTACTAATTTCAATACCCATCTTCCTCGAGTGGTAGAGTATGTTGCCCACCCTCCATCTGGAGACTAGAACAGTCCCTACCATTGTTGATCGACACTGAGGGCAACGTCCTATAGGGACCCGCTCACGAAGCTCTGCATTGGGTTGTTCCTGATGGAGATGACCAGTGGCAATGGAGAGAGGGATCTGCTAGAGGTCTAGGCACATCATGTCTGTGTGGGAATCTCAGGACTCCCTGACTAGGGCCCCACGTGATAGGGTGCTACAGGTCCCTTTTATCATTATAAGTTTTCATTTCCTGAGACTTGATGAGGTGGTCACCTTCCCTGTGAATTGCCCACTGCTTTCCAGGGTCTTAGTTAATGTTGGAAGTCTCAGCTCCCAGGCCAGATGACAAGCTCACCTCAGATGAATTACCTGTCTGTGTTTTCTTAGGTTCAGAGATTGGAAATGCTCATTTTGGGCCAGGAGGACAGCATACTGATTATGCAAAACACTTCCATCCCTGACACTCTAATGTTTCAGATTTAATCCCCAGCTCCACCATAAACTAGGGTTGAGCAGTATTCTAGTCTCTCTCTGTATCTTTCTTTCTGTATCACTTTCTTGTTAGCTCCTCCTTTCTCTGTCCTATCAAAATAAAATAAATAAAAGAATTTCAATGAAAAGGGAAAAAGGAAATGCTCGTACCCAGGCTGGCAGGAAGTATTGTTTTATGATACTTACGTGTGATAAAAATACATTTTTAGTGCTTTAAGTAATGAGCTTTTAAACTTTCACCCTTAGCATTTTGAGGAAGAACTGTTTGATGTGGGCCATTGGGACTTTGCAATGTAAGTTACTATCTAAAGCCACATGGAGGTCCTATCTAGGGACCTTTGTCTGCATTACAATTCATGTACTGGGTAGCTTATAACACTATTTGAGGAATTAAAAAAACATGATAGCAAATTACTTTATTATTTGTTTTTACCAAAAGGAAACACAATTTTAGGAATTATACCAAGTTAGGGTTTTCTTGAAAACATTTTAATTAACCATCCCAAGTTGTAATTGGATTCCAGTGAGGACATATACGTGTGCCCTTGTGAGATAGAGATGCCTGAGGATTAGGCAATGCTAATGTTATTTACTCTGTTTCCTAGACTTGCTCTTGCATGGGGATTGTCCTCTATTACAACACAATGGTTCCTTAGAGTGGAGCCAGAAGAAAGATTAATGAAATAGGATCTTGGCACTGCAGCTAAATAGAAGATATTTTTAACTAGAGTTCTGAGAAACATTTAATATATTCACGAGAAATTCACAGGAGTCCAGTTAGCATTAGCATAAATAATTTTAAATAACTTTGCCCAACAATACTTTTCCTTTACAGCAATAAAAGTCGAGTTTGTCTGATTGTTGAAAGATTGGGTCAGGTTATTGACTACATACCCAATAGCCTCTCCCCACCGATCAATCAACCACAACCAGAAATGTGATTTTAGGACTGAAACTTAATTTTCATCTGGCCTTGTTAAGGTGAATTCAGTTTACATACTTCCAATAATTTCAAAGGGCTGTTGTCAGCAGGGTTTCACCACTACAAGCCAAGCTTTTCAGGTAAAGAGAGATGAAGGACTCAACCCCCCTCCTCCACCCCCCCACACACTTGGAAAAACATCAGGGCACTGAAACTTCCTCCAGCAGTAGCAGTTGAATCAACCTGAATCTGAGCATGGAAATGTAGCTGCACTGTAGTCCACATCAGCTATTTTGCCACTGCTTAATAAATATTGATTGCGCGACTTCCTAAGTAACAGTGAATTGATTTTCTTGGTAAAAGGACATCATTTGTATATTTCATCAAGATTGAGTGACTATTGCATATCTTTTCTGGTCCTAGCACCCAAAGATATTATAGCAAAGCAGGCAAACCTTATCCCAGCTTTCTGGTATACCAGTGGGTTTGTATGCAATCATTTTGCATATTAGAGAGTTAGGTATTGGCATGAAAAAGATGAGAAGACTGATGGCTTAAATATACCTTAGTGCATGAACAGGGTTGTCACAATGCTACCACCATTTATTGGCACTGCCAGTGGCCACTGTGTGACAAGCTTTGGCAAGCTATGTAAAATAGCCAAAATTATTCTAACATGTCATAATCATTGAACAAAAGATTTTTCATGTTATAGAAAATTCATCACCACCAATCCTGCCTTGCAAGAATTATTGAAAGGAATCAAAAATGAGAAGAAGCAAAGGAACTCCAACTCTAAATAAGTTGATCAGTAGTAGAATAGAATTAGGAATACAAATAATAGCAAAAGAAGAAAGTAAATATATAGGGGAAGGGAGGGTAAAGGGACAAATTCATGTGTCCAGTGCTGGTGAATCAAGGACAAATACAAAGATCTAGACAAAAGACTGAAACCTTTAATATTTTTAAAATTATGTTTATTTATTGGATAGAGACAGCCAAAAATCAAGCGGGGAGGGGGGACAGAGAGGAAGAGAGACAGAGAGACACCTGCAGTCCTCCTTCACCACTCGTGAAACTTTCTCCTGCAGGTGGCGACGGGGGGCTCTAATCTGGGTCCTTGCACATTGTAACATGTGTGCTCAACCAGGTGCACCACCAGCTGGCCCCCCCCAAAACTGGAACCTTTACAATCCCAGTCTGTTCGTCTTAAATGGAACCTGATGGAGACGTGTTTGATGGGATAAATCAGGAATGAATTCTGGATGACCTCCACGCTGGGGCAGAAACAGAGGACTTGGGCTGTGGTGGATTACTGTACATACATACTCAGAAGTGTAACTGCTCACTCATCTGGCAGTTCAAATTTTTGTTTTATTGGTACTCTTTTTTTTTTTTTTTTTGCCTCCAGGGTTATTGCTGGGGCTAGGTGCCTGGACTACTAATCCATTGCTCCTGGAGGCCATTTTTTCCCTTTTGTTGCTCTTGTTGTCTATCGTTCTTGTTAGTTTTATTGTTGTCATTGTTGTTGGATAGGGCAGAGAGAAATAGAGGAGGGGAAGACAGAGAGGGGGAGAGAAAGACACCTGAAGACATGCTTCACCGCCTGTGAAGCAACTCCCCTGCATGTGGGGAACGGGGCTCGAACGGGGATCCTTACGCCAGTCCTTGCACTGTGCACCACTTGTGCTTAACCCGCTGCACTACCGTCCGACCCCCAGTTGGAACATTTCCAATGCTGCATTCTTGCTAATGTTTGCAAGTCATGTTCACATTAAGAGTAAGTGGCTTCCTCTTATTTGTGGAGGTGAGATCGAAGCCTCTCAGTGAATTCCTGAAATTGAGGATAGTACCAATTTCTAGACACACTATGTTTTGTTTTGGTTTTTTTTTGGTCTTAAACAGGCCTATTATCAAGTTCAGTTGATAAATTAAGTATAGTAAGATAGTTATCAAAAAACAAAACAACTATAGAAATATCCCACATTAAAAGGTATGTGTTTTTTTTCCCCTCAAATATATTATTATTTCGCACAACAATTTCTTGTTGATACCTGAAGCCCCAGATAGAGAGCACTGTTCTATTTCAAACACCAAATTAATCAGCAAAGTATCTGAGTACAAAGGAACAAGCTTGCTTGGATAGTGCATTGCTTTGCCCTGTGTGACCCCACTCTGCATTGAAGAAAGCTTTGATGATGTGGTCTCTCAGTCTCTCTCTCTCTCTCTCTCTCTGCTTCTATTTGAAAAAAAAAAAAGAAAGGGCAAGGCGGCGGTGGTACACCTTCTTAAACGCACACAGTACTATGCTGCAAGGACCTGCTCAAGGACCCAGGTTCGAACTCCTGCTCCCCACCTGCAGTAGGGATGCTTTGCAAGTGTTGAAGCAGGTCTGCAGGTGCCTCTCTTTCACTCGCCCACTCTGTCTTCTCCTCCACTCACAATTTCTCCCTGTTCTATTGAATAAAATGGAGGAGGAACAAGATGGCTGCCAGGAATGCTGGATTCCTAGTGCCTCAGCAAAAACCCCTGGCAAAATAATAAAATCACAATACTTCTATGCAGTTGGAAGAGCAGCATTCACCTGCCCCGTGACAGTTTCTTGATATACTTCTCCTATGGACTATCATGCCAGCACCATAGAGAGAATCTGTTTGTATCTGGTGCCACTGGGAATTGGAAGTCAGCAAAGTAAAGCCTACACCTGCTCAGGGAAGACCAGCTGTGCATAAAGATGTCATCATTGCAAGTCGTTGAGGCAAAACTTTGTACCTAGGTGTGCCTTCAAGTCACAGGAGAAAACAGACAGCACAGTGAGCAGACAGTGTCGCCCAGCCAACCTGTCATTTTTCTTTTTCTTCTTTTACACGTCTTTCAAATCTTTCTCTTGGTAAATAACCCAATCTTTACTTGGGATAGTGTATCGTGCTAGCTGGTGACTTTATATTGTAATGCAGAAAGAAATAAAAAACACAACAGTGGGTCATTTTAGAGGATAGAGAATTAACATTACTCTCACAATATAAGATCTTAATTACTTTTGTTTTTTTAATTTCAGAAAGCAGTGAGAATTCTTGCAATCATTCATTCAAAAGACATTTGATGGGTACAAACTATACATAATCTATTAAACTAGATATATTCAGGGGGTTGTAAATATATCTAGTGTAAGCTTATAATACAGGGAGGGAAATGCAGTTAATTAAATTTCTTGTAATCGGGCTGTTGTACACAGAGGAGGTTGGGAGCATTAATTAGGACAGTCTTGGAAAGAACATTTCAGAGAGAAGCTGACATGTGAGCTATCCCCTCCATGTGAGAAATATTTTGTAGTGACTAAGTCCATGCTGAGTATTCAAGACTGGAAAGGAGCATTGGTGTGACTTACTGACTCCTCTAGGAGCAGCCTGCCTGGTGACCAGATGAGAGACTGAGGACACATGTCAGGTAAATGGAGCTGGTGAGTATACCACATGCTTGAGGCCACAGAGGCAGGAACTACATGTACTTTCAAGGAGTTGAATAAGTGATCTGGTATAGTAAAAGTCACTGGGAGTTACCCCAGTGTTCACTGATAGATTACTGAATAAAAAAAATATTATGTAAACGTTTAATATACTGGGTCATTGGAAAAGTCATGATGTATTTTTTCCATATAAAAATACCTTATGACTTTTACACTTTAAATTAAATTAAATTCCAGATGTGCTTCCCCCTTCAGTTGATTGGTGAACATAGACAATTTGATTTTAAATGTTAAAGAGAAGCCACCAAGTTGCAGATGTTGCTAGAATTCCATCCTGAACTCCTTAGGCAGACTACCTGACCAATGTATCCTGAATCTCACCTCTCCAGAGCCTTACCCCACTAGGGAAAGACAGAAACCGGCTGGGGGTATAGATTGACCTGCTAATGTTCATATCCAATGGAAAAGCAATTACAGAAGCCAGACCTTCCACCTTCTGTACCCCTCAAGAATTTTGGTCCATACTCCCAGAGTCGGATAAATATTAGAAGATGGCTAAAGGACTCAACCCCACCCAACTCCATCAGAATCCCGAGAGGAGGAAGATAGGAAGGACTTTCAGAAATAGTAATAGACATAGGTGTCACTTAAGAGAGGAAGAGAAGAGGGGCTGGGTTGTGGTGCATCTGGTTGAGTGCACGTTACAGTGTGCAAGGACCCAGGTTTGAAACCTTGGTCCCCACCTGCAGGGGGGAAAGCTTCCCAAGTGGTAAAGCATTGCAGCTGGTGTCTCTCTGTCTCTCTTCCTCTCTATCACCCCGTTCCCTCGCAATTTCTAAAT
This sequence comes from Erinaceus europaeus, assembly GCF_950295315.1. NCBI lineage: Eukaryota > Metazoa > Chordata > Mammalia > Eulipotyphla > Erinaceidae > Erinaceus > Erinaceus europaeus. The sequence continues at coordinate 195,097,061 of NC_080162.1, forward strand.
GTGTTAATCCAGTAAATAAATAAATATAATAAAAAATTTTTTTAAAGGAAGAGAAGGTAGGACTATAGAAAAAGTGGATATATATACATACATATATATATGGTTATTGTTATCTTTATTTGCATTTCTCTGACAAAGACTTGGAGCATTTTTTTCATGTGTTTCTCGGCCTTTTGGATCTTTTCTGTGGTGAATATTCTGTCCATGATGGACATCTAATTTTTAACAAGAGAACCCAAAAAAGTAAGTGGAGTAAGGAGAGTCTCTTCAAGAAGTGAGTGGTGTTGAGAAGAATGAAATTGAACCATTATATTTCACCACACACAAAAGTAACTTTCAAATGAATCAAGGACTTGGATGTTAGACCAGAAAATATCAAATACTTAGAGGAAAGTACCAGCAGTACTCTTTTCAATCTAAATTTGTAGGCATCTTCAGTGATACAAATCCAATTGCAAGGAAGACAAAAACAAAAATGAACCAATGGGACTACATCAAATTGAAAAGCTTCTTCAAAGCAAAAGAAACCGTCATCCAAACAAAGCGACCCCTCACAGAATGGGAGAAGACCTTCACATGCCACACATCTGACAAAAGACTAATAACAAAAATACACAAAGAGCACTGACAAAACTCAGCAAAAAAAAATAAATAAATAAGTGAGAAGATATGACAGAATATTTACCAAAGAAGAGATCCAAAGGATCAACAGACATATGAAAAAATGCTCCAAGTCTTCAATGGTCAAAGAAATACAAATAAAATCAACAATGAGATGCCACTTCACTCCTGTGAGAATGTCACACATCAGAAAGTTTAGTAACAATAAATGCAGGAGAGCTTGTGGGGCAATGGAACCATCCTGAACTGCTAGTGGGAATGTCAGTTAGTCCACCTCCAGCGGAAAGCAGTCTGGAGCACTCTCAGAAGGCTAGAAATAGACCTACCCTATAACCAGGCAATTCCTTTCCTGGGGATATATCCCAAGGAACCAAATGCACCCATCCAAAAAGATCTGTGTACACCTATGAATATACAGGTATACACATTGTTTTGAGGAGGGAAGCCCAGTCACCCCCAGGAGCCTTGTGAGAGGGTGGCCTTCCTAAGGTGGGGTCAAATCATCCTAAGGAGCAGCACAAAGCCGCCTCTCCTCAGAAGCAGGAGGCTGTCTGGCCCCCCACAATTAGCACAATTTATAATAGCCAAAACCTGGAAGTAACCCAAGTGTCCAACAACAGATGAGTGGTTGAAAATGTTGTGGTCTATTTACACAATAGAATTCAACTCAGCTATAAAGAATGATGAATTCACCTTCTTTATCTAATCTTGAATGGAGTTAGAAGGAATCATGTCAAAAGTGATTACATAGATAGAGGTGAATATGGGATAATCTCACTTATGGCCAGAAGTTGAGAAACAAAAACAGAAAGGAAAAATACAAATTAGAACTTGGACTGGGTTTTGAGTATTGCACCAAAGTAAAGGATTTTGGGGAGAAGCGTGTTGTTGGGTCTTGGTGCATAACGGTGGAGGAGGACCTAGACTTTGGGGTGAAGGTCTTTTGCGTTAAACTGAGTAACTTAATACATGTACCAACAATCATATTTCCTGTAAACCACAAAATATACATGTACCAACAACTGTAATTGCTGTAAACCACTATCCCCCAATAAAATGCAATCAGGAAAAAAAAAACTGCCAGAAAGATAAAATCATAAAGTTCCTTTAGTAAGCTAATCCTATTCACTAACAAAAGGACTGTTTATTTTGTGTTCTATGTTTGCATTCAGTTGTAAGAATTCCACTTTGAAAAGGATTTCAGAAATGGAATTTTCTTGGCTGTTAGTTTTTAATTCTATTTTTAAAGAGAAGATGCATTAAAGAACCAAAAGCTATTACACATTGGGGAAGGTTGGAGAATAGACATAATCTATAATTCTCTAAAATAAAATATAATCCCCAAAGTTATGTGATTGCTTTTTGAAAATATGCAACAACAAACATTTCTTTTTTTTTTTTAATTTTTTATTTAAGAAAGGATTAGTGAACAAAAGCATAAGGTAGGAGGGGTACAACTCCACACAATTCCCAACACCCAATCCCCATAACCCACCCCCTCCCATGGTAGCTTTCCCATTCTCTATCCCTCTGGGAGCATGGACCCAGGGTCGTTGAGGGTTGCAGAAGGTAGAAGGTCTGGCTTCTGTAGTTGCTTCCCCGCTGAACAAGGGCGTTGACTGGTCGGTCCATACCCCCAGTCTGCCTCTCTCTTTCCCTCGTAGGGTGTGACTCTGGGGAAGCTGAGCTCCAGGACACATTGGTGGGGTCTTCAATCCAGGGAAGCCTAGCCAGCATCCTGGTGGCATCTGGAACCTGGTGATTGAAAAGAGAGTTAACATATGAAGCCAAACAATTTGTTGAGCAATCATGGATCCCAAGCTTGGAATAGTGGAGAGGAAGTGTTAGGGAGGTACTCACTGCAAACTCTAGTGTAGTCCTGCTTTCAGGTATATATTTTATAGTTTATGGATACGTGTGCACATAAGCTCTCTCTCACAGAAACTGGTGTATATCTAGGTTATGGGACTTTGTTAGAAAGTGAACTACCTGAGATGAAACATTTCTTAAGCTTCTATATGCCAGACTTAAAAATACATGTAAGTGGGTATGAGCTCACAAATGAAACATGGGTCAAAAAAAAGCAAACAAACACATCTTTACCTCAAATTGTATTGAGAAAAGCAGTAACACTCACACGGGCATAAATATCAATTCCTGCTCAAGTGAATTAGTAATTGCAGAGAACTAAAGGTTAGCTTTGACTAATCATAGGATAACTAATCAAGGATAACTAAACAGAATGGAACCATGAATTGTGTGATTTTAATTTGGAGCTAAGGCTGAAACATTACAGAAAATGGTTAAGTTTGATTTCTCAATTTCAGTGACTATGCAGTCATTATAAAATGAACAAATTAGGGGGTCGGGCGGTGGCGCAGTGGGTTAAGCGCATGTGGCACAAAGCGCAGGGACCAGCGTAAGGATCCCGGTTCGAGCCCCGCTCCCCACCTGCAGGGAAGTCGCTTCACAGGCGGTGAAGCAGGTCTGCAGGTGTCTATCTTTCTCTCCCCTTCTCTGTCTTCCCCTCCTCTCTCCATTTCTCTCTGTTCTATCCAACAACGAATTGCATCAACAAGGGCAATAGTAATAACCACAACGAAGCTACAACAAGGGCAACAAAAGGGGGAAAAAAATGGCCTCCAGGAGCAGTGGATTCATGGTGCAGGCACCGAGCCCAGCAATAACCCTGGAGGAGGAAGAAAAAAAAAAAAGAACAAATTAATGAGTCTCTCATAAGAAAAAGATCTGCTTGCTTCTATATCATTTATGGATTCTTCTTCCAATATCCAGTTTCCAAGGAAAAGGATATATGTTGGTGGATATGAAAATTCTGGAGAAAATCCCATCAGAGTCGAACTCACTAGTGGGAAGTGAGCTCTGGACTGAGTGGGCTGTAGTTCTCTTTGCCTCATTTGGTCTCCTCCCTTTCCACTTCAGACAGCACAATATGGTTTTAGAAATCTGGTTATTTTACTTGTGCAGTAAAATTTCAAGATTTAATTCATTTTTTTCTGTCAAGCTGCAAGAAAACTACAAGTCTTTTTCACTGTCATCATGTCACACATTCCTTCTAACCCTAAGTCACTGTTGACTCTTTTGTTCCAATATCAAGTCAACAGTGTAATAGGTCCTGCTAAAATAAGAGACTACTGATCATTTCCTATTATGTCATGCTCTAACCCTGCTAGAATAGGGTGCCTTTTCGTCTTGATTTATTTGATCTTTTCTTTCATCTGGAAGATGGCAAAACAGTCTTTGAACGTGTGAAAGAAGGCACAGAAAGAGCCCTATGATAAGAAACCTGAGTATTGACAGAACTTGTCCGTTGGTTGGTCGGATACTTGCTGAGCACCAATTAACTCTTTGGTTGCTTGTTCTAGTAGTGAACAGTCCTCAGCCTCTGCCCTCATAAGGTTTCCTTCCTAACTCACCAAATGTAGTTATTAAAGTGGATTGAAAGGGAAGTGATGACTATGTAGACAGTCAACGCATTTCAGAAGTAATTATAATAAACAGCACCTATAGGGAAAGGAAGATGCGTGGTCTGGGAAATGGCACTAGACTCTCAAGCATGAGGTCCTGAGTTTGATCCCCGGTAGCACGTGTACCAGAGTGACGTCTGGTTCTTTCTCTCCCATCTTTCTCATTAATAAATAAATAATTTTTTTAAAAAAAAGAGAGAGGAAGAAGAAAGCTATGAATGAAACTCATATTTGTAGGTAGGGAAATAGGCTCTAAAGGGAATTAAAAAGACCACCCCACTTGCAGGGGGCCTGCTTCATGAGTGGTGAAGCAGGTCTGCAGGTGTCTGTCTTTCTCTTTCCCTCTCCATCTTCTCCTCCCCTCTCAATTTCTCTCTGTCCTATCCAGTAAAATAGAAAGGAAAAAAAGAGAAGAAAAAAAAGCAGAGGGTAGATAGCATAATGGTTATGCAAAGAGACTTTCATGCCTGAGGCTCCCAAGTCCTAGGTTCAATCCTCTACACCACCATAAGCCAGAGCTGAACAGTTCTCTGGTAAAAATAAAAAATAGTGATTAAAAAAGGCTGCTGGGAGGGGTGGATCTGAAGTTCAGGCAACAAGCCCCAGTGATAACCCTGGTGGCAAGAGAGAGAATTAAAAAGAGAAATAAGAGAGTAATGGGATGAGGGCAGTTTGGGGAGGGAGCAGGTAGGTCAGGTTAAACTTCAAAATGCCTTCTAGGGGTTGGATTTCCTCCATGATGAAGAAATTATTCCCTTTTGTCTGGAAGGTAAATTGGTTCCAGGTAGGTCCTGAACCAACATAAATACACAGTACCAACTTTATGGAGAGAGAGGAGGCTGTTCTGAGAAGACTCTTAACAACCTTGGAGGAAACTAGAGCGTGTATATATATATGTTTTTTCTTTTAAATATTTGTTTTAAGTAATACAAGGGAGAGAGAGAGAGAGAGAGAGATCAGAGCAGTGCTCAACTCTGTCTTATGGTGGTGCTGGGATTTGAGTCCGGGATCTTTAGTGCCTTAGCATTGACAGTCTTTTTGCATAACCATTATGCTAACTTCCCAACCACTCATCTCATTTTAAAATTAAATTATTTTTTCTTCTGGTTGCTCAGAAATATCGTGATGTTTCACTCTTTGTTTTTATTTTGAATCTTTCCTACATGCTTAGAAGTTTAATATTTGGGGAGTTTGGCGGTAGCACAGCGGGTTAAGCGCAGGTGGTACAAACTCCAAGAACTCGCTCAAGGGTCCCGGTTCCAGCCCCTGGTTCCCCACCTGCAGGGGAGATGCTTCACAAGCGGTGAAGCAGGTCTGCAGGTGTCTGTCTTTCTTCCCCCCTTTCTGTCTTCCCTTCTCTCTCCATTTCTCTGTTCTATCCAACAATGACAACAATAACTACAGCAATTAAAACAACAAGGGCAACACAAGGGAATACATAAATAAATATAAAAAGTTTTATTTTTATTTCTCTTGCTTCCTAATACATTCCTATAAGCAAACTTTTTTTAAATTAATAATAAAGAATCCTAACTAAATAAATCACTAATTTTTTTTTCTGTCAAACACTTCATGGTTGTTTTACAAGTCTGAAATCCAGGCTTAGATGTGTGCATTGGTATTATGTTTGATAGAACTCACACATTACCATGCACAATCATCTGAGTTCAAATTGGTCTCTACCTGCAGGAAGTTTTATGAGTGGTGGAACAATGCTTCAGGTGTCTCTCTTCCCTCCCTCTCTCTCTCTCTCTCTCTCTCTCTCCCTCCACTTTCTGTATTCACACTATATTAAAAAAATGGTGACCAGGAATGGTGGCATCATAAAACATGTAGACATGGAATTCTAGCTATAGACTGGCATGTATATTAAATAAGATATATGTATATGTGATTTAAAATGAAGGAAGTATAAAAGAGTTAGTTATGGGACAGCAACAAGAAGAACCACCACGTTCACAACACAGAGGAGCCAGGAAAAACATTCTTTTTAGTTCCTTGTATAGATGACTGCTTGTTGGGTAGTATGCCAGCACACCCCCCCCCCCCCCCCCCCCGGCTTCTGTCTCTAATCCTAGCACCATGCCTGTGTGGGATTGGTTTGATCCCATTCAAGGCTGTGGTCTATTTACATAAATCACTTTTACATTTACATAAAGCACCACCCTCCCTCCAAGGCATTGGTGGTTCAGTGGTAGAATTCTCACTACTCTTACTTATCCCTCCCTGTCTTGTGCTAGTTCTTTTTGAAGACACTTACACGCTACCATTCTGCTTTCTTCCCAGCAGGTTTCTGTTCACCCCTACACTGCTATTCCCCTGACAGAGATGAAGCCTTTTACAGACATTGACCCAGTTATATATGGCCATTAAGAAAGAGGGAGATGTTGGGAAATTGTGAGGATGTGGTTGAGCTTGGAAGGGCTTGAGCCTGAGGAGTGTGTCAATCCTGTTAGTCTCTCTCTCTCTCTACAGAGAGGTTGAGTAAGGAGGGACAGTAGAACCCCAAAAGGTGTGCCTCTTATCAGTCTCCCTGCCTCACAAAGTACCCTCACTCTGATACTATGGCAAATAGTTAAAAAGAAAGGGGGAGATGTTGGGTAATATGCCAGCTCCCCCCCCCCCCAGCTTCTGTCTCTAATCCTGCCTATATGGGATTGGTTTGATCCCACTCAAAGCTGCAGTCTATTTACATAAATCACTTTTACATTTACATAAAGCACCACTAATTCTCGACTGCTCCGCCCCCTCTCCTTGTCACACCCTGCTTTTCCACCACTCCCTTTTCGCTCCACCCTCTCTATGTCACATCCTGTTTCCACCCTACTTGGCGAGTATAAATACAGCTGCTCTTCTGATTAAACACACTTGGAAATTGCTTTCCGGCTCCGAGAGTTCCAGAATGTATCTCCTGCGAAGTTAGTGTGGCACGAGTTCCTGATCCCTCTCCCACGCAGCAGCCTAGATGGGCTCCAGTTGAGTTCTCTCCAACCCAGAGAGCACTAGTTCGGGAAGAAGCACCCTCAGGCTATCCCGGCAACTGCTAACATCAAGCAAGTTAAGAAGCACTAGGCTATATGACTTGCACGACAAACATCAGCCCCTTCACCTCCTTGATCTAATGTGGATACTGCCAGACTGCCAGCATTAAACTTTCTCAGACAATGCTCCTACCTCAATTCTTGTTCTTTTCCAGAGAGGACTTGCAATCTCTGGCCTGTTTATAGAATCTGCATCTTTGTCATCAACTTATTTCCTACATTTCTTTTCTGTTTTTACATCTACCTACTGGGTAGTAGCACTTCATAAGATTTTCAATTATGAGTGTAGCATGTCCAAATGTATTCAGTAGTGGCCGGCCTCATTTCCAGCTTGGATTCTCTTCATGATTTCACTGCTCAGGGATCACTTTTTTCAGAGGGAGGGAAATATATATATATATATATATATATAGAGAGAGAGACAGAGAGACAGAGAGATAGAGAGAAATTGAGAGAGAAGGGGGAAGAGAGTTAGATAGATGATAGAGACAGAAAGAGACTGAATGAAAGGGAGAGATACCAAAGGACTAAAAACTATCCCCATGTGGTATGCCGGGGGCTTGAACCTGGGCTGCAGGTCTGGCAAGACAGATGCTTTAGTATGTAAGCTATCTTGCTGGTCCCTGGTTTCCCCTCTTCTTCTTCTTCTTTTTTTAAAAATTTTTATTATCTTCATTTATTTATTGCTAGAGACAGCCAGACATTGAGAGGGAAGGGGGTGATAGAAGGAGAGAGACAGAGAGACACCTGTAGCCCTGATTCACCACTTGCCAAGCTTCCGCCCTGCAGGTGTGGACCAGGGCTCGAACCTATATGTGCTCTCAGCCAGGTGCACCACCACTTGGCCTCCTTGGTTTCCCTTCTTGACTCTGATTTTCTATCCTTCATTATCATTTTTAACATCTGCCTCTCCTCAAACATCAGTGTGATTTGGGGATCAAATTCTAGCTCAACGCCTAATTTTTCCCTTTTCTACATCCCATGTCTAAAAAGACATCACCCAGTTAATTCTCTTCACACAGTTAATGTCATTATGTTTGGCTGTCATTAACATCACACTTGCTACCATTGTGTCCGCCTTGAGTTTCTGACTCTCCCCAGAAACTCAGATTTAACCTACACTGTCCTGCGGGAAGCTGCCCCCTCAGGGACCTCAGTTTTGAGGAACAGGCTACTCCATCTTGTGTAAAAACTCCATTAACCATAACCCTGCCTGACACGAACACAGGCAAGACCAGCCCTCACCCACCTCCTAGATACGTTTACTTAACCTCTGCATCTGCATTCCTTCCTGGGACAGCTCCACAATTAGCAGGACAGGGATGACCATAGATGGCAAGGAAAGAACATCCCAAGGTTAGGTAACCATAGCAATGCTGCTATGGTCCCTCCCTAACCTTAGAGCCATCCTTAAATACACGTGAAATTTTTTCAATAAACGAGACTTGATCAGACTCCTGTCTTGTCTCTATTTCTCGTGTCTCTTGTCCTACCCCATTCCCACTCCCCCTTCTAGGGTCTCCGTTTGAAGACCCTGTGGGCCGGGGCACTGTCTCAATGCTTCATTTCACTAGGATGCCAACCTTCCAATATAAAAGGAGAGAGTGCTGTCAAGGGGACATTCATGAACTGTGATCAGCTAATTTGCTTTCAGAAGGCAAGCTGCACAGCAAACCGGACTGTAATCAGAAGAATGGCTGGTGGGGACACCATCAAAGAGAGGACTTATTTATAGAGTTGAGCTGCCTAGTGGAATGGAGAGACGTAAGCTGGCTAGGCCTGCCTCTGTAGGAAGATAAATGGACCACTCAGATTGGATGTCATACCTTTGTGTCAGAACCTCCTCTTCCTACATAGTGACTGGATGGACGTGGCACTATTTCTCCTATTTCATAGGCAATCTCTCATGATCTGCCCATTGGAGATACCAACACAGTTATCCAGTTATATTTATTTATTTAGCCTCCAGGGTTATTGCTGGGCTTGGTGCTTGCACTACTGGTGCTCTTGGCGACCATTTTTTCCCCTTTTTTAGATAGGACAGAGAGAAATTGAGAGAGGAGGGGAAGATATAGAGGGAGGAGAGATAGATAGACAGATAGATAGACACCTGCAGACCTGCTTCTTCACCACTTGCAAAGCAACCCCCATGCAGGTGGGGTGCTGGGGCGCTGGAACCTGGATCCTTGCGGGTCCTTGTGCTCAGTACTAAGTGGCTTAACCCTGTGCGCCACTGCCCAAGCCCCCAACACAGTCATCAAAGAAGTCTTTGAGCCATCTGTCACAAAAGCTGCCTTTATGTCTTTGCTACCTTGAGTATACATTCTACTCCTGGGTGGTGACCTGATTCCCTATATTTTCATATTATTGGTAGAGGAGAGTATTCCATTAGTCACCATTTATCAGGAACAGTCATACTACTACAGCGTTATTAAAATTAGCAAGCAATCACTAGCTATGTGTGCTTATGCGGTCACATGGATGGTTTGCTATTTTTCCATGTGCATGACCCAGGTTCGAACCTTCCCCTATCACACTGAAGGAAGCTAATGAACTTTAAGATTATTTATTCTCTTTCCCTATCTTTCTGCCTGTCTTTAAGTAATAATAAAAAACTTAGGTAGAAATCCACCATAATACTACACTCTAATGTGAGTATTGTTAACATTCTTGTGCATTTACTTTTCATCTTAATATTTATTTTTGTCATTATCACTAAAGCATAGCATCCATAGATGATATTCTTCCCTTCCTCCTAGTCCATCCAAAGAAATGCAATAAAAAAGCTGAAAACAGAAGCTAGACTAGAAAACACTAAGCAAATAAACAAAAGCTGAGAAATAGCAGGGAGGATAAGGCAGGTGTAATGAGGTGATAAAGTAGACAATTAAAATAAATTGAGCTTGAGATGTGTGACTAAAGGATTTGGCAAATTCCTTCCACAAAAACAATCATGAAACTGGGCAAAACTGTTGAACATTTCTGGATATGGAAATCTGCCAAAAACAAACATTAAACTGAAGCACATTGATTGATTAGACACGTTTGAACTTCCTATGTGAGAGGCAAAAGTCTGTGTCATTTTTTTGTAATTTCTTTATTTGGGGGTTAATGTTTTACATTAATACAATAGTTTGTACATGTCAAACATTTTTCAGTTTTCCATATAACAATACAACACCCACTGGGATCTCTGTCATCCTTTTTGGACCTGTAGTTTCTCCCCCCCCCTCCCCCCACCTACTCCAAAGTCTTATACTTTGGTGCAATACACCAACTCCAATTCAGGTTCTACTTGTGTTTTCTCTTCTGATCTTGTTTTTCAACTTCTGCCTGAGAGTGATCATCTCATATGCATCCTTCTGTTTCTGACTTATTTCACTTAACATTATTTCTTCAGGCTCCATCCAAGATGGGCTGAAAATTGTGAAGTCACCATTTTTAATAGCTGAGTAGTATTGTGTATATAGACCACAACTTGCTCAGCAACCTGGTTGCTTCTAGGTTTTGGCTATTACAAATTGTGCTGCTAAGAATATTGGTATACACAACTCTTTCTGGATGGGTGTGTTGGGTTCCTTAGGGTATATCCCCAGGAGAGGAATTGTAGGATCATAGGGTAGGTCCATTTCTAGCCTTCTGAGAGTGCTCCAGACTGCTCTCCACAGAGGTTGGACCAATTTACATTCCCACCGCAGTGCAGGAGGGTTTCTTTGACCCCACAACCTCTCTAGCATTTGTTGCTTCTACCTTTTCTGATGTATGACATTCTCACAGGAGTGAAGTGGTATCTCATTATTATCTCTATTTGCATTTCTCTGACAGAGACTTGGAGCATTTTTTCACGTGTTTCTTGGCCTTTTGGATCTCTTCCATGGTTCTGTCCATGTCCTCTCCTCATTTTTGGATGGGGTTCTTTGTTTTCTTGTTGCTGAGTTTGCCAACTGCTTTATATATGTTGGTTATTAAACTCTTGTCTGATGTATGGCATGTAAAGATCTCCCATTCTGTGAGGGGTCTCTTGGTTTGGGCAGTGGTTTCTTTTGCTGTGCAGAAGATTTTTAATTTGATGTAGTCCCATAGGTTTATACTTGCCTTAGTCTTCTTTGTAATTGGATTCCTTTCATTAAAGATATCTTTAAAATTTATGCATAAAAGAGTTCTGCCAATATTTTCCTCTAAGTATCTGATAATTTCTGGTCTAACATCCAAGTTGGAATTTACTTTTGTCTTTGGTGAAAATATAGTGGTTCAGTTTCATTCTTCTGCATGCTTCAACCCATTTTTTTCCAACACCATTTGTTGAAGAGACTTTGCTTTCCCCATTTAATAGTCTGGGCATTTAATAGTCTGGGCACCTTTGTCAAAGATTAGATGTCCATAGGTGTGGGGGCTCACTTCTGGGCTCTCAATTCTATTCCACTAGTCAGTGTGTCTATTCATGTTCCAGTACCAAGCAGTTTTGATGACAATGGCCCTATAATACAATTTGAGATCTGGGAGTGTGATGCCTCCAGTTCTGTTCTTTCTTCTCAAGATTGTTTTGGCAATTCAGGGTCTTTTCTGGTTCCAAATAAACATTTGTAGCATTTATTCTATTCTCCTAAAAAATGTGGCTGGGATCTTGATGAGGATAGAATTAAATTTGTATATGGCTCTGGGTAGTATATTCATTTCAATGATGTTAATTCTTCCAACCCATGAACATGGAATATCTTTCCACTTCTTTGTGTCTTTTTCAATTTCCTTGAGTAGTGACTCATAATTTTCAGTATACAAGTCTTTCACTTCTTTTGTTAGGTTTATTCCTAGATATTTTATTATTTTTGTAGTAAAAGGAATTGATTTCTGGATTTCATGTTCTTCTAACTTAGTGTCTGCATAGAGGAATGCCACTGACTTTTGAATGTTAATATTGTATCCTGACACCTTACTGTACTGCCTGATGATTTCCAAAAGCTTCTTGAGGCTGACAGCTGGATTCCTTAGGTTTTTCTATGTAGACTATCATGTCATCTGCAAATAGGGAGAGTTTGACTTCTCTTCTGGGAAATTATGGGAAGAATTTTGATAACTGTTTCAGTTTTGTTGGCTGTGATGGGTCTGTTCATATTATCTAGTTCCTCTTTATTTAATTTTGGAAGTTTGTAGGTATCTAGGAAATCGTCCATTTCTTCCAGGTTCTCTAGCTTGGTGGCATAGAAGCCTTGCATGATATATTGACTTTCTGCAACGTCTGTTGTGATATCTCCTCTTTCATTAACAATATGATTTATTTGGGTTTTCTCCCTTTTTTGTTTTGTGAGTCTGGCTAAAGGTTTGTCAATTTTGTTCACTCTTTCAAAGAACTAACATTTACTTCCATTGATCTTTTGTATGGTTTTCTTATTTTCAGTGTTATTTATTTATGCCCTAACTTTAGTGATTTCTGTCCTTCTGGTTGCTTTAGTGTTCCTTTGTTCTTCTTCTAGGTCTTCAAGGTGTGTAATCATGTTGTTTATTTGTGCTTTTTCTTGTTTCCTAATATGTGCTTGTATGGCTATGACCTTCCCTCGCAGTACTGCCTTACGTGTATCCCAAATATTTTGATAGCTTGTGTATTCATTTTCATTGAACTCTCAAAACATTTTTATTTCTTCCTTTATTTCTTCTTTGACCCAGTAATTGTTAAGGAGTGTACTGTTGAGCTTCTACATTTTAGGACTATTAGTAATCTTTTATTGATTGTTAAGTGTTAGTTTAATTCCACTGTGGTCTGAGAAGATGTTTGTGATGATTTCAGTGCTCTTGTGCTGGTGCTCACATGGAGTGGCTCTAACTGGGGGGGGGGGGGTGGGTAAGCCTCCAACCCTCCCTCACTGGCTCTAGAGGCCACGTGAATTCAGAAAGAGGCATCAGGAACATTCTTGTACGAACATTCATTTATTGGGAGAAGAGTACAGGTCTTTATACTGAGTTAAACAAAGAACCTTTTTTACATATGTCAGAGATTACAGGTTTCTTAAAAGTCAGCTTGTCCCTATGGTAGGGGGTTGGTATGACAAGAATTTTTGAGATACATAAAGGCAAAACAATTAGTCTCCATGATGTAGGCAAGTTAATTATCCAAAGGTATTTGAGAGAAGCATAGGGGTTAAACCAGTAAGGTGAGGTAGAGAAGAAGAAAACAAAACTTGATATAAATCACAGATATCAAAGGGCACAAGAAAATAGAATATGGGGTCTTACTGCCTGGTGTTGGTGAGGTGTATGATAGAGTGTGTTCTCCTTTATGATCAAAAGGTGAAGTGGATGTGTGAACTTTCAGTGAACCTTAAAGCAGGCAACTATTTGGCATGCTGCTAGCAGGGGAAACTAAGTGTGAGAGGCTTGTAGGCTTTCTGTGAGCTTGAGAGACTAACAAGGAGAAACTGAGTCTAGGAGACTTTTCCTTCTTGGCTCATCTCTATAAGGAGAGAGGCTAACAAGTGGAGTGTCTTTCCAGACCTCCATCCAGGGATGAGAGAGCTCCCCTAAGCTCCACCAAGCTTTCACATAGTCCCACACTCTTGAATTTGCTGGTGTTGTTTATTTGACCTAATATATGATCTATCCTTGAGAATGACCCATGTGGACTTAGTAGAATGTGCATTCCAGCTTCATGGGGTGAATAATTCTGAAAATGTCCAATAGTTCTAGTTTATCTATCTCCTCATTTAGCTCCCTCATTTCTTTATTGATTTTTCTGCCTGGATGATTTGTCAAGTTGAGAGAGTTTTCTTTCCTGGTAGAATCCTTTCCTGTTTGGAGGATCATAGTGATGTTCAACTCATAGAATATATTTGGTAGTGTTTGCCCTTCTACAATTTTCTGGAATAGCTTGAGGAGAATAGGTGTTAATTCCTTGAAAGCCTTATAGAATTTGTTAATAAAACCATCTGGGCCTGGGCTTTATTTTTGGAAAGATATTTCATGACTGACTTAATTTCTAAACTAGTGATTGGCTTGTTTAAGCTATCTACTTCCTCTTGGGTTAGGTTTGGTAGGCAGTATGATTCTAGGAATGCATCCTTTCATCTAGGTTGTCCAATTTCCATCGAGATGTTCAGAATATTCATGTACAATTCTTTGTATTTCTCATCATAAGTTGTAATTTTATCTCTGTCGTTCCTGATTGTTTTTATCATAACTTTCTTTCTCTTTCTTTTTGTGTGTCACTGAGTTATCTATTTTATTCTTTAAAGAACTAGCTCTTGGTTGCATTAATACTTTGGATAACCTTTCTGGATTCTATTTCATTAATTTTTGCTCTGGTTTTGACTATTCTCTCCTGCTGATTTTTTTATATAGGGTTTTTTAATAGTCATTGTCACGAGTATAATTTCATTATACAGCCCAAAGTTCTATTCCATCTCTCTTTCCCCTCCTTCCCCAAAGCCCCTTGTTCTAATGCAAAATAGCATACCAAGTTCACATACCACTTTGCTTTCCCTTTCCCTGTCTCTACTTATTAAATCTCACTTATAAATGAGATCATTTGGTTTACCACATTTAACATGATGTTTTCAAGTTCCATCCAAGATGATGCAAAGGCGATGACTTCATTATAAACAGCTGGATAGTATTCCATCATGTATATATACCGCAGGTTTGTTTTTTTTAAGCCACTCATCTGTTGTTGGACATCTAGATTGCTTCCAAGTTTCACCAGCTACAGATTGTGCATCTATGAACATAGGTATACACCGATCTCTTCTGATAGGTGTTTTTGTTTCCTTTGGATCAATCTCAGAGAAATTGCTGAGTCATAGGGTAGGTTTATTTCTGTTGAGAACTTAACTTTTCTTATGATGATCAAATAGCATTCTTAGACTTGAATCACAATCATTTACAAATTAATTACATAAACATAGTTAAGCATCACTTGCACACATGGTGATCAGGTAGCTTTGAAAGAAACATGGTGAGTTTGGACCTGTGTTAATTGAGAACACATTTCTTTTGAGTTCCTAAGATAGACTCCTCAAGTCTAGTCAGTAGCAAGAAATTACAATGCAATTCTTGTCTTCCCCAAGCAAATTCTGTATTCTGTTGGTGATAAACTGTTTTTTGTTGGCAACAAAACAGCTACTCAGCAGGACAAATGTGGTATTATTTTCTATTTATAAGCATGAAATTCCAGTCTCTGAAACTGGTTGGTGTACACCAGTTTTTAGCATATGTGCAGCCAGCCACAAGTGCTTATGTAATAATCACCTGTGCCCAGTCACTTAGGGGAGACTTTGTTTTTGACCTTGTCATACGCATTCTGTTTGACAAGCAGGTCTAATGATCTCTTGCCCAGAATATAAGTGACTGAAAACACTTCTGTTATAATGAATTTGCTTCTTTGATATACAGTACTCATGTCAGTGATAGAGTTGTCCATAATATTATTTTGTAGTATATCAAATTATATACTACTACTGTGATCTTGACTAATTTTTTCTCCAAGATGTTCACCTGGCTACATTTGGCAGTTTCTCAGCAGAAGCTCACATGGTAATTCTGTTGTCTACCTTTTAGTAGACATTTACCTGATTTCTAGCTGCAAGTGACAGTCTTTTTGCTGAAAACTGACAGATTAGTTTCACAATCTGTTTATTTTGGCCAGTCATAATCATGAGAGCCTTTTCCAAAGTGGGGAGTTGATTGTGAAAAAAATAAGAATGAAGATAAAGCTAAAAATTGAGCAGGATCTATGTTGGGTAGCCCCCATTTAATTACTTGGGTTCCATTTCTTAGTAGTTAGTTGTTCACTGGAAAGTCTCATTTTTCAAGAGCTAAACCTCAAAATGGGTGGGGTTTTTTTGGTACAGATATTACATATAAAACAGTTAATATCAGCCCTAACATACTATCAGTGTTCAATAAATGTTACGTTACAAGTATTACTTTTTTCCATAATTTAGATCCATCATGACAAAGATCTTTTAAGGCCAAATTCTAGCCAAATATTAAGATAATAACAGTGATTAAGGAATGTTTTTGGTAAGATTAGAGCATCAAGGAGACAGTCTGCTTACCTTTGCAGCTATTGTAAAATATGCAAACCCTCGAATGCTGTGGGTTAAAGCAGAAGACGCTGAGAAAGGGGGAGAGGGAGATGGTGCAAGCAGGGGGTTCTTTCAGTTCCTGGCACATGATTATGGAAAAGGACCCAAGTTGGGAGTGAGAGTGTTTTATGGGGAGATTGGGAATGATACCTATGTGCCAACAACTATACTGTGAATCATTAATCTTCCTCCTACCAACATATATATATATATATGAGCTTTTCTTTATTATTTTAAAAAATTTCTTCATTGGGGGATTAATGGTTTACAGTTGACAGTAAAATACAATAGATTGTACATGTGTAATATTTCCCAGTTTTCCACATAACAATTCAATTTACTCTCTCTTTCTTTCTTTCTTTTTCTTGTGTGTATGTGTGTGAGAAAGAAGTCTGCTCATATACCAAGCTCTAAATGTCTTTGCCTTTGGTGTTTTTACATAGTACTGGGTATTGAACCCGGGGATTCACACATGAGAAGGAAGTACACAAACACTAAATTACCTTCATGGCCCTTCATTTTATTTCTTGAGTCCTTTAGATAATTAAAAATTTATTGCATTATCCTAAATATAATTTTCCAGATTAGGTACTTTATTAAATGACAGTATCCCTCATTTTAATATTGATAATATAACTTTGATAAGAAGATAGTTTCCAACATCATCTAATGTAAGAATTATCAGAGTGGTGACCCACCAGTGACACATCAGGGTGAGTATACATGTCATCGTACTCTAGGACCTGGGTTCAAGCCTGTAGCCCCTTAATGTTGTGGGAGAGATTTCATGAGCAGTGTAGTAGTGCTGCAGCCATCACTCTTCATCTTCCTCTCTCTTGTCTCCTCTCTTCCTCTATTATTCTCTGTCTCTATCATAAAAAAAAAAGGCCATTGTCCACCCCATCAGCTGGGGCCCTATTCAGGAAGTCCTGAGATTCCCAAACAGACGGTGGACCTAGACCTCAAATAAATCCCTCTCTCCATTGTTACCAGTCACTCTATCAGGAAAACAAAATAGACCCCTTTGTGGGTCCCCCCCTCGGACCTTGCCCTCAACTTGGATCAACAATAGTAGAGAATGTTCCATCATCTGAAGGGAGGATGGACAACATACTCTATACTACACCTGAGGAAGACAGGTCGATATTGGGCAGCTTGGAATGTTCCTACTTATAACCACAGAACATGAGCTCAGATCTACAGGGATGCAGAGGTCACATAGGCTCCTAAGCTGAATATGGGCACCAGACCAAATCAAATCAATGTGGTTTACAGTCAACAATATTTATACACCTTGGTCATATTAAGAAGCTACTCTCTTCCCAGATCCAGCTTTCTGTTCCTTTTTCATCCATGACATCATCTCTTCAGACAATAACTTGGATTCACCTGCATATCAGATTTCAGGATCAGGGGAAAAAACAACAAAACACTAGTATAGCCACAGGCCCTTTGGAATTTAACTAAAATATGCCTACTAGCTATCTACAAAATGGAGGCCCCCCCAACTCTTTGTCTGCACTATTCCAGCCTTTTGGTCCATGATTGGTCAACAATTTGTTTGGCTTTGTATGTTAACTCTGTTTTCAACCACCAGGTTCCAGATACTAGCATGATGCTGACCAGACTTCCCTGGACAGACGACCCCACCTATGTGCCCTGGAGCTCTGTTTCCCCAGAGCCCTTCCACACTAGGGAAAGAGAAAGAGGCTGGGAGTATAGATCGACCTGCCAATGCCCATGTCCAGTGGGGAAGCAATTATAGAAGCCAGACCTTCCACCTTCTGCAACCCACAATGACCTTGGGTCCATACTCCCAGAGGGTTAAAGAATAGGAAAGCTATCAGAGTAGGGGATGGGATACAGAGTTCTGGTGGTGGGAATTTTGTGAAGTTGTATCTCTCTTGTCCTATGGTTTAGTCAATGTTTCCTTTTTATAAATAAAAAATTAAATAAAAAAACTTCAGAAAAAAAAAGAAAAGAAAATTACATGCTTGTTTGCTTCTCATTCTGTACCACTATTTTTTTTTTTATTTTAAATCTTTGAAGCGCCATGTTTTGGTAGGTTGACGAACAGCAAATGGCACTGTATATTTTATAAAGTCAGTAGAAGCTGGTAGTCCATGAAAATCTTAGTAAAAAGACTACGTGTTACAGACTTTGAGATCAGACTGAGAGGGACCCTGTGCTAAATATGAAGATACAACAGCCCCAGGACAGAACAATGTGGTAAGTAGTTGTGTTTATGTATCTTTTCAAGGTTGGGAGCCACTCTGCCCTATCCTGGTTTCCAAGTTCTATTCTGCACTCTGACATCATCCTCCCAGACAATATTTCTAGTCCATTTTCATGTTATCTGTCAGGCTCAAGCAAAGACTACTAAAGTCCCAAGCTCCTAGGAACATACCCAGAATAGATACCCTAGATACTTTCTTTGCTACTTTCCTTGGATCTATTTCTACTCCTTGGTCCCTGTTTATTAAACATGTTATCTTGCTTTATGTTTTATTCTTTTTCAGTCACTGAATTCCAGATGCTACTACAGTCCCATCCTGACCTTGCCAGGCTGATGACCTTGCCATTATGTCCCAGAACCTCACTTCTCCATAGTCCTTCTATACTTGGGGAAGATAGAGACAGACTGGGAATATGAATTGACCAGCCAACATCCATTTCCAGCAGAGAAGCAATTACAGAAGCCAGAATTCCTTCCTTCTGCACTCCAAAAAGAATTCAAGGGGGAAATATTAGGGAAAGATGATGTTCAGAGGATTCTGAACCCTAGTTCCCTAGTTCCACTAGGACCTGGAACTTTTGTGACACAGAACCTGTTTTTTTTTAAATACTTATTTATTCCCTTTTGTTGCCCTTTATTATTGTTGTAGTTATTAATGTCGTCATTGTTGGATAGGACAGAGAGAAATGGAAAGAGGAGGGGAAGATAGAGAAGGGGTAAGAAAGATAGACACCTGCAGTCCTGTTTCACCACTTGTGAAGCGACCCCCCTGCAGGTGGGGAGCCAGGGGTTCAAACCAGGATCCTTACGCCAATTCTTGGGCTTTGTGTCACCTGCACATAACCTACTGTGCTACCACCTGACTCCCCACAGACCTGTTTTTAACTATCATGAAGAGGAAAGAGATTCTGAAGAACACCTGAGGAAGCCAGGTGCTCTTTTGCTTATCTGAGGGGGAAGAGGAAAAAGGAAAGACAACCCTGGGATGATTTTACTCATAAGTGGGATAAAGATAATTTAAACATATAAGCTTAAAATAAACATATATATATTATCAACCCATAACTATGATCTTGGGAGAACTATGGTGGTTACTGTTGAGGAAGGCTCAGAACTTTGGTGGTGGGAATGGTGTGGAATTACCCCCCTGTTATAATCTTATAAATACTTATTAAATCACTAGTAGAAAACATTACTAAGAAAAAGACTACATCTTGTAATGTTGCAGTCTTGTTAATTTTTTTTTATCACAGAAGCACATAGATCATACAATCCAAACTGATCAACAATACACCTAAGAATATTTACCTGACCATATCAAGGCCAAAAGTCTTTGGGTTATATAATTTCTTCATGATAATGTTTCTGTGGAGTAATGTGCTGCATTATTATGTTTAATCAGTAAACAAAGATCATTAAATTAGCACCTATTAACAATGATTATTTGTGCTGAATAGTAAATTTCTAACTGAAAATTCTCTTCTATTAAATTAACAACTTGGTAATATCATCATTAATATTGTTTTATAACTGAAGATAGTTGTTTTTAATATATTTTTTGTTTCCTGCACTTGGTGAATCTAAAACATATTCAAATAGCAAAATTTAGCTTAACACTGGCATAAAATTAGTCCCGTGGAAGGTTTAGTTTTATTTCCCACAGTGTAAGTGATATTTTTCAGCTGTTTTTGTGTTGGGAGAACTACAAGTAGTTACCATAACAGCCACGGTTATTACCACTGAGATAAGTGGTCCTTATACTAACATATTTATCAATATGTTTTAGTATGAAAACTAAAATCTCAAATAACTTGAGAGGAATTTTTTCTCATACCTCATACTCAGAATTCTCCTCTAGATAAATTCTAGATAAAAGTGATTAAGTTTTATCTAAACATAGCTATTCTGTTTTATCTAAACATAGCTATTCTATACTTATACAAGCATTAATAAATGTGCTATTTTTAGTTTTACACAAATGACTTGTATCCTGAATAGCATATATTGGGTGTTGTTTCATTATAATATACAAAGATGGCTTATTCTTTTCATTTAACAATTTGTTTATTTTTTAGATTTTTATCACTGAGTTAGTAATGGTTTACAAGATCATAGGATTATAAGAAGCGTGTAGTTCAACCTTGCACAAACCACTACAGTTCTATGGCCTCCTCCTCTCAAGAATAACCACCATAGTTTTCACAAAGTCTTAGTGATAGTTTGACTACCTTTTTTCTCTTTTTAACAAGTTCATGCTAACATTTATGTTGCACTTATGAGCAAAATCACCTGGTAGTTGCCTCCATGGTTCCTGCAGAAAGCTCTGATGTAAGTCTGACTATTCTGCTTTATAAATCACGTCTTTTCTTCCTTCCTTCCTTCCTTCCTTCCTTCCTTCCTTCCTTCCTTCCTTTCTTTCTTACTTCATTTCATTCTTTCTTT
This sequence comes from Erinaceus europaeus, assembly GCF_950295315.1. Classification (NCBI taxonomy): domain Eukaryota; kingdom Metazoa; phylum Chordata; class Mammalia; order Eulipotyphla; family Erinaceidae; genus Erinaceus; species Erinaceus europaeus. The sequence goes on from NC_080162.1 coordinate 195,117,960, forward strand.
CTCTCTTTCATCCTTCCTTCCTTCCTTCTTTCATTCCTTCCTTTCTTTTTTCCCTAGAAGCTTGTAATGTTTTCCCCTTTGTCCTTGACTTTTGATAGTTTCAGAATGATGTGTCTTGGTATAGGTCTATTTGAGCATAGGAATTTGGGTGTTCTCTCTGCTTCTTTAACATCTATATGCAGACCAAATCCCAGATTTAGAAACTTTTCCATTATTATTTCTTTGAATGTGGTTTCTGCTTCCATCTTTCTCTCCTCTCCTTCTGAGAACCCTATAATTCTGATATTTACTTTTCTTATAAATATTTATTCATAGAAATATAGAAAACTAGAACATTAATCTGGCATGTATGGTGCTGGGAATTAAACTCAGGACCTCATGAATGCAAGTCCTGTGCTCTATCACTGAGTCACCTCCATACTTGATATTTACTTTTATAATGGATTCTCCAATATTTTGAAGAGTTGCCTCATTTTCCTAAACCTTTTTTTCTCCTTGTACTTTGAAGTCAAAATGTGTAGGTAATTTTAAGTTCTGATAATCTCTCTTCTACATGAGTAAGTCCACTTTTTTGATTTGCTATTTGAGACTAGAATGCAGTCACACTGTGTAACTCTGTTTTCAAGTTTTCCATTTTCCTATCCAATGAGTCTTTGAAGTCATGGATTTCTTTCCTAATCCACCCTGCCCCCATATTAAACTCAGAGATTTGTATTTCTTCATATGCTCTGACGGTGTATTTTCTGATTCCTTTCCTTGATAGCTCTTCTGAATCTGCATCATTAAATTTCTGGCCATCATCTTGATTTTGCAGAACCAGCATTTTTCTAGTTCTATTCATCAGTTTTGGTTTCTGTTGTTGGTCAACAGTTGGCACTGAATTCTGCTTTATGTGTAAGTTGTGGTTGGAAGGAAGAGTTGTGAAGAGGTGGCATATATTATGGCACCTGGTGTGTCTTAAACAAAGCCTAGTCTGGTGGGGTAGGGAGGGGGATGGGGGGATTCCAGACCACTTCCTCTTCCCAGACTGATTTCTGAATGTGGAAACTCTGCTGTGAGGTCAAAGTCTCTTTTCCACCTGCAGGATAGCTTGATCCTTATCACCTGGGTCTCTATGACAGTTGGAATGCCTTAGAGATGGTACCACAAGCATAAAGTGCTCAGTTCTTTGTTGGTCATTAAGCCAGGTCCCCTGCATTGCTTGATATTGTGGTCTTTTTACATAATCATTGTTTTGCCTGAGATTCGCCCTGCCTGCAGGGTATTGGTTTAATCCCCACTGGTTAGAACCTTCATAACATCTGCTATGGAAGCTTGCTACCTTCGAGCTCTTTTTCTTTCCACCCCCTCTCCTAGCCATTTCGTTTTCCAACCTGCCACTTCCATTTCAAAAGATATAAATGTGTTTTCTCTGATCAATAAATGACATTGCATTGTGTTACCGCTCAGCCACAAATTCCTGGTTCCTCTCCTGCATTGCTGAGTAAGCAGCAGCCCAGGTTGACTTCAGTAGAGTTCTCTCCCCTGTGACACAACCCAACAGTTCTTGTTTCCCTGAATGGCCCCCTAGGTTTCATTGAAGAGCCCATGGCTTTTGTAACTCTACAGCAATCTCGCACTTCTTTCCTTAAGGCTCCTGGTTCAGGAGTGTTTCCACTGGAACCATTCAAATCCACCATGTGGATTTGAAGTGAGTATAAATATCCTGCCAATCTAAAGTACTTTGCAGTGTTGCTGAGTCTATCTATCCCTTTCCAACACCTACTGCCCATACATAATCACCAACCTTCATACAACAGTTTTTTAAGCAGAAATTCCAGCTGTTCTCTGATGAAATTTATTGAATTATTTGGTTGTAATATTCCTGAATCTAGGTTGCCAAAACTTCATCCCAGAAGTCAAAGGTAGCTTATTCTTTTAAGCAGTTAAATTACTCCTTTTTATATACAGATAAGGGTTATGTAAAAATCCCCCATTACTGTATATTTAGCTTATTTTTCAAAACCTTTGTTATCAAAATTTTTTTTATTGTTGTAGTTATTATTGTTGTTGTTACTGATGTTGTCATTGTTGGATAGAACAGAGTGAAATAGAGAGAGGAGGGGAAGACAGAGAGAGAGATCCATGGAGATCCAGAGGTAGAAGACTTAATTTAATAGATACAATTTAGAAGATTCAATATAAGGACATTAAAAAGATTTTTAGAAAGGTCACAGTTCCCTTGGCACATACTTAAAATAGACTTCCTAGCTTTTTCCAAAATGGAGACTCCAAATCTCATCTGACATTTTCTTACCTTTAGGTTACTTATTATTAAACCATTTGTTCTGCTTCACATATTACTGCTTTTCAGCCACCAATCTGAAGATGCTACTATGATGCCAAGATGACCATGACATCCCTGGGCAGATGACCTCACCCTACCTCTCTAGAACCCTATCCAATTATGGAAATATAGAAACAGGCTGGGGGTATGGATTGATCTGCCAATGCCCGTATCCAGTGGAGAAGCAATTACAGAAGCCAGACCTTCCACTTTCTGCAGCCCATAAGATCTTTCGTCCATACTCCCAGAAGGATAAAACTTAGGGAACCTTTCAATGGAGGGGATGGGATGAGGAACTCTGGTGGTGGGAATCATACCCCTCTTATCCTATGGTCTTGTTGATCATTATTAAATCAATAAATAAACTTTAAAACATTATAAATACTTAACATAGAGAAGCAGGTTCTAGATCAAAATGAAGACTTAATAGGCACTTATGTGGTTGAGGAATATTGTAAGGGAAAATTCTAAACACAGATATAGACTGTACAGAGCACATTAATTGAAATTCATACTAACTTACAAAATTTAAGAAGTAAACTTAAAAAAAAAGAAGTAAACTTAATAATGTTGAGGAGAGACTATCAGGATTTGAGGACAAAATGACCAAAATTTCTCACATGGAAGAATAGGGATTAACAAGGTTTACAAGAAAACAAAGCAACTCAACTGGAAGCTTTATGAGAAAAATGAAAAAAGACCACCAATTGAACATCATACACAAAAATTAATGACAACAGACTGAGGGCTGGAAAATAGACCTAAAACTACAGAGCATATAGAAGAAAACACAAGTCACACACTCCAGGATCTTAGCAGCAAAGATATTTAGAAAGTTAATCCTACTGACAGAAGAAATCGCAACAGCAATAAACAAATGAGATCACACAAAATTTGAAAGCTTTTCCACATTAAAAAAAAAACTCATCACAAAAATGAACAGGCAGTACAGCAATGAGAGAAGATATTTGCACACAATATTTATGACTAGGGATTTATATCTAAAAGAAATCATGCAATTCAGCAGCTCACCAACAAGCAATTCAACATAAAATGGACACAAGTTCAGAACAGACACTTACTTGTACAAAGAAACATGGTCCACACACATGAAAAAATGATCTTCATTACTTATTACTAGAAAAATGCAGAATAAAACCATAATGAGACACAACTCCACACTGGTGAGAATGATGGATCATGAAGATTGGAAACAAATGATGTCTGGAATGTGAAGAAGAGGAGACTCTGGCGCACTGCTGGTGGGAATACAAAATGATGAGCAACTATGGAGAATACTATGGTGATTCCTTAAAAAAAAAAAAAAGATGCTAGCATGATGCCAATCAGACTTCTCTGGACAGACAACATGACCCCACCAATGTGTCCTGGAGCTCCACTTCCCCAGAACCCCACCCTACTAGGGAAAGAGAGAGGTAAGCTGGGAGTATGGATCAACCAGTCAATACCCATGTTCAGTGAGGAAGTAATTACAGAAGCCAGACCTTCCACTTTCTGTATCCCACAATGACCTTAGGTCCATACTCCCAGAGGGATAAAGAATAGGAAAGCTATCAGGGGAGGGGATGGGATATGGATATCTGGTGGCAGGAATTGTGCGGAGCTGTATCCCTCTTATCCTATGCTTTGTTAATGTCTCCTTTTTAAAATAAATAAAAAATAAAAAAAGAAATACCTCTTATGATTCAGCAATGCAATTCCTATACATATATCCAAAGGGCATGAAAATATTAATTCAGAGGATATATCCATTCCTATGGTTATATACTCAATGGCTAAATTATGAACCAATTTAAATGCCTGTCAATAGATGACTAGCTAAAGAAGTTAAATATAGTCAGTGGTACATATAATCAGTGGAATACCACTTTACCATTATAAAGGATGTCTTTTAATTTGGGGGATAAAACACAGTAACTTTTTTTTTTTTAAGAATCTGGAAATGACTAGCAGAATAGCTCACCTCGATAATGTTTAAGGCCAGCCAAGATTCAAGGCCAGCCCTCACCACACTGGAGAAGATATTAGTTCTATGTTGTTTTTCTGTTTTTCTGTCTGAAAAAGTCTGCTCAGAGTAGTGAAGCCATAGTAAAGAAAAAACAAATAAACAAACAAAAAATCTGGAGAAGTTTTAGAACTACAGTCAAAGTTCTAGCCAACTTATCAAGGCAAATCAATAACTAAATAATGACCAGAAATGAAGAAGAATCACTAATATTTACATATATGAAAGTTAAAGACACTCTAGTAGAGAAGACAATAATCTACAGGTACCTCCAGTAATCTATAAAAATAAATTAGAATTAGTATACAAATCAAATCAGGTTGAAGATATAAGTTCAATATTCAACAAACACCTTAAGGGGCTGGGTGGTGGTGTACCTGGTTGAGCGCACATGTTACAATGTGCAAGGACCCCCTCACCACCTAAAGAAGGAAAGCTTTTCGAATGGTGAAGCAGTGTTGCAGGTGTCTCTGTCTCTCTCCCTTTCTATCATATCCTTCCCTCTCGATTTATGGCTATTTCTATCAAATAAATGAAGATAATAAAATTTTTTTAAAATACACTTTAGCATAAAGGTAAAAAATTGTAAAAAAAAAAAAAAAAAAGGGGGGGGCCAGGAGGTGGTGCACCTGGTTGAGTGTACATGTTACTATGTACAAAGATTGGATTTAAGTTCCTATCCCCACGTGCAGGGGGGGAAACTTTACAAGTGGTGAAGCAGTACTGCAGGCGTCTCTTACTCTATCTCCTTCTCTACCTCCCTTTCCCTTCTCAATTTCTCTATGTCTTTATCAATAATGTAATGTAATGTAATGTAATGTAATGTAATGTAATGTAATATGACACATTTGCAATAATATAAAATATCAGAACACTTGGGACTGGGCAGTGGCATACTAGTGGAACATACAAAATACAATGTACAAGACCAGGGTTTGAGCTCCCAGTCCCAACAGTCAGAGGGAAAGCTTCAGGCGTGATGTAGCAGAGCTGTGAGTTTCTTACTTTCTCCCGATCTCTCCCTTTTCTCTTGATTTCTCTCTGTGTCTATCATATACATTAATACATATATTTTCTTAGCAAACACTTGCAGATAAACTAACCGAAATATATAGCAATCTTCTAAGCAGACAGTATATTTTGAGAAAAGTGAAAGAATACCTAATATTTGAGGCACCTAGAGCCAGAAGAAGCATGTCTCCCTGGTCAGCCCCTGTACACACAGGTAAAACCCAGGCCCCTACAATGCTTACTGCCACCTGCCTGGACTGTGACTTGTGATTTCTGCTATGTCTTCTGTCCACTGGACCCCGATGCCCTGAATCTGAAGAACCTGCCACCAGCATCACAGCGTAAGAGTGATCATTCTGGCCTCATCTTGTAATCCAGCTGTTTGTCACTTAAAAGAAAAAAAAAAAGCCTAACTTTAATAGTATCTCACTTATGTAAAAGATTTGATATTTTTTTAATTCTTAAAAGATGTATTTTCTTTTTTTTTTTTAAATTTTAGTGAGTGAGATAAACCAGAGCACTGCTCAGATCTGGTTTCTGGTGGTATCAGGAATCAGACCTGGGACCTTGGAGCTTCAAGCATGAAAAAGTCTGTTGCATTGGCAGCTGTGCTATCTCCGGAGGCCTCAAACAATCAGTACTTAAAGGTGCTGATTTTTATAAAATGGATCCGTGAGGCAAAGTAACTTCGATTGCATGATAGTTGGGCTTGCAAGTGTGTTAAATCTAAGAGCTGATTTTAAATTTTATATATAAATATTAGTGGGCTAAGGACTGTGTAACCACAGCTAGAGAAGAATAAAGTAGGAGGAAGAATCGCTGAAAATCAAGGATTACTCCAAAACCATTGTAGGTGGAAACACGAGGAGTTGAGTCAGAGTTAAAGCAATGGGACAGAACACACATCTCGAGTCACTTATATATAGTATAGTCTGCTGATTAATGGATGGAACTGCATTGGACCTTGCCTGGTGTGCTCTACAAGGTGACTGGCTCAGTCTCTACAGCTATGTTTTTAAACAGCACCTTTAATAATGAGATCATTGCATGAGAACCATGAGCTCATAGGATTAGTGTCCTTATAAGAAGACACCAGATCTTCCAGGATAGCCTGAGGGTGCTTCTTTCCAAGCAAGTGCTCTCTGGGTTGGAGAGAACTCAAATGGAGCCAATCTAGGCTGCCACGTGGGAGAGGGATCAGGAACTCATGCCGAGCTAACGTCGCAGGAGATATACTCTGGAACTCTCAGAGCCGGAAAGCAATTCCAACTGTATTTACTCAGAAAAGCAGCTGTATATATACTCGCCAAGTAGGGTGGAAATAGGATGTGATCTAGAGAGGGTGGAGTGAAAAAAGACTGGTGGAAATCAGGGTGTACTAGGAGAGGGGGCGGAGCAAAAAGACATCATGAACCAGTGGGATTAAACCAATGCCCTGGAGGCAGGATGGTGCTTAGTTAGCAGTGGTTTATGTAAATAGACCGCAGCTTTAAGTGGGATCAAACCAATGCCCTGCAGGCATGCCAGTGCTTAGTTAAGCAGGATTAGAGACAGAAGCTTAAAGCCGGGGGAGCTGGCATACTACCCAACACAGATCTGCCTCTTTCTCTGCTGTGTGAGGACCCAGTAAGAAAGTAGCCAGGAAAATACTTCTCACCAGAAACTAACTCTATAGGCACACTTCTCTGAGATCCCTAGCCTCCAGAGAAATAATAAGAGAGATAATACTTCCTTTCAAAATATATTAATTATCTAACAATGGTTTAATAAAATTATAAGATTACAGGGACCAAAGTAAGGACTACAGAAGCTGAATAAAGGCAAGAGACCAGCATACTTTAATGACTCTTTGGTCACTACCAGGCCAGCCCATCACGTGGGGCCCTAGTCAGGGAGTCCTGAGATTCCCACACAGACATGATGTGCCTAGACCTTTAACAGATCCCTCTCTCCATTGCCACTGGTCATCTCCATCAGGAACAACCCAGTGCAGACCTTCATGGGCGGGTCCCTATAGGACCTTGCCCTCAGTGTGGATCAACAATGGTAGGGACTGTTCTAGTCTCCAGATGGAGGGTGGGCAACATACTCTACCACTCGAGGAAGATGGGTATTGAAATTAGTGCAGCCTGGAATGTTCCTAATCGTGACCACAGAATGTGAGCTCAAAGCTACAGGTATGCAGAGGTTACATAGGCTCCTGTGCTGAATATGAGCCCTAGATCAAATCCAAGGGGTTTACAGTTCACAATATTTATAGACTTTTCCCATATTTGGGAGTTCCTCTCTTCCTTCATCCAGCTTTTTAATCCTTTTTCCGACTATGACACCGTCTCCCAGGACAATGCCTGCATGTTAGCTGTCACACTCAGGCAAAAACTAGTAAAGTCATGGGCCCTTGGAATATACCTAAAATGGACCTACTAGCTTTTCCCAAAACAGAGACCCCCAAATTTTCATCTGCAATATTCTTGCCTTTAGGTTCATGATTAGTTAATAATTTGTTCTACTTTACATCTTAGCTCTTTTTTCAGTCACCAGGTTCCAGATGATACCATGATGCCAGCCTGACTTCCCTTGGGTAGATGACCCCACCAATATGTCCTAGAACCTTGCTTCCTCACAGCCCAGCCCCACTAGGGAAAGAGAAAGACAGACTGGGAGTATGGATCAACCTGCCATCATCCATGTTCAGTAGGGAAGCCACTACAGAAGCCAGACCTTCCACCTTCTGCACCCCACAATGATCCTGGGTCCATACTCCCAGAGGGATAAAGAATAGGGAAGCTATCAGGGTAGGGGATGGGATATGGAGCTCTAGGGGTGGGCAATGTGTGAAAACGTACCCCTCTTATCCTATGGTCTTGTTATTATTTCCATTTTATAAATTAAAAAGTAAATAAATAAATGAATAAATAAATAAGATTACAAAGGCATAGTTTGGTATTTCACTTCCCCACTTCCCCACCCCCACCCCTATATCCATCATTGCTCTCACAGTCTTAGTCTTTTCGTAACTGAAGATGTAAAAATCTTCCCAGGCAAATAAAGAGTTTCTGCCATTTATTTCTTACCATATAAATGTCACACAACATTCTAATAAAATTTTTTTTTCAGACTGAAGTCATCTGGACAGAGGATGTTTTGGGGATCCTAAGCAAGCCAGCTGGTGTGACTAGTGAGGTCTTACTGAGAAGTTTCTCAGGAAAGGTACTCAACACCACATTAGTTAAGGCTCATAACAGGTGGGGTTATCTTAGTGAGGCATCCATGCTAAAAGAATTTACTCCTTCTTTCTGTCATCTCAGATGCTGAAGATTAACAATGAGGGAGGAAATAAAAAGAAGTCTTAGTTATCAAAACACAGTCACCGGATCCCTTGGAGAAAGAAACCAATGTAATAGATATTTCACAAGGCTCCATTTCTGCAAGCATGTGGAGTTAAGCAGTGCATTCCCACAGCCGTCACACTTTCTGATTGCAACAACAACAGGAGGAAGTTTTCTCAGGCTTGTCCAGGGCTCAATTATTGATTTCTCCCTTTGGATTAGTTTTGTGAAGCGATCTCATCCTTTGCTAGTTCATGACAGCTCTGGTAGTAAAATCAAATATAACAGGCTCACAAACCTTCCGTTTTGATGTTTTTTGTGTTCATTAGTTTTGATATTATAACCTGCCTTCTGTTTCTGCTTCTGGCCTGATTATTTGCTAATTTTCCAGACATACAGTGTTAAATTGGCTGTACAAATCAGATTTGGCAGAATTTGAGGGTGTCTTGAGGAATTTTCAGGACTATAAGGGAAGCCTTTATGGATTACTATCAAGTAACCGGCTAAAAAGTATATATATATATATATATATACATATATATGGAGAGAGAAAGAGAGAAAGGAGAGAGAGATAAAGGGAGAGAAAAGAATATATATATATATATGATTTGTCTAGATCACACAATACTGTATTTAGACAGTTTTATTCTAGAAACCTAACTATTATTTATTTCAGGTAATCTCTGAGAGTATGCTTGACCTCTCTGAGCCTAAGATTCTACAAAACGGAAATGATGCTTACCTTGTAGTGTGACATGAGAGGCAAAGAACACTTAAGAATGAAGCACTTAGTGGATATGAGCATTCGATAGATGTGAACTCTTAACTGGTAATGCCTCTTATCGGCTATCCACAGAAAACACTCAGCTCTGGTGGCAAGGAGACGCAGAAATGACTAAGGCATTTTCAGGAATCTGGGATATAGAAAGGTCTGAAGAAGCTGCTGTTTTCATTTCGAGGTACAGCTAAATCACTCGTGATAGTTCATTTTGATTTTCTTCTTTAATATCTCTGGGAAGCAGACCTGAACATTTTATGCAGCACTTTATTGTAGTATTTCATCATTGTAATGGCTAAGAATCCATCTGGTTCAATTACAAGCTTATTTCCCTATATGTTGGGAAATTGTGCAGACAACATCCACCATGTTGTCCCCTCAGGGTATTGTCAATTCCTGTGAGAAACCTGATTCCCAGAGTGCCTTGTTTCCTATCCAATCCTGTCCTGACTTGTCACTTCCGAATTTCTCCCATAAAAGCCCTTCTGCTTCTGCCCCCCCCCTCTCTCTGCCCCTTTTCACCTTGGCGACCAGATGCAGAGAAGGGTTGCTGCGCATAGCAGGAGGCGGCCATTTTGCTATCTCCATGTGGCCCGAACCGCTGTGCTCTCACCCAACTCTGAGGTGTCCACATGAATAAAGATTTGTGTTCCCTCTCTGCTCAGATCTCTTCTCTCTCCTCTGCAGTGCAGCTCGACACCTATACTCCAACCTCAGTGGAAGGAGAAGAAGAGCTCTTTAGTCTTTCCATGGAGAGACTCTTTATATATTGACTCATCACGCCTTCTTGGCTTCTCACTGAGTCTGAACTTCCGGAGGGCCTTGCACGGCTCACTCATGTTAGACACTGGTCCACACTGATTTTTCTTATTCTAGTCCTTTTAGATAAGGCTGATTTATTTTCTTCACATCTATTTAAACAATTATCTCTGTTCTTCTAGCAGAGAATGTTACCATATTCACAATGCAGAATGTAAGGGAAAGACACATTCTTAATAGTCTATATAGGGGGTCAGGTGGTGGTGTACCTGGTTGAGCACACATGTTATAATGTGCAAGGACCCAGGTTCAAGTCCCCAGTCCCCACCTGCAGGGGGAAAACTCTGCGAGTGGTAAAGCAGTGCTGCAGGTGTCTCTCCATCTCTCTCTTTATCTTCCACTCCCTCTTGATTTCTGGCTGTCTCTATCCAATAAATAAATAAAGATAATAAAAAAATTAAAAATATTGTTGCACACATATATCTTTTCTGATGTTATACTCAAAGATCCCAAGTTTATTAGAAAAGCCGTCACAAAGCACAGTTTTTAAAAATATGCTTTTAATCTTTCATCATGAGTCAGTCACACAGCATGGTCATTAAGTACACACATTCTGAAATCTTACAGACTTAACTTGAAGCTTAGGATTCCCCTTTCTATATGTGTATTTTAGGGAGTAACTTATGTGTTATGACTGAAAATAAGTATTCTGTAACCTTGATTTTTTTTTCAGAGATGTATCAGGGGTGTATTTTTGTCAGAATTTTTTCTTTCTGTTATATTCCTGTTGCTGCAGAGGAGATAGTGTTTTGAAATCAGGAATATTTCGATACTTGTATGCCAAGCCACATACACTATTAACATAATTTCTTTTTCACTTAAGCCCTGAAAATAATGGCTGCAGTTAATATGTTCATCCACGTGCTTTTTATAACCTCTAAAGCAAACCATTATTTTCAAAGAATTAAGTATGAATTTGAATTTATTATGCAATCACACTAATAGACTTCATATTAAAAAGTATAACAAACACATTGTGCTCAGTGAAAGCGGCAACTTAGAACTCGGTTTATAATGAAGAAAGTTTTTTGCCTCTTCACTTAAAAAATTATTAGTTATTAAATATTGATTTACAAAATTATAAGATAACAGGGGTATAATCTCACACTATTCCTACCACCAGAATTCTGTGTCCTCATCCCTTCACTGGAAACTGCAGTAGTTCTCTCAAGGTCACAGATATGGGTTGACTATTATTTCTTTTTTTAGTTATTTTTATTTATTTATTTGATAGAGACAGAGAGAAATTGAGAAGGGAGGGGGATATAGGAAGGGAAAGAGACAGAGAGACACCTGCAGCCCTACTGTAACACTTGTGAAGTTTTCCCCATACAGGTGGGAACTAGAGGCTCAAGGGTCCTTGAGCATTGTAACATGTGTGCTCAACCAGGTACTCCACCACCCAGCTCCAGCTTACCTATTCTTTATTATTATTACTTTTTTATTTATAAAATGAAAACATTAATAAGTCCATAGGCTAAGAGGGGTACATTTCCACACTTGCCCTCCCCCCAGAGCTCCATATCCAATCCCCTCCCCTGATAGCTTTCCTATTCTTTATCCCTCTGGGGCATGGACCCAGAATCATTGTGGGGCTCAGAAGGTGGAAGGTCTGGCTTCTATAACTGCTTCTCCACTGAACATGGGCATTGGCAGGTTGATCCATATTGCCAGCCTGTCTCTCCCTTTCCGTAGTGGCGTGGGGATCTGGGGAGACAGGGCTCCAAGGCACATGGTGGGGTCCTCTGCCCAAGGAAGTCAGGTTGACATCATGGTAATATCTGGAACCTGGTGGCTGAAAAAGAGTTAAGATATAAAGTAGAACAAATTGCTGATTAATCTTTATCCCTCTGGGACTATGGACCAAAATTCTTTATGGGGTGCAGAAGGTGGGAGCTTGAGCTTCTATAGTTGCTTCTCCTCTGGATATGGGCACTGGCAGGTTGACCCACACCCCCAGTCTGTCTCTGTCTTTCCCTAGTAGGGTAGGGCTCTGGAGAGATGAGGTTCTAGGACGCACTGGTGAGGTCATCTACCCAGACAGTTCAGGATGAAATTGTAGTAGCATTCTCAACTTGGTGGCTGTGGCTTAGTGAGTTTCTGGATTGATCCTGGTTGTTATTTTGTTGAGGTTTCAGGTGATCTTTCTTTCTTTCTTTCTTTCTTTCTTTCTTTCTTTCTTTCTTTCTTTCTTTCTTTCTTTCTTTTTCTCCCTAGCAACCTGAAATAGCTCCTACTCCATAGCCACACCTCTGGAAGTCCCTGAACATGGCTTCTTAAGTATTGGAGGGTCCCTTACACCCTTTCCTTTCCTTTCCTTTCCTTTCCTTTCCTTTCCTTTCCTTTCCTTTCCTTTCCTTTCCTTTCCTTTCCTTTCCTTTCCTTTCCTTTCCTTTCCTTTCCTTTCCTTTCCTTTCCTTTCCTTTCCTTCCCTTCCCTTCCCTTCCCTTCCCTTCCCTTCCCTTCCCTTCCCTTCCCTTCCCTTTCCCTTTCCCTTTCCCTTCCCTTCCCTTCCCTTCCCTTCCCTTCCCTTCCCTTCCCTTCCCTTCCCTTCCCTTCCCTTCCCTTCCCTTCCTTCCCTTCCCTTCCCTTCCCTTCCCTTCCCTTCCCTTCCCTTCCCTTCCTTCCTTCCTTCCTTCCTCTCCTCTCCTCTCCTCTCCTCTCCCCTCCCCTCCCCTCCCCTCCCCTCCTCTCCTCTCCTCTCCTCTCCTTTCCCCTCCTCTCCTCTCCTCTCCTCTCCTTTCCCCTCCTCTCCTCTCCTCTTCTTTTTTTTCCTTTTTTCTTCTCTTTCTTTCTTCCTACCTTCTTTTTTTTTTTTTTTTTTTTTTTTTGCCACCAGGGCTGGGGCTCTGTGCTAACATTATGAATTCACCACCCCTGACAAACATTTTTTCATTTCTATTTTATTTGACAAGACAGAGAGAAATTGAGAGGGGAGACAGAGAGGGAGAGAGAAAGATAGACACCTGCAGACCTGCTTCACCATTTGTGAAGCACCCCTCTAGCCCTGGCAGGTAGGGAGAGGGGAATCAAACCCAGGTTCTTCGTCATGGTGATACGTACACTTAACCAGGTGTGCCCCCCCCCCCCCCCCACACACACACCTCTTCAATCCCCTGATTACACTCGCCTAGATTCACTTGTGGCTACATGCGTTACATAGAGGTTACAGCTGTAGTATTTAATGAATATTTTTTATTTAATTCAATCCCTAAGGTGAAGCAAGGTAGTTTACAGGTCTTTGCTTTGCTGGGCCTCTTCATTTTTAATTGCATAGAAGATAATCCTAAAATGTGTAATACAAATCAGGCTTTTTCTTATTTTTGGCCCAAAGTCAAAACTCTAGTTTTACACTGTCATTTTTAGATTACTCTATATTCTTTCTGTCTGAGTTTTTCCCATAGTGATTTCTTTTACGCCTGGCAGAATTGTGTTGGCATTTGCAGAAATAGCCCCTCACTGTGTCTTTACATGACTGGTACAAATATTCAGAAGTTTCCTGAGTATCTGAGGAACAAGTTCTGCACACTTAGAGTCTAGCCCAAGGGAGTGCCGTGGGTTGAGAACTGACACAGAGGTTCTTTAAGGGCCTCTTCAAAGTCCACAAAAGAATTCATGCTGAAATAGAGCTCAGATGATTAAACGGCATCTTCAAACTTGAAATAGCAGAGTCGAATTGGAATACAAGATTTATCAGAGCACAAAAAGACCCATTCCTTTGTTCACTAAGTAAGTCTACAAATACATATTATCCTCTGCATACCATATTCCATTGCTGACTTGCTGATATAGTTTGAAAACCTATAAACTAGTCCCTACTTTCATAAAACAACAGTGAATCTGTTGTCTATTCTCTGTGTCCCTTCGATATGGGAGAGAACCCTTCATCCTGGCCCTGTCTCCACATGTCCCTGATCTGAGACTCCTGCCTTTACTTGGTCCTTCTTCTCTCCTCAGTCCTATCTCTTCTTGAAGAATTCACACCCCTGGGTGCTCCCACTTTCTTTCAATCTGTTATCAGCTCAGGTTATTGCCTGGGAAATTGCCCCTTTTGCAGACTTGTATACTGACCTTTTAGTTCTCCTCTCCCCCCCCCCCATTTATACAGATTACTTGAGTATTCTTAATAGTCTTACCTATACCTTATAGATATCAATATATCAAGTCTTAACTATACCTTATAGATATTAATATATCAAGATATCAATAATGACCCACCTAGGCAAAGGAGTAAGAAGTCCCATGTACAATTAGGGAGCAAAAGAATGTGAAGTCCCTGCAATGAACTAAAGAGGCGATCATAATTTTCATTTTTATTTATTTATTTTTGTCTCCAGGGTTATCACTGTGGTTTGCTTCCTGCACTATGAATCCACTGTTTCTGAGGTCATTTTTTTTTTCTTTCGATTTTTTGAGTAGGACAGAGAGAAATTGAGAGAGGGAGGGAAGACAGAGAAGGAGAGGGAAAGATAAACACCTTGGGGGTTCGGTTCTAGAACAACACGTTAAGCGTATGTGGCGCTTTAAGGAGCGGGTAAGGACCCCGGTTTGAGTACCTGGGTTCCCACTTGCTAGAGGGGTCGCTTTACAAGCCGTGAAGTGGTTCTGCAGGTGCCTATCCTTCCCTCTCTCTGTCTCCCCTCCCCTCTCGATTTCTCTCTGTCCTATCCAACAACATCAATGGCAACTATAACAATAATGACAACAGCAAGGGCAACAAAATGGGAAAAAAAACGGCTTCCGGGAGCAGTGGATTTGTAGTGCAGGCACCGAGCTTCAGCAATAACCCTGGAGGCAAAAAAAAAAGGAAAAGGAAAGGAAAGGAAAGAAAAGAAAAGAAAAAAAGAAAGAAGAAAAAGACGTCTGCAGACGTGCTTCACAGCTTGTGAAAGGACCCCTGCACGTGGGGAGTGGGGGGGGGGGTGGCTTGAACCAGGATACTTGGGGGTCCTTGCTTCATAGTATGTGCACTTAACCCGGTATGCCACCGCCTGGCCCCCAGTGATCATATATTTTTTTAAAAACTATCTGTTTACTACTTCTGATTAACAACTTCTTATCTCAAAAAATCATATTTTAAGATACATGCTAATCTATTTCAAACACAAATCTATTTTTGTTTCATTTAAAATATACAACAATTTAGCATCATGCTAACTGGGTGAGTTTTAGGGCTCCCCGGTGGCCCTGAGCATCATTCAGAATCTTATTTGAATGTAAAATTTGTTCTGCATTTGAAACACATGCCAAGAGCAAGTAGGATTTTTAACTCATTGTAGAATAAATAGTGAAATTTGCTCGAAACTTCATGGGTATGAGTCTGTAAAATAATGACACTTTCACACTATTTTTTTTTTAACAACAGATGTGTCTTTTATATTTTAATTCCTCTATTTCCACATTCTTTTGGACCCCATCAAGTTCTTCATCTTAGCAGCTGGGGTAACAGTCGGCTCTGGAACTGTGTGATATCCAGGATGGAAATTTTTAAAGGAATTTCAAAATGTAGTCTGCCAAAGAATGCCCCTAACGCCTTATAGAAAGAAACAGCTGGTGGTGATAGCTAGACTTGCTAATTCTTTCTATTCTGTATCCAGCAAACTTATAGTACAACGTTTTGTGTTCCTCTCACTGAAATGTATAATGTAGGTACTGAACAATTTTTTTTGTTCATTTAGAACTGAAAGTATAAAAGTTTCTGAGTCTTATAGTGCCTAGCATGTATTTTATTTATTTTTATTTATTCCCTTTTGTTGCCCCTGTTGTTTTATTGTTGTAGCTATTACTTTTGTTGTTATTGATGTCGTTGTTGTTGGATAGGACAGAGAGAAATGGAGAGAGGAGGGGAAGACAGAGATGGGGCGAGAAAGATAGAGACCTGCAGACCTGCTTCACCACTTGTGAACTGACTCCCCTGCAGATGGGGAGCCAGGGCTGGAACCGGGGTCCTTGTGCTTTGCACCACTGTGCTATCACCAGACTCCCCTAGCATATATTTTTAATTTAGCAGGTAAAAAAAAAAGGAGGGAAATTGAAACTACCAAAGCTTATCTTTGCGAATCTTCATGATTTTCTTTGCAGATGCATCTCCAAATGTTTTTGCTGGGATCATAGCCTTATGCATAACTTAAGACAGAAATACACAGAGAACCATAGCAATTGTCTTCAATGACTATTTGCTGCCTCTAGCAACAGAAATAACAGAAATGCTAGGAAAATACATATTCATCATAATAGCACAGTTTTTCTTTGTGAATTGTAATTAGTTCTCGTGCCTGCATTAATTCTCTGAATTGCATAAAAGATGATAGGCATTCTAATTTTTTGTGTGTGAGAAAAGAAAAATGAATGTGTTAGCACATACTGACCAGATTAAAACTCGCTTCCTCTGGAATTGTTCCAGGAAGTAAACAGAATCTTTTGTAAAAGCAGTCGATCCCACCCCCATGTTTATTTGGAAACATTAATTTCTACTCTTCACATTCTACTCTTCACCTTTATTTCTTTTTTTTTCTCCATTTTTTGGTATACATTGACCTCTAGAATAATTAGACTGTCTCTAAATCGAACACACATGCAATTACATGTCAACTATATTTATTTCAGGGAAAATCATATCTCGTTGCAGTCACTCCCCTTCCTTCTTTCTCCTCATGCCTCCTCTCATATTTAAATAATATAAATCCTTTTTTTTTTTTAATAGCCACAGCAGTGAATTCTTAGTACAGGCACCAAGCCCCTGCGATAACCCAGAAGGGGGAAAAAAAATGATAAAGCTACTCTGGAAAAAATAGTTTTGCTATTTCTTATAAACTTGAACGTACACTTGCCTTATGACTGAACAATTCTGTTCTTGGGTATTCATTTAGAAGGAAATGAAAATGAAAATATTCCCATAAAAGCCCATATGTGGAGGGTTACAACTACTTTACTCAGAATTTCCATATAGTAGACTACCCAAATACCCTTTGGTGGATAGCAATTTGTGGCATTTGTAACAATGGAATACTGCGCAGTTCATATGACATGCCTGTAAGGCCATAATCGCAGAGTTGGAGAATAGCTCAACAGATGTTGAGGATAAAATGTCACTATAATGGGAGTATAAGTGGGACTTTTTTAATGTGTGGTGATGGAACTGCATGAATAATAGGGTGTTTTACTGTTTTGAGGTCAAAACTCAAAACAGTAAAACAATAACAAATAAAAATTGCTCCAGGTCGCTGATTATCAGAGAAATGCAAATAAAGACAACATTGAGATACCATCTCCTATGAGAATGGCATACATCAAAAAGGACAGTAACAACAAATGCTGGAGAGGCTGTGGGGACAGAGGAACCCTTCTGCACTGCTGGTGGGGATGTAAATTGGTCCAGCCTCTGTGGAGAGCAGTCTGGAGAACTCTCAGAAGGCTAGACATGGACCTTCCATATGACCCAGTAATTCCTCTCCTGGGGATATACCCCAAGGACTCCATAACACCCAACCAAAAAGATACGTGCACACCTATATTCATACACAACTGGTAATAGCTAAAACCTGGAAGCAACGCAGGTGCCCAACAGCAGATGAGTGGCTGAGAAAGCTGTGGTGTATATACACAATGGAATACTATGCAGCTATTAAGAACAATGAACCCACCTTCTCTGACCCATCTTAGATGGAACTAGAAGGAATTATGTTAAGTGAGCTAAGTCAGAAAGACAAAGATGAATGTGGGATGATCCCACTCATCAACAGAAGTTGAGAAAGAAGAACAGGAAGGGAAACTAAAAGCAGTATTTGACTAAATTTGGAATAGGGCACCAAAGTAAAATCCCTGGGTTGAGGATGAGGATAGATGTTCGGCTTCATGAGGTGAGGGTTAGGGGGGATGGGATGGGATACAGTCTTTTGGTGGTGGGAATAGTGTTTATGTACACTCCTATTAACTTGTAGTCATATAACTTACTATTTAATTGATTTGAGAGGGGAAAAATTGATTGAAGTCTCAAACTTTTTAAATCACAGACTGAGTCTTTTTAATACATAGGCTGAGTCTTTGATATGTTGACTCTCTTAAAAGCCTAGACCAGGGAGAACAGAAGCAACCGGTGGCACAGCTATATACAAATAATGTCTAAGAACATAAATTATGGTGATGTTGTGTATGATACAGCAAATCCTAACAAAGGGATTTTTCAAAGTTAACCCAATTATCAAATAATGTGATTATAGCAATAACTATCTATTGTCTTCTTAACCCTAGGACAGCAAGAAAAAACACATAGAAAAAGCAATTTATGAGACCAAGTTGGCAGTCTGATGTCAGTACTGTCTTATTATTATTATTTAAAATATTTATTTTATTTATTTATTCCCTTTTGTTGCCCTTGTTGTTTGATTGTTGTAGTTATTATTGTTGTTGTCATTGTTGGATAGGACAGAGAGAAATGGAGAGAGGAGGGGAAGACAGAGAGGAGGAGAGAAAGATAGACACCTGCAGACCTGCTTCACCCTGCAGGTGGGGAGCCGGGGTTCGAACCGGGATCCTTATGCCGGTCCTTGTGCTTTGCGCCACCTGCGCTTAGCCTGCTGCACTACAGCCCAACTCCCCAGTACTGTCTTCTATCTGTTTATCTCCTCTATATCCTGCTTCCTTCTCAATTTCTGACAGTCTGTATCCAATAAGTAAATACAGATAATAATTTTTTAATGTGCCCTGGTATAGAGAAATCATGTATGTGTGAGGTTGTAGCTTCAAAAAAATGCAAAGATGAAATAGAAAAACTATTTGTTTTGACCAGAATATTGTTGAGCTTTGGCTTATGGTGGTGCCAAGGACTGAAGCTGGGACATCCAGTCTCCAAGCACGAGACTCTGCTTTTTATCCACTGGCTCAAGATCCACTACTCAATTTCTTTTTCTTTTGCTTCACAATAGGTTTACATAACCTTTTCTTAATGTTTAAGAGATTTCAGACTTACCCAAAATAGAATGCTACAATGAATTTGTATATGACATACTACAGTTCACAAGCATCATGGTTCTCACTAAATTACAATGTCAGCATCACTCCCAATAATTCCTTGTTACCACTCAGCATAAACCCCGTACTTAAAATTCAATTCCGAAAATGTCATCTTCTAGTTGTTTTGATTGAGTCATGATCTAAACAAGGGACACACATTATATTTGATTGTCATGACCCTTGAGTGTGTTCTTTTTAAACTATGGAATTCCTATAATCTACAGTACAATACACTGTTATTGTTTTACTGTTTTGAGTTTTGACAGATCCATCATATCATTCATGCAGTTCCATGCTACATTAATAAAAACACACATTGAAGCTTATAATGAATTTACTTCTTCAGGGAGGGGGACAGGCTCACTTGAGGCAGTGTCTGCTTTGTCCTGTATTCAATCCAAGTTGAAACCCAATTCTCACCCCCCTCCACCCCTCCACACCCCCATGCCCCAGGGGAAAGTTGCTGTGGTATCTTTCCCTTTCATTCTCTGTCTCTGTGTCATAATTTCTATCTGAAAACATTGGTAATAGAAGTGATGAAGCACCAGAGACAAATAATAAAAAAAAAAAACTTCTTCCTGGAGAAAACCCAACATGTAGACTGTCTTGTGGTTGACTATTGCTGCTGTACCAGCCTTCTCCATCATGGACTCCTGAATACAATGGCTCCAGCTTGGATTAATATTTGATTTGATATCTGACTCAGCTTAGGCCAAAACATAAACATCAAATTATTATTTTTTTAGGGTCAGATGGCAGTGCACCTAGTAAGTGCACATGTTATGAGGACCCAGGTTCAAGTCCTTGGCCCCCACCTACAGGAGGAAAGTTTCACAAGTGGTGAAGCAGTGTTGCAAGTGTCTGTTTGTCTTTCTCCCTCTCTATCTTCCCTTCCCTTCTCAATTTCTCTTCATTGCTATCCAATAATAAATAAATAAATTTTTTTTAAAGAGGGAAAGTTTTGTGATATTGACAGCTATGATAACTTTTTTTTGCCTCCAGGGTTATTATTGCCGGGGCTCAGTGCCGGCACCACGAATCCACTGCTCCTGGAGGCCATTTTTTCCCTTTTGTTAACCTGGTTATTTTACCATTGTTGTGTTTATTATTACCATTGTTATTGATGTCGTTGTTGTTGGATAGGAATGAGAGAAATGGAGAGAGGAGGGGAAGATTGAGAGGGGGAGAGAAAGATAGACACCTGCAGACCTGTTTTAACGCCTGTGAAGTGACTCCCAGAGACTTC
This sequence comes from Erinaceus europaeus, assembly GCF_950295315.1. NCBI lineage: Eukaryota > Metazoa > Chordata > Mammalia > Eulipotyphla > Erinaceidae > Erinaceus > Erinaceus europaeus. The sequence continues at coordinate 195,138,507 of NC_080162.1, forward strand.
CCAGACTCCCAGGAGTCTGTGAAGTAGGTGGGGGTCTGGGGCTGGAACCGGGATCCTTCCGCAGGTCCCCGGCTTTGCCCCACGTGCGCTTAACCCACTGCGCTAGCGCCCGACCCCCCATAACTACTTTTGAAAGAGGTTCAGACATTTTAATAAGGAGTTTTAGGAGTTACTATTACTGTTCTTATTTTCAGAATCATACTAGACTCTAAGTATTGACCTGTTGTGCTGTCTACATTTGCCTAATTTCTGCAAGTGATGACATGTATCTGTACTTTCAAGAGCTGTCCTTTGGCAGCATGTTGGGACTTAGACGTGAAGGAGGAGATTAAGTGGAAAAATCTCACAGGACAGAGTCCATCTCTTCCACATCTGCTGATCTTTGTGCTTTTCAGAAAGTACCCATGTCAAATGTTATATTGTACTTGTTGAAAAAAAAAGAACTCTGGATCCATATTTAAAATCCTTTTACTCTTAAGATCTTGTCCTAAAGAATATCAATTCTTTTTTTTTAAATAATTTATTTCTTTATTGGGGAATTAATAATTCTTTTCCTAGTACATGATATTTGACCATCAGAAGATCTCCGTTCAAACACTTCTTTCTCTAGACCAGGAAAAAATGGACTCAGATACATCAAAACAGCGAATTTCCAATGTAAAAGTTTACTTTCTGTTGTTTGGTTTAGTTATTACTAGCAAGCCTCTTAAGTTCTGTGATACAATAAAGATAACATTTTTACTATATGGAAGGGAATCTTTAAGGCTTGGTGATAAATATGACCAGCATACAAGTGAAGATCAAAATAAGAGGGTGCCAGTGATGGTTTACCTGGTTGAGCTCAAGGATCTGGGTTCAAGCCCCTAACTGACCCTGACCTTCAGGGGGGAAGCTTCATATACAGTGAAGCAGTATCACAGGTCTCTCTCTTTCTCCTTCTCTGTATCCTTCTTCCCCCTCAACTCCCCTCTGTCTCTATTCAAGATAAATTATATATCTGTATCTCTCTATATATCTATATCTATATTTATATATCTATTTAAATGCTGAAGCGAGAATCAGAAAATTTCTGTTCATGGGCACAGGCTGGAAATATTGGAGTTGGGGTTTCTGTTATTATTTTCTTTTTATGTGATTATCTCCATACCTTTGCAATCAATGAGTTGGATGGATTTGGAAAGGCATTATTTTTAGATGAGCTCGCTGCACAATCACTGGAACCTATGATCAAGCAGACAAACAGACTTTAGGGAGAGCATGATTGCAGGTTATAGAATCCAGTGGGTTATAGAAACAAAATGAGGATGTTGTTAGTTTAGGGGCTAGAGGAATCAAGCTGCAATCAAATACAACCAGCAGCAGGTGAAAGATATTAGCAGAGCTTGCCTGGATTTGAAGAAGATATAGTTAGGAGATAGAACTTAACTCAAGCACCAACACAAAGCCTTCCTTATTCTTTCTGGCATCTCCATTGGGGTCACCTTAGAACTGTGCCAACTTTTCTCAGTGGAGCTTTATAGAATCATACAACATTTTCAACACAAACAACAGAATGAGGATCTGTAATTTTCCATTTTTCTATATCACCTATAGAAAATGTTTGGAATCTGCTTTTAGTTTAAGTGACATCAGTATCTCTGTTATGTTCCTGAAAATTTATATTATTTAGCTAATATTTAGATTTGGGTTTTACAGAAGGAGAAGTATTCCTAGTTATATGTAGTAAAATGTTAGAAATAGATTGCGCATACATTTTAAATGGCATTTTAGAGCAAAAATACTTTTAAGTCTATTTTTAAAGCAAGGTAAACTATTATTCCCAAATTTAATCTATGTTATTTTATCTTAAAAGATAAAATCTATTCTTTTAGTCTGGTGCCCAATAAATCTTCTTTTCAGTGCTTTTAAGAAGGTTCTCCTTGAATGCATCATTATAACAAATAATTTGTGCTCTCACATACAATTAGTCTCTTAACAGTGATATCAGACTTTGGGAAAAGTGATTATTCAACAAATTTATAATATCAGAGCTGAACTGATGCTGATATGGAAACATATAAGGAATCTAGTGACAACACTGACAAGTTCATGCCTGTTCTATTAGCGGATGATAGTTTAAACAATAGAGCTGTCAGGCCCAACTGTGAATAACGGGGCTTAATCATCACAGGAATGAGTACATGACAGGTGATTATGCATTGGAAATATGCCCGGACCAGCTGCGATGGTTCACATTATTTGTAATCTCAGTAATTGCAGCTTTGGGGAAAAAAATGTTTAGGATTGAAGAGTCCAAGGTTAAGGAAGAAGGAAATAAAGTCACACACCAGTGATTTCTTTGCATTATAGATAACTTTATAGATGGGAAAAAGAAAACCACATTATTAATTTTTTTTCTATGCCTCCCCCCCCTTTTTTTTTTTCCAGATTAACACTATGGCAATATAGTTGTCTCTTTTTTTTCTTTATTCATCACCCAATTATAAGCTATCTTACCAAATAAAGTAAGTCTATTATCATTTACTTGCTGATTTGATAAGAGAATTCCTTTTAAAATTATTGAGGCTACAATATATAATGTCAGTCAGGAAAACCTGGGACTCGGTTGAAGAAGCATTTTCCCATGATGAATATCCTGCAATTTAGCTAAAGTAAATATTTCATTATCTCCTGTTGGAGTTTATAGAAAGAACTTTTTTTTTTTGCCTCCAGGGTTATTGCTGGGGCTCAGTGCAGTGCCTACACCACAAATCTAGCACTTCTAGTGGCCACCTTCCCCCCCCCACTGCTATTTTATTGTTTCTCCCATTGGATAGGACAGAGAGGAATCAAGGGAGAAGAAGGTAGATAGACAGCTGGAGACCTGCCTCACTGCTTATGAAGCGACTCCCCTGCCGGTGGGGAGGCAGAGACTGGAGCCGGAATTGTTGTGCTTTCCACCGTGTGTGCTGAACCTGGTGCGCTGTCACGCGGCCCCCAGAAACACTCCTTTAACTCTGAAGCAATTTGTGGAAAATTACCTAGTTTGAATCAGTGATTTAGAGAATTCTAGACAGGAAAACAATGCAGAAAAAGAAGAAGAAAACCAAAGCAAAATTAATGGATGCTTATAAAATGTTACTGAGTTAGGACACAAAAATTTGTTCTTGCATACTAATTAGTTAATAATCATGAAGCAGAGAGTAACAGCTAGCTTTATCTTGCCTAGTGACATCTAGTCTGATGAGATTTTCTTTTGGAGAAAAGTCTTTTTCTTTACACCCATGTGATGATTATTACCAAATTTAATCTTGGTACTATATATTTCTTTCCCTGATAGATGCTATACATGCATGTATATGTAGAATAAAAAACATTTTGGCCAGATTGAAGAGTGTTAGGGAATTACCCAGAGCCCTTCCCCACTAGGGAAAGAGAAAGACAAGCTGGGAATATGGATCAACCCGTCAATGCCCATGGTCAGCTGTTGGTATGCTGATAATTCTGCTTAGAAGACCTGTTAGGTTTGCTTGTATTGCTTAGCTGTGGTCTATTTACATAATCACTGTTTTACCTGGGTCCCACCCTGCCTTCAGGCCACTGGTTTAATCCCACTGGCTCACACTCTCTTTTTGCTCTGCCCCCTCTCCTAGTCACACCCTATTTTCCACCACTAGCTTGCACTCTCTTTTCACTCCACCCTCTCTACATCACATCCTGTTTTCCACCCTACTATTTCCTTCTTGGCGAGTATAAATACAGCTGCTCTTCCGATTAAACACACATGGAATTGCCTTCCAGCTCCGAGAGTCCCAGAGTCTCTCTCCTGTGACACTAGCCCTGCACGAGTTCCTGATCCCTCTCCCACGAAGCAGCCTAGGTTGGCTCCAGTCCAGTTCTCTCCAATCCAGAGAGCATTTGCTCGGGAAGAAGCACCCTCAGGCTATCCCGGCAGTCAGCAGGGAAGCAATTCCAGAAGCCAGACCTTCAACCTTCTGCATCCCACAATGTTGGTATGGTTCTAGTTCTGCTTCTGGGATCCCTTCTGTTACATTGCTTGACATTGTGGCCTATTTACAGGGTCATTCTGTTACATTGGTTTGGTCTCACTCCCCCTGCCTCTGGGAGATTTTAGTTTAGTCCTTGCTAGCTTCACGCTTCTTGCTTCTCCCCACCCTCTATCCTACATACTTCCTGGGTTCCTGACTCTGCCGCCTGAGGAGAAAGATGGAGGACAGAATTGTGTGGTGATTAGATTAGATTAGTTTTTTGAACCGTTGGCTCGTGAATAAAGAAATACAGCTTCTCTGCTCAGCCTTGTGTCTCTGGTTGTCTCTGTCTTCCGCCTGTGAAGCCAGCCCGGCAAAAACAACACCACAATGACCTTGGGTCCATACTCCCAGAGGGTTAAAGAAATAGGAAAGCTATCAGGGGAGGGGATGGGATGGGATACAGAGTTCTGGTGGTGTGAATTGTGTGGAATTGTACCCCTCTTATCTTATGGTTTAGTCAGTGTTTCCCTTTTATAAATTAAAAAATTTTAAAAATGTAAAAAAAAAAAAGAAAAGAAATAATAGTCAACCTACATCTACTATCTTGGGGGCACCATTGTAGCTCCTAATGAAGTGAAGGGGGCTAATGAACTCTCGTGGTGGGAATGGTGCAGACTTAAACCCCTGTTACCTTATAATTTTGTAAATCAACTTTAAGTCACTAATAACTTTTTAAACAGAGCAGCTAACACCATAAAAATAACCATCCTACCCAGAATCATACGCAGATATAATTTGATCATTATCAAGGAACAATCAAACTGCTTGAATGGGTTAACATAAAACTATAAAAGTTTATCTGGAACCAGAAAATACCTAGGATTTCCAAAGCTATCTTGAGAAAACTGAATGATTTTATTACACTTATTGACCTCAAATTATACTACAAGACAACTGGAACAGTGCCTGGTACTGAAACCTAGATAGACACACAGACCAGTGGAGTAGAATTGGAAGCCCAGAATTGAGCCCCCATACCAAATACAACTAATTTTTGACAAGGGGTCACAAAACACAAATGTAGAAGGGAGAGTCTCTTCAACAATTGGTGCTGGAAAGTTGGGTTGAAATTTGCTGATGAATGAGACTGGAGCACCATATATCACCATTCATAAAAGTCAACTCCAAATATATGAAATATTAGAATATTAGGCAACAAACCATCAAGTATATAGAAGAAATATTAGCAGAAAATGTCATGAATGATGCTTTGGAAATGACTTCAAAATTCACTTCTGAAAGCAAGGAATAAAATAAACAAATAAACCAGTGGTACTACATCAAACTGAAAAGTTACTGCACAACAAAGGGAATCTAACCAAAAGAAATGGCACCTTACATAATGGGAAAAGATCTCTATACTATATATATTAGATACAGGACTAGTAACTAATATATTTAACGAGTTCACTAGACTTAAAACCAAGCAACCCCACTAAAATACAGGGCCAGTAAGTTGAAGACAGTACCATGACACTATCCTGACTTTCCTGGGCAGATGACCTGACCAGTGTACCCTAGTAGCCCACCTCCCTGGAGCCCTTTCCCCACTAGAGAAAGATAGAAACAGGCTGGTCATATACCAACATCCATGCTCAGTGGAGAAGCTATTACAGTAGTCAGACCTTCCACCTTTTGCACCCCATAAACATCTTAGGTCCATATCCCCACAGGGATAAAGAATAGGGAAACTCCCAATGGAGAGGATGGGATATGGAACTCTGGTGGTGGGAATTGTGTGGAACTATAGCCATCTTATCCTACTATCTTGTTAATCATTATTAAATCATTAATAACAATAGTAATAATAATAAAACAGAGCAAAAACAAGCATAGAATCTTCATCAAAAAAATCCAAAACTCCAACAGATATATAAGAAGGTTCACAAGCCCTACCCCACTAAGGGAAGATAGAAACAAACTGGGGGTATAGATTGACCTGTCATCACCCATGCTCAGTGGAGAAGCAATTATAGAAGCCAGACCCCTTACCTTCTGCATCCCATAAAGATCTTTAGTCTATATTCCTAGAGGGAGAAAGAATAAGAAATCTTCCAATGGGGGGGGTGGAATATGGAACTCTGGTGGTGAGAATTGTGTGGAGTTATACCCCTCTTATCCCACAATCTTGGCAATCATTAATAATCCATTAATAAAGAAATAATGAAGGCGTAACATTTGCCTTATCTTGGGTAGAATTTGAAGGAGTCATGTTAGTCAAAAAGAGAGAAGAACAAATACTGGATGTAGAAATGAATGTACAAATACTTGTAGGTAGAACCTAGGGAACAAGGACAGAAAGAGAAAACACAGTGACACTTGGACTGCTTGGGGCTTATTACAGCAAAGGAAAAGATGTGAGCAGATGAGGGAGGGAGGGAGTGTTGTGGTCCTGGTACATGATGATGGAAAGAGACCTAGGTTGGCTATGAGAGTGTTCTGCAGATACATATTATGAGAAGATGAGAACTTGAATGTATCTATGGCCAGTTAACTCCACAGCAAAATGATAAAAATAGGACCTATATAAATTATAGCCAACTGGGAAAAATTATATGATACACTGAAGGCTAGAGAATGTAACCAACTAAACACAAATCAAACATTATTGTGTTTTGATGAATATGTCACCTATCCTGTTATATTATAGCCCACTGAGTGTTCACTTTATTATATAGTTCTTTGTAGTCTTATTTCTTGGCACTAGTACTTAATAAAGTTTTTATGATAAAGAAGAATGATATTCTTCATTATATGCTTAAAGAAGCCCAGTCCAGACTTTAAGTTTTATTATTTCCTGTATTCAAAAAAAGAAATCTCATTTCAGAAAAAGAGAATTCGATAGTACCCATGGGATTAAAGATCTTATAGCTCTAATTTACAAATCAGCAAGCTATGTCCTGAAGTCCAAATTTGGCCAACTGCCTAGTTTTTTAAAGGAATTTTGTATTGGAATACATTCAAGTTCATTTGTTTAGGGACTGTAAGAGACTGATTTCAATTTACAGTGGTAGAATTTTAACAGAAATTGTATGGTTGGCAAAGTCATATAAGATAGGGCCTTTTTCAGAAAAGTGTTTGCTGGATTTTTACACTAGAACAATGTGAAGCAATCACTGACATTTTAAGAAAAGAAAAAAAAAACTGTTCAGAACTAAGAGATAGCTCACCCGGTAGAGTAGATGGCTTATTGTGCAGGAAGCCTTGGAGTTGAGCCCTGATACCACAAATTATTACCTAGAACAGCAGGGGGAGGGGGGAGAAAGCTACATTGAATGGTGGTGACGTGTTGTTGCTTGTCTCTTTCCTCTGCCTTTCTCTCCTTCTCCTCCTCCTTCTCCTCCTACTACTTCTGTTCCCCCTCCCCTCCCCCTCCTCCTCCTATTCATTCTTTTTCTTCCTCTTCTTCTCATTTTCTCTACCCTTCCCTAAACAAAGAATGAAAAGTGAACTGATAAGACTGCTCAAGTATACACAAGACCTGGATATCCTGACACCATATAATTTTTTCTGCTTTATATCTTAATGCTTTTTTAGCCACCAAGTTGCAGATGCTACCAAGATGCCAACCTGACTTCCCTGGGCAGATGACCTCACCAATGTGTCCTGGAACCCCACCTCTCCAGAGCCCTGCCCCACTAAGGAAAGATAGAAACAGGCTAGGAGTATGGATTGACCTGCCAATGACCATGTCCAGTGGAGAAGCAATTACAGGGGCCAGGCCTTCCACCTTCTACACCCTGAAATGACCTGGTTCTATGCTCCCAGAGGGATAAAGAACAGGAAAACTTTCAAGGGAGGGGATGGGATATGGAGCTCTGATGGTGGGAATTGTGTGGAATTGTACCCTTCTTATCCTATGGTCTTGTCAATATTTCCATTTTATAAAGACATTTTTTAAAATGTACATAGTCATCTATAGGAAAAAATGTTTTTTCTCTTTCCTTCCCTCCTTTCTCATTCTCCCTCACAATGGATAAGTAAATAAGCAGTTTTTAGAAAAAAAAAAAAAAAGAGTTTCTCACGTTTCTTTGCATATCAATATTTGGCACAGCTTTTCATTGCTGTTATTCTAGACATTAGACTCACTGTGGTAATCAGGCAAAATACTTTTTTTTAAAAAATAAATTGTGCAAAACATAATCTCTGGAGCACGTCAATGTGTTACCTTTCGTGTCTTTATCATTTGCAGAAATAGTTAAGTGTATAGACTCTAGATGGGGAAATTATTCTTGTTTATGTAGTTTAGTCTGGTATAATCAGAAGAGTCTTTAAAAACAGGCTATGTCCTGGCTGTGAAGATGAAGGAGGAACCAGGAAGAAATGTGACACTGTTAGTATAAAAAAGAGAAGAAGCCACAAGTCAAGGAATGCAGGTGGCATTTAGAGATAGAAAAAAGAGAACAATTTCCTCCCTAGATTCCAGAGAATAATATAATCCACCTGACCCCTTGATATTTGTCAAATGAGGTCTATGTAAGACTTCTGACATGTAGAATGGTAAGATAATCTACAGTTTTAAACAGTTGAATTACTAGTTTTGTGATGACTCATGACAGAAGTAGAAAGCTACTATACTCATACAGGACACTGAACAAAGAGATGAATTCACTGGGTGTAGGGTGGGGTGGGGTGGTGGTGTACCTGGTTGAGTGCATGTATGAGGCAAACATGATAACCACTTCACTAAGGAAATCGGTGGTTGAGCGCACATGTTACGATGCACAAGGACCAATTTGAGCTCTGGGTCCCCACCTGCAGGGTGAAAGTGTTGGTCATCATTTCTCCTTTGGCTAATTCTGCTTCTGTTTCTATCTGTGTTGGTCATCACGCCAGGTTCCCTTGCATTGCTTGATGCTGTGGTCTATTTACATAATCACTGTTTTGCCTGAGACCCGCCTTGCCTTCAGGGCATTGGTTTAATCCCCACTGTTTAGAACCTTTGCAACAGCTGGAGACCTGCCCTCCCTGCAGGGCACTGGTTTAATCCCTATTGGCTAGATGAAAGCTTGCTATATTCGAGCTCTTTCCCTTCTCTCCACCTACTCTTCTATGTATATCCTCTTCTGACCTACCACTTGCGCTTCAGAAGATATAAATGCAGATCAATAAAGCCAGCATGGCATTGCGTTCCCACTCAGCCATGAGTTCCTGGTCGTCTCTCTCCCTCCCGTGAAGCTAGCCCGGCATGAAAGCTTCACAAGTGGTGAAGCAGGGCTGCAGGTGCCTTTCGGTCTCTCACCCTCTCTATCACCCCCTTCCTTCTCGATTTCTAGCTTTCTCTATCCAATCAATAAATAAAGATTAAAAAATTAATTAACTTCATAATTAAGGAAAAATTATTCAATTTAAGAAATCTATCAGCTTTGGAGTAGGTCATCAAAGTAAAAAATCTCTGTGGAAGGTGAAATTAGATGTTTGGTTTTACTGGGTGGGGGGATGATGGGACACAGACCTTTGGGAGTGGGAATGGTGTTGGTATACACCTATTAACTTGTAGTTATATAAGTCACTGTTCAATTAATATGAGAGGGGAAAATTGATTGAATGTCTCAAACTTTCTGATGCACAGACCATAGGCTGAGAATACGTTGCTTCAGCCTAAGCACTTAAGACTTCAAATTGGTAATCAGACTCAGTTTTAACAGTGGGCTCAAATTATAAATACATTTCCAATGATGACTTGTTCTTTGAAATGTTGACTCTCCTAAAAGCTTAGACTAGGGAGAACAGAAGCAACCAGTGGCATTAATTTGTAAGATACAGCCATATATAAATAACGTCAAAGGACGTTATATATATATAGTGAGGTTGTGTATGATATAGCAAATCCTAAACAAAGGGATTTTCAAAGTTAACTCAATTGTCAAATAATATGATTATAGCAATAACTATCTATTACCTTCTTAAACCCTAAGACAGCAGGAACCTCCTACTTTCTCTATAAAGCCCATATTTCCCCCAGTCCTGGAACCCTTAGGGTGAGGCTCACTTTCCTGCATGCTTCTCTCAGTATATACCAACTGATAGTGCATCTGCTGATGTCAACCTAATCAATGCAAGAATACCACCTCGGCATGCTCCACTTCGGACTGTGTCCAGAGACATCAGGCATGGAATGTCAATCCTTCAGTCTCATTGCTCGGGTAAGACCTTTCCTTTCTCGTAGGACTCCTTAATTCCATGTCAGGTGGCTCACTTCCTAAAAAAGCCTCCAAACCTAGATATAGACCAGGTTCCATGAGATAGGGCATGTATCCATAAATTAGGGAAAAATATATACCTGAAAGCAGAAGTGCGCCAACAGTCTGCAGTGAGTTAATAAATGAAGTAAGCAAGCAGAAAGACCTAAAAAGACACCACAAAGCACCTAATAAAACAGTTTCTACTTAGACCTAGATACTTTCCTTGCCTACTTCCTATTATACTTCTCTTAGTCTCTCCAAAGCTAACCTTAACAAAGTAAGGACTGCAAAAGCTGAATAAGGGAAAGAGACTGGTATACTTTAATGATGACTCTTTAGTCACTATCAATAAGGCCACGCCATCATCTAGGGTCCTAGTCGGATGTCCTGGGATTCCCACACAGGCATGATGGGCCTAGACCTCAAATAGATCCCTCTCTCTGTTGTCACTGTTCATCTCCATAAGGAACAACATAGTGGACCCTTTGGGGGCCCCCATAGAACCTTGCCCTCAATGTGGATTAACAATGGTAGAGAATGTTCCATCCTCTGAAGGGAGGTTGGACAACATATTCTATCTACCACCTGAGGAAGATGGGTCCTGAAATTGGTACAACTTGGAACGTTCCTACTCATGACCACAGAATATGAGTTTGGACCTATAGGGATGAAGAGGTCATATAGGCCCCTATGCTGAATATGGGCACCAGATCAAATTGATGGGGTTTATAATCAGCAATATTTATACACTTTTCCCATATTTGGGAGCTACTGTCTTCTGTGAGCCAGCTTTCTAGCCATGACATTATCTCCCCAGACAATAATTTGGGTACATTGCTCAACAATTTGTTTGGCTTCGTATGTTAACTTTCTTTTCAGTCACCAGGTTCCAGATGCCATCAGGATGCTGGCCAGGCTTCCCTGGACTGAAGACCCCACCAATGTGTCCTGGAGCTCAGCTTCCCCAGGGACACACCCTACTAGGGAAAGAGAGAGGCAGACTGGGAATATGGATCGACCAGTCAACGCCCATGTTCAGCGGGGAAGCAATTACAGAAGCCAGACCTTCTACCTTCTGCAACCCACAATGACCCTGGGTCCATGCTCCCAGAGGGATGGAGAATGGGAAAGCTATCAGGAGAGGGGGTGGGATATGGAGATTGGGTGGTGGGAATTGTGTGGAGTTGTACCCCTCCTACCCTATGGTTTTGTTAATTAATCCTTTCTTAAATAAAAATAAAATAAAATAAAATAATTTGGGTACACCTGCATATCAGATGTGAAGCTCAGGCAAAATATAGTAAAATCACAGGCCCTTTGGAATATACCTAAAATAGACCTGCTAGCTATTTCCAAAATGGAAATCCCAAATCTCATCTGCATTCTAGGTTTTAGGTTCATGATTAGTTACCAAATTGTTTGGCTTTATATGTTAACTCTTTTGTCAGCCACCAGGTTCCAGATGCTAGCATGATGACAACTGGACTTACCTGGGCAGATGACCACAACAGTGTGTCCTGGAGCCCTATTTCCCCAGAGCCCTACCCTACTAGGGAAAGAGAGAGACAGGTTGGGATTATGGATTGACCTGTCAACACCCTTGTTCAGTGGGGAAGCAATTACAGAAACCAGACCTTCCACCTTCTGCATCCCACCATGACCCTGGGTCCACACTCCCAGAGGGATAAAGAATAGGAAAGCTATCAGCGGAGGGGATGGGATACAGAGTTCTGGTAGTGGGAATTGTGTGGAGTTGTATCTCTCTTATCCTATGGTCTTGTCAGTGTTTCCATTTCATAAATAAAAAATTTTTTTAAATAAATCTGTCAGCTAACTCCACAATAAAGTCCATCTCATGTGGAATCAGCTTTATTTTGAAGCAATACATTTGGAACAAGTAGTATAATATCTGTTTCTGCCATCTGTGGTGTCTGATATCATTAGAACAAAAATCATGTGTGAAAGAAAGGCAGTTTTAAGGGCTTTCATTGGGTTGTGGTTGTCAAGGAAACCATTTTACTTGGTAATCAATATGTTCAGTATGTCTGCTAGTGTGTGCTTAATTCTTAAAGATATTGCTGCAGAGAGCATCTTACAGAAAACAGGAGGGAGATGAAAAAAGAAAGAGAGAAAGAGAGGGAAAGAAGGAAGGGAGGAAGGGAGGGAGGGAGGGAGGGAGGAAGGAAGGGAAGAAGGGAGGAAGGGAGGAATAACTCTCAACTGCTAACATCAAAAACAGAAAGTTTGGGTAATTTATTCCATTTCTACAAAGCTGAAAGTTAATGGCATTGTTTGATTTTTGTGAAAGTTGAATGGAATGCAGGAATGGGAAGGTGGCTGGTGGCACACCTGGTTTAGCACACATAGTAGAATGCACAAGGACCCTGTTTCAATCCCCCACTCCCCACCTACGGGGGGAAGCTTCTTGAGCTATGAAACAGTGCTACAATTCTCTCTCTCTCTCTCCCTCTCTGCCTCACCCTTCTCTCTTGATTTCTTTTTGCCTCTATTCAATAAGTCAATAAAATCACTAATGAAAATTTAATGGAGTGTGGTTTAATGTTTAATAACATATTGACAGTTAAGCAAGGTCCCTGGGATTTTCTTACAACGTCATGAAGGCAAAGCATTGCCCACCCAGAAGTAAATCAAGCTGAAATTTGTTTTGAAAATTTTTATTTCTCTATGTACCTTTTCCTTTCCTCCCCTCTTTCTTTATTTCCCTCTCTCTCCCAAATTCTCCTCTACATTTTTTCACAGCTGCCTTTCAATTATGAATATGAAAACATGAAATTAGCTTGCAGATTTTTAAGGCCATTCGATGATTCCTCCATGGTTGCCCTGGGGCTCAGTGCCAGCATTACAAATCTATTGCTCCTGGTGGCCATCTATTTCCATTTTATTGGATAGGATAGAGAGAAATTGAAAGAGGAGAGGGCGATAGAAAGGGAGAGAGAAAGACACATACATACCCTCCCTCCCCCACATGTGGGGAGCCGGGGCTGGAACCCAGATCCTTGCAATGGTCCTTGCACCTAGTACTATGTGCCCTTAACTGGGTGCTCTTGTATGTGTGTGTGGGGGAGCTTCATCAGACGCACCACCTCCCAACATCAAATATACTCACTGTGACAAAGAACCGTAGAATCATTGCTCTGCACAACTGAGGAAATGGAGCCACAGAAACAAGATATCTTACTACTACTTGCAATTGGAGAACATAAAAGAAATGCTTAAAGAGGATATGGGTCACCAAAGTACTGTTTATTATGATTATTGTTGTTGTTTTTGATTTAATAATGATTGACAAGACCGTAGGATGAGAGGGGTACAATCCACACATTTCTCACCATCAGAGATCCATATCCCACCCCCTCCATTAGAAGTTTTCCGATTCTTTATCCCTCTGGAAACATGGACCCAGGATCATTAAGGGGTGCAGATGGTGGAAAGTCTGGCTTCTGTAACTGTTTCCCTGCTGATCATGGGCATTGGCAGATAGGTCCATTCTCCCAGGCTGTTTCTATCTTCCCTTAGTGGGGCAGGGCTCTGGAGAGGTGGGGTTCCAGGACACATTGTTGTGGTCATCTGCCCAGGGCAGTCAGGTTGGCATCATGGTAGCATCAGCAACTTGGTGGCTGAAAAAGCATTAATATATAAAGAAAAAAATGTTTACAATCAGGAACCTAAAAGTAAGAAAATACCAGAGGAGATTTGAAGTCTCCAGTTTGGAAAAAGCTAGTCATTCTATTTTAGATCAATTCCATGGGCCCATGACTTCACTAATTTTTGCCTGAGCCCGACAACTAACATGCAGGTGAGCTAAAGGTATTGTCTGGGGAGATGGTGTCAGAGTTGGAAATAGGACTAGAAAGCTGGATCTGGGCAAAGAGTAGCTCCAAATATGGGAAAAGTATATTTTATGTGCTGTCTTGAAGTCATTAAAGCAGTTTCCATTCAGAATAATGATACTGATGCTTGTCTGTTTATCACAGCCAGAGTATTTCAGGTTGGCAGGCAAAATTTGGAAAGATTGGCAATGTGACAGAGTGACACCCATGACTCTTACACTTTTCAATTTGCAAAAGCTGGTTATTGACTTGTATTTCAGGTCTCAGAACCAGAAAGATTTGGACACCAGTGCAATTGCTTTTAGTTTTTGCATAGAAATTAATTTGAAATGCATTGTTGAGGAAATGATTAACTTTAAAATTATCTTGATCAAAGAGATAGGCAGGGAAGAAAAAAGTGATACATTAATTTCCATATGCCGCCTAGAGTCATACTGGAAAAGCACAGGATATATAGTTTCTTTATCATCGTATTCAACTATCTTAAAGAAACCCCAAGCAAGCAAGGAACTGTTTAATCCCATAATAGCATTAGTTTTATATGCTCAAAGGTAAGTATTGAAGATCCTTTGGATTCATGGGTTGTCACATAGGCTTTAATATATTGGTCATGTAGCTTTCCTTTGAGACAAGTCTTTTTTCTTTATTGGGGGACTTAATGGTTTACAATCAACCGTGATTTAGTAATGGTCAACAAGACGGTGGGATAAGAGGGGTACAATTCCATACAATGCTCACCAGCAGAGTTCCATATCCCGTACCCTCCAATGGAAGTTTCCCTACTCCTTATCCCTCTGGGGGTATGGACCAAAGATCTCAATGGGGTGCATTTATCGGATAGAAATAGAGAGAAATCAATCAAGAGGGAGGAGGAAGACAGATTGCAAGACACACAGAAAGAAAGATTGTGTGTTAATTCACAGCCATATTTTTCCTGTTTTCTTTAAAGAAAGAGTCTCCGGAAACTCTTTACGGAGAGTTTTCTCTTAAACATTGGTCCTTTAACTCATTTTCATTTTTCCACTATAGCATGTGCCTTTGTCTTTTGGTTAACTGGAGTTTTGAACATAAAAAAAACTGACATTTTACTAGATTTTGTTTTCTTAATGTTCCTAGATTATCAAAGGAAACTAGGAAGAAATCCAAACTCAGATGTCATCACCATTTATTCTTTCAGTCTCTAATTCTCTCGGGAAAAAATTCCCTCCTTTGCAATTATGACCCTACTGATGACACAGCCTTGAGTTTAGTGAGACCAAGTTTCAATGGTCCAGAGTTTATCCTCCATAATTTTACAGTTCTGTGATCGCTATACATTTCTCCTAAATTTGTATGAAAATTTTGAATAGTCAACTAGTTGAAAGTAATATCCAGCTCCAAGAGCAAAGACGTCTCATCTTTAATCTTAGAGTGAGATTTTTCTTTGTGAGATAAAGCATCTACATTTTTCATAAAAGTTCCAATTTTCTTCCGCCCTCCCCCCCAAAAAAAAAAGTCAGAAGAAATAGCATATAGCTAGGGAAAAGCCTCAGCATGATACACTTCCTCTTATGTAAGATAATGCCACTTTAAGCTTCAACCCATTTCATATCTCAGATAAATGATATCTAGGTTTTATTTATTTATTTATTTCCTTTTTAAATTTTCTCTCTATTCAGTCTGGGCTAGTTCTCTATGGTGCGACAATCTGACTGACTTACTGAATACAAAGTCAAGTTGAGAGAGAACTGCTTCTGGCAGATTTTGCCATAGCTTGTGACAAAGATGTGAGATGTGAGGGCTGCAATGAGTTTGTGCATATTGCTGAGAGACCTGAGGTCGAAGTGCTTATTATTAAAGACTCTTTAGAAAGCCCTTATCTATGAGGAAAAGGGTTTTTCCTCAAAATAGCATTGAATCTAGTTCAGTTCCTATTAGCTTTCTGCAGCTTCCAAAAACACATCAGAAAATGATATTTCCTGGAGTGGACCTCAATTTCATAAATGCTAAATTCTGCATTAGAACTTTTACAGTATGATCAGTTTAGAAGAACCTATTGTGAAAAGGCTAAATAGGTTTCAGGAAAAGAAAGTTGAAAGGTGATGAAGAAGGAGATGAAAAGAAAACATAACTATAATATCCTTGGGATTATTCATAAAGAATTCTTCAGTTATGGTAGGCTGCTTCCCTGTAACAAAAACATACAAAAGGTAACCCTTATTACTAAGTCTAAGCAACTAGGTTCACAATTCTATTCCCACTCCAACCCCTCAAGATGTCAAATTTTACAGTCATTGCCACAGGCATTTCTGCTGTGTTTCCTTGAAAGAGGCAAGGCAGGTAGCTACCCCTTATCTGGTCTCCTGCCCCCAACACACACACACACACACACACACACACACACACACACACACTCTTTACTTCTGAAGGTACAGAATTCTCCCTACAGGTTTGCATATTAATCCTTTTTTTATTCTGGCTCTCACAATTAAAATTCCTACCTTCAGAATTTCTAATCACTAGTTTGCAAGCAACACTTGTTAGAGATAAATTTTCCACAAGCCCTTGAAGAAATTAATGTTTTTACAGGAGAAATTCATTCCATTTGAAAGACTGACCTCTACCTGGCAATTACATACTTCCTACTTCTTTGCTTCTAGGAAACAGTAATTTTTTTTCTTATTTAGAAAAACTTTAAAAAAGTACTTTGACTCTAAATATTTATATATACATACATATATATATATATAATTATTGGTCTGTAATCTGCAAACTGGGATATTTATACTTCTTATAACCATAAGTAAGTAATGAAACAGAAAAAAATATTCATATGTATTAACATGTAATTTTTTTTGCTGTTGTTTCCAAGGACCTGGTAATTACTTCTTGGACTGTTCTATGAAGTTGGCTCTTGATTTCTGGCTGTTTCTGTCCAATGAATAAATAAATATAATTAAAAAAATTTAAACAAGACCTTTATTTGCAGATAAAGAAGCTAAAATTTGAGAAAGTAATTTGACCAAAATACAAGCCATTGAACTAAGTTTTCTTCTTTTTTTTTTTTTTAAATGAGATCATTGTTCATTTACTTTTGATGTGTTCTAAGGTAATTGCTTACTTTCTAGTCTAATCTAAATCACACCTTAGAAGGAAATATAACAATTATCCTCAGCATACAGACAAAGGAACTGCAAGGCTCATGGAGTGTGGCTTCCCAAGGTGACACAATTTTAGTGGAGAAGCTATTAAAAATGAGCATAATCCAGAACCCAACTATATTCCTTCTAATGACAGTATGGTTGGGGTTTGACCTTTTTATATTAAAAAATAATTAGACAATGTTATACCGTTATAATAAGTGTTAATGATTATTGTTACTGAGTATGAGGCAAGTCAGTATTGATATTCCAATTTGGGGATTCAGGACCAATAAGCATATTTTGGGACTTCAGGACCAGTATATTTTTAAAAGGAACGTTTAGAGTCATTTGTTTTCAATTTTGCTAAATGAGAAAAAAAGAAATATTTTAGAACCAAAGGAGAAGCAAGGGCAGAATCGCCATTTAGAGGTCGGTCTTTCAAATGGAATAAATTTGCTGATGTGAACTATTGTAATAAGCATTAAGAATAAATTCAATCGAAAAATCAATCAGGCACATAACTTATCATACATAATTCCTTAGTTTTATGAATCTGTCAAATTTTAGCCATGGATAGAGTCAGGATAATATAAGCATAATAATTAATATTTATTTGCACTTACTATCTCTCAAATCCTGTATTAATTCTCACAAATAGATGATCTGACTTATTTATTACAAAGCTATGAAATAGAAACCTTTATTTGCGGGGCCAGGTAATGGTGTACCTGGTTGAGTACCCATGTTACAATGCGCAAGAATCCTGGTTTGAGCCCCTGGCCCCAACAGCAGGAGGAAAGTTTTGCCAAATGGTGAAGCAGTGCTATATTTCTTTCTCTCTTTTCCTCTCCCCTCCTCCCCTCTCAATTTCTGACTGTTTCTATCCAATAAATAAAGATAATTTTTTTTTCCTCCAGGGTTATTGCTGGGCTCGGTGCCTTCACCATGAATCCACCGCTCCTGGAGGCCATTTTTCCCCCTTTTTGTTGCCCTAGTTGTTACAGCCTCGTTGCGGTTATTATTGTCAGTGTTGACGTTGTCATAACTTGAAAAAATGCCAGCCAATGAACTGAGTGTTATTTTTGTTATTGTTTCATTTATCTTTGTCTTTATTTTTTATTTATTCCCTTTTGTTTCTCTTGTTTTATTGTTGTAGTTATTATTGTTGTTGTTATTGATGTCATTGTTGTTGGATAGGACAGAAAGAAATGGAGAGAGGAGGGGAAGACAGAGAGGGGACAAGGTAGACACCTGCAGACCTGCTTCACCGCTTGTGAAGCTACTCTGCTGCAGATGGGGAGCCGGGTGCTCCAACCGGGATCCCTATGCAGGTCCTTGCACCACCTTCTCTTAACCCATTGGGCTACCTCCCAACTCCCTCATTTTAGTTTTTCAATCAGATCACTGTTAACCTCTGGTTGTAAGAGGCAGGGGATTGGGATTCGGGCTGTAGCGCAGCGGGTTAAGCGCAGGTGGCGCAAAGCACAAGGACCGACATAAGGATCCCGGTTGGAACCCCTGCTCCCCACCTGCAGGGGAGTCGCTTCACAGGCGGTGAAGCAGGTCTGCAGGTGTCTGTCTTTCTCTCCTCCTCTCTGTCTTCCCCTCCTCTCTCCATTTCTCTCTGTCCTATACAACAACGACAACAACAATAATAACTACAACAATAAAACAACAAGGGCAACAAAAGGGAATAAATAAATAAAATAAATATTAAAAAAAAAAGTGCAGTGTGTGAACTGCACTTAAAAAAAAAAAAAGAGGCAGGGGATTGGCTTTGGGACCTTAGCCTTGAAAGTCTTGCACTTATGCTATCTCTCCTTAGTTAATGAACTGAATACATGACTCCCTCTCAAAAATCCAGTGTTATGTACCCCTAGCACTACCACTAGATCATTTCAAACCGGAGTCTTTTGGAATGTAAGATAAGAAAATAAAATAGATAACTAGATATTTTGGAAGATAAACCTTGTCAATTCTTAAAATTTATTATCCGATTATTATAAACGGACTTTTCCTTTGTTTCTCTCCTTTTATTATTATATTTTATTTATTTTTCTTTTATTTAAGAAAGGATTAATTAACAAAACCATAGGGTAGGAGGGGTACAACTCCACACAATTCCCACCACCCAATCTCCATATCCCACCCCCTCCCCTGATAGCTTTCCCATTCTCTAGCCCTTTGGGAGCATGGACCCAGGGTCATTGAGGGTTGCAGAAGGTGGAAGGTCTGGCTTCTGTAATTGCTTCCCCGCTGAACATGGGTGTTGACTGGTGGGTCCATACTCCCAGTCTGCCTCTCTCTTTCCCTAGTAGGGTGGGTCTCTGGGGAAGCAGAGCTCCAGGACACATTGGTGGGGTCTTCAGTCCAGGGAAGCCTGGCCAGCATCCTGATGACATCTGGAACCTGGTGACTGAAAAGAGAGTTAACATACAAAGCCAAACAAATTGTTGAGCAGTCATGGACCCAAAGCTTGGAATAGTGGAGAGGAAGTGTTAGGGGGATACTCACTGCATACTCTAGTGTACTTCTGCTTTCAGGTATATATTTTACTGTAGTTTATGGATACCTGTGAACATATGCTCTCTCTCACAGAACCTGGTCTATATCTAGGTTTTGGGAGTTTGTTAGAAAGTGAACCACCTGAGATGGAATTAGAGTATACTATGAAAGGAAAGGTCTCACCCGAGTAATGAAGCTGAATGGTTGTCATTCCACACGTGAAGTCTCTGGACACAGTCTGAAGTGAAGCATGTTGAGGTGGCAATCATTGCGTTGGTTAGGTTGTGATCAGCAAATGCAATATTATTTGATATGGATTGGGAGAGGCATACTGGAAAGTGGGCCCTATCCAAGGGTTCCAGGACTGGAGGAAGTAGAGGCTCTATAGTGGAGATGTAAGGTTCCTGCTGTCTTAGAGTTCAAAAAGACAATGATGGTTAATGTGTCATCACATTATTTGGTAATTGGGTTAACTTTGAAAAGTCCTTTTGTTAGGGTTTGCTGTATAGTACCCAGTATCTTGTATATAGCTGTGCTATTGGTTGCTTCTGATCTACTTGGTCTAGGCTTTCGAGAGAGTCTGCATGTTAATTACACAGCCTATATATTAAAAAGATTCAGTCTGTGTTTTAAAAACTTCGAGACATACAATTAATTTCCCCCCTCATATTAATTAACTAGTGATTTATATGACTACATTTTACTAGGAGTGTACATAAACACCATTCCCACCACCAAAAGACTGTGACCCATCCCTGCCACCCACTCCCACCCCCCACTGGCCCAGGAAGCTGCATGTCTACCCCTCACCACAGGGTTTTTACTTTGGTGCCCTACTTACAATTTGATCAGGTCCTGCTTTTAGTTTCCCTTTCAGATCTTCTTACTCAACTTCTGTTGATGAGTGGGATCATTCCATACTCATCTTTATCTTTCTGACTTAGCTGACTTAACATAATTCCTTCTAGCTCTGTCCAAGATGGGTCAGAGAAGGTGGGGTCACTGTTCTTGAGAGCTGCATAGTATTCCATTGTGTATATATACCACAGCTTTCTCAGCCACTCATCTGTTGTTGGGCACCTGGGTTGCTTCCAGGTTTTAGCTATTATGAATTATGCTGCTATGAACATAGGAGTACACACTTCTTTTTGGTTGGGTGTTATGGAGTCCTTGGGGTATAACCCCAGCATAGAAATTACTGGATCATATGGAAGGTCCATGTCTAGCCTTGTGAGAGTTTTCCAGACTGCTCTCCACAGAGGCTGTACCAATTTACATTCCCACCAGCAATGTAAAAGGGTTCATCTGTTCCCACAACCTCTCCAGCATTTGTTGCTGCTGTCCTTTTTGATGTATGCCATTCTTACAGGAGTGAGGTGGTATCTTAGTGTTGTCTTAATTTGCATTTCTCTGACAATCAGTGACCTAGTGCAGTTTTTCATATGTTTGTTAGCCTTTTGGATCTCCTCTGTGGTGAATGTTTTGTTCATATCCTCTGCCCATTTTTGGATGGGGTCGTTTGCTTTTTTGGTGCTAAGTTTGCTGAGCTCTTTATATATTTTGGTAATTAGTTCCTTTGTTCCTCTTCATCTAAGTCCTTGAGGTGTGCAGTAAGGTCATTCATTTGAGCTTCTTCTTGGTGTTTAATATGTGATTGTATGGCTATAAGTTTCCCTCTCGGTACTGTTTTAGCTGTGTCCCAAATATTTTGATAGGTTGTGTCTTCATTTTCATTTGTTTCCAGGAACATTTGAATTTCCTGCTTGAGTGAATCTCTGACCCAGTGGTTCTTAAGGAGTATGTTGTTTAGTTTCCAAATTCTGTGACTTTTAGTAATTTTCTGTTTGTTGTTAAATGTTAGTTTTACTCCACTGTGGTCTGAGAAGATACTTGGGATGATTTCGATGTTCTTGAATTTATTGATGCTGTCTTTGTGGCCTAACATGTGGTCTATCCTTGAGTATGTGTTATGTGGATTTGAAAAGAAGGTATATTCCAGTTTTTTGGGGTGAAGGACTCTGAAAATGTCCAAGAGGTCTAGTCTGTCAATCTCTTCATTCAATTCTCTTGTATCTTTGTTGGTTCTCTGCTTTGTTGATCTGTCTAAGTGTGAGAGTTGGGCATTGAAGTCTCCCACTATTATTGTATTACTATTGATGTATTTTTGAAATTCTATCAGTAGGTGCTTGACGTATTTAGATGGTCCCTCATTGGGTGCATAGATGTCAATAATTGTTAAGTCTTCTTGGCTGATTGATCCTCTAATCATTATGTAATGTCCTTGCCTATCTTTTATTACTTTATTTAATTTAAAATCTATTGTGTCTGAGATGAGAATGGCTGTTCCTGCCCTTTTTTGTGGTCCGTTAGCCTGTATGATAGTTTTCCATCCTTTCACTTTAAGTCTGTGTTTATCTTTTTGTGACAGATGGGATTCTTACAAGCAGCATATGGTTGGGTTATGTTTTCTGATCCATCCCCCATTCTGTGCCTTTTGATGGGTGAGTTTAAGCCATTGACATTTATTGATATTATGGATTTAATGTATTGTAGTGCCACTGTTCAAAAAAAATTTTGTTAGCTCTGATATATTGCAAGTATTATAGTGATGTTCTTGTTTATAAGAGGTCTTTTAGAACCTCTTTCAGGGCTGGTTTGGTGATGGTTGCCTCCTTTAACTGTTGTTTGTCTAAGAAGGTTTTGATCCGTCCATCTAGTTTGAATGAAAGTCTAGCAGGATATATTATCCTTGGTTGAAACCCTTTTTCATTCAGGGCTCGATAGATATCTTGCCATTCTCTTCTGGCTTTTAGAGTTTGAATGAAGTCTGCAGATAATCTTATGGGTTTTCCCCTGTATGTGTCTTTTTGTTTCTCTCTTGCAGCCTTTAGGATCCTTTTTTTATCCTTACTCCTTCTCATTGTGACTATGATGTGTCTTGTTGTCTTCAGGTCTGGGTTGATTCTGTTTGGAACTCTCTGGGCCTCTTGAATCTTGATGTCCTTTCTGTTATTCAGGTCTGGGAAGTTTTCTTCTATTATTTCCTCTAGAATGTTTGCTTCCTCTTCCTCTCTTTCTTCCTCTGGCAGGCCAATTATGCGAATGTTACTTCTTTTGAGATCATCCCATATGCCTCTTGTTGTTTTCTGTGTTTTTCAATCTCTTTTTGAGCTCTTTCACCTCTTTCTCAGTTTTCTCTAACTCATCATCTGTCTGACTAATTCTGTTTTCTGCTTCTGTTAGTCTGCTTTCCCTTGCCTCAGCTTCTTTCTTCATTACAACTATTTCAGCTTTCAGTTCTCTAATTGCCTCAAGATAATCAGTATTTTCTTTGGGAGTTTCAACTGTTGTTTCCCTAATACTGCCATTCCTTTCCTCCAATGTTGTTTTCATTTCTGTGATTAATAAATTTATTATTGCTTGCATACTTTTCTTATCTATGGTTACTTCTGGCTGATTTGTAGTTTCTTCTGGGCTCTTGTCTTCATTCATTGGAGTAGTAGTTTTATTTTTTTTGATCTACCCATTTTTTTGATTTATGTGTTTCTTTTTTTATGCTTTGTTGTTCCTCAGTTGTTGTGTCTTGAGTACAAGCCACACTGTACTAAATAGCTTTATGACAATTGCTCTCACTAACCTCAGGAATTACAATAGCAACTGAAGCAAGTATTGAAGTGGTTTAATCACTACCAGTTAGCCAAACAATGTCTCCAGTCAGTGAAAAAATAGTAACCAAATCCCAGTGAAGAAGAAAGAGAAAAGAAAGAAGGGATAGCAAGTATAGACAGTTATGCAAATCTACTATCCACTGTATATTCTAGGGGTAACAAGAGGGGGAAGGGAAGTAGAGCAGAAATACACACATAGAGAGTCCACTCTGAGTCAGATTTCTTCCCCAAAATAATTCACAAATTCAGAAAGGCAAAGAAAAGAAGGAAGGAAGAAGTGTATGACAAGATAAAAAAAAAGAAACAAGAGAGAAAAGAGAGAAGATAAGAAAAAGAGCTGTAATTAAAGAGCAGTGAAAGGAAAGGTTTTTTTTGATTACTTTATTTTTAATTTAATTTTAATTTAATTTTTTTAATTAGCTAGGAGGAGGAGGAAGGGGAGAGTCTGTAGAGGAGGTAGGAGTAACTAGACAAGTTCCTCCCACGACAGATAAGATGCCCACTACCCTAGCAATGAAAGATACCCTAAGAGTTAATTCTGATCAACCTAAAGAGGGGGGAAGATATATGCCTTTATATAATATTAATAATAAAATAGAGCAGGGTAAAAAAAAACCCTGTCCCAGATTATCTCAAACCTTGTTATCAGAGGCAGATGATTGTTAAGAAAGGAAAAAAAAACACCTCAGGACTAGACAAGGATAGCTGAAATAGACAGTTATGCAAATCTACTATCCACTGTATATTCTAGGTGTAGCTAAAGGAGGAAGGGAAGTTGAGCAGAGATACTCACAGTGAGAATCCACTCTGAGTCAGAATTCTTCCCCAAAATAATTCCCAAACGTGTATCAGTGATTCAGTGAAAACCCACTGTTTGGTGGTGTGGGGGATGGGGCCTGTGGCTTTGGAGGCTGTAGGATTAAGGAAGAAAGGATGACAAGAATGAGAAAAAGAAAAAAAAAGAAAGAGAGAGAGAAAAAAATAAAAAGATAAGAAAAAGAACAGTAATAAAAGAGCAGTGAAAGGAAAGAGTTATTTATTTATTTATTTTTAATTATTTAATTATCTATGAGGGGTGGGGTGGGAGGGGTTGGCTACTTAGAAAGAAAAAAGGCCAGAGGTTTCAGAAGAGAATAGACTTAGAATGAGTGATACTCCCTGATGGGACAGGAATCTTGGTAAATAAAGAAGCTCAGCAGGGGAGCCTGCTAGGAGCTGGTCCCCAGGGACTGGTTATCGGGGGGGGGGGGGGGGGGGCAGGGGAAGGAGGTGCACTTTGGGATTAATAATTTAAAAGAAAAAAATTTTTTCCCTTTTTTTCTACTCTATTTTTAAACCCAAATTAAGTTATAGTCACCTCCTTGGTGTCAATGCTGGGATCCCTTATTGACTGGCCTACTAAAGGCAGAAGATTCTACCATTTCCAGAAGATGTGGTCAGAGCTCAAGCCACTAGCAGCTTCTCAGTCCGCCATCTTCCAGGAACCCACTCTCCTTTTATTTTTAAGGTAATTTTCAAGTTGTGTAAAAGCAGAGTACTACTTTATCTCAAGTGAGGATGGAAAATATTCTCTGTGAATTTTCATTTTAATGAAAAAAAGAATGTGAAAGCTAATTAAAGTTCTGAAGATTTTTACACGATTTTGACTTTTTACCGGGTATACAGTCAACCAGTCTCCAGGGATCTCAACAACCTGGTATTTATACCCTTGTTCAGTCCCTCTAGTTGACTATGAGAAGGACCTGTGATTTGATCTCACAAAGGCAGTAGGATGACACTCTTGTGATTAGGTTAAGATACAGGGCAATGTTGATGAGATTTCTGACATATGTAAGAAATCTTTTCTTGCTAACCTATGAGGAAGACTTTCTCCCTCTAACTCTGAAGAAAGAGGTTTTCATGAAGCAAATGTCGGGGCAGACAGTGGTGCACTCCATACAATGCACATATTATATCATGAAAGAACCTTGATTCAAACCCCCATTCCCCACTTGTAGGAGGGGGAGAGCTTCACAAGTAGGGAAGCAGCATTGCAGGTATCTCTTTCTCCCATTGTCTATCTTCCCCTTAGTTCTGAATTTCTGTTTATAATCAAAATAAGTAAATAAATAAATAAATAAATGAGGTAAATGCTGAAAGGGGTCTTTAGAAAAGAAAGATCTTACTCAGAAATAGTAATAGGTGTAGATGTGGTTTAAAAAGGAAGTGAAGGTAGGATCGTAGGGGAAAAAATGGGCAAGAGTTATATATCTATGTAGATATAGAATCAACCCATAATGTAGCCTTCCATGGAAGGAAGATGGGGACACAGCACTTTAAATTTTTTAAATCACAATAAAAATGGTTCAGTTCCTAACAAAGTCCCAAAACCTAGATATACACCAGTTTCTGTGAGAGAGAGCATATGTTCACATGTATCCATAAACTACTGCAAAATATATACCTGAAAGCAGAAGTACACTAGAGTTTGCAGTGAGTACCCCCTAACACTTCCTCTCCACTATTCCAAGCCTTGGGTCCATGATTGCTCAACAATTTGTTTGGCTTCGTATGTTAACTCTCTTTTCAGTCACCAGGTTCCAGATGCCATCAGGATGCCGGCCAGGCTTCCCTGGACTGAAGACCAGAACTCAAGCCACACAAGTTATAGGATTCCAGAGTACATTCTGGGTGGGGAAATATGCAAAACTAGAATTCTATAACACACTCAATAACATTTTACAGAAAACTTGGGATCCAATCATTTCAGACATTGCAGCACACTAAGCAACCTATAGGAATTGTCTAATTTCAAGCCTTTATGCAAAATAGGGTCACCACACTTTCCTGTTATCAGCTAAGACCACCTGGCTATCAGCTCCCTCGACCTTGAGCAAGCGGTTGGGTTTCAAGGACTTGGGTTTGCAGTTAAGCTAGCTATTTCCTTTAAGACAAAAAACAGGTGGCTTACATCTTGGTGTTGTTTTTGTCTAGCCCCGTTTTCATAAACGGGAGGTACAGGAATTTTCCACTTCACAAGGAGGAGTTGGGGTGAGGGGCGGATATTTTACACAGTGAGCCTCTGACTATAGTAACATCTAACTTAAAACCAGAGGAGACTCTGTAGCAGAAAATATAATAATAATAATAATAATAATAATGATAATAATAATACACTTGACTCATGAACAGTACAGATCACACATCTTTTTTCTTCTTTTCTTAAAAAATATATATTCATTTATTCGTTCATTCATTTAACTGAAGGAGAGAGACATTGACTACAGCACAATTCATCTCTAGCATATAATGGTGTCAGGGATTGAACCCGCAGCAAAGTAAACTTTATAAGTGTGTGGAATTTTTTCAACTTCTCTTCTTCCATCCTCCTAATCATTATGTAGATTATAAGGATGAAGACCTTTGGGATAATTTATTTAACTGTTTCTTAATAATATTTTCTTATACTTAGCTTAATCTATTGTAAGACTATAATAGCATAGCTTACGAACTGTGTTGTTTATGTTATTGGCCAGTCTTCAGATCAATGTCATGGTATTAGTAACTAAATTCTGGGAGACATGAAAGTCACACAATGAATATTTAACTGCATGAGGATTCAGTGCCCCAAATTGTTAAACTGTTAAGAGCCAATTGTATTACTGCTGAATTGTCCATGCTCCTAGTTGAGGCTCCTAGGTAATCCTACCTATTAACTAGTCCCAATCCCACCTGTTTTTCTCAGGGATGTTGACTTAGTAATTCTCCATTAGCAGTTTAACCCTCTCTGTGGGATTACTGACATATTATTCAATAGATTGTTAATGGACCCAAAATATATATCCCTGTCTAATCTTCAAATTGATGGTTATCCATTTACTTTTAAAGAGTCTTCCCAGATGTGATTAAATATCTTCAGTTGGGACAAGAAACTTGGATGATCTGGGTAGATATCAATGTGCCACACCATGTGTAAACCAGAAATAGGGCCGACAAGATAACCAACCAGGCTAGTGTGCCAGCTTTGCCATGAAGCAGAGACAGTTTCAAGCCCAACTCTGACCACTTTTCAGTGATGCAGTACCTTTCTAATTTTCTCATGGTTTCTCTCTTCATATCTGAAAAGGTGAGTCTGAGAGTAGTGAAGCCCCAGCAATGACACACACACAGAAAAGTCATAGACAGTGGGAAATTTGAGATGCCCCAGGGGAGGAAGTGAAACAGCCCTGGAGGCTAAGACTAGAGTAAGGTGAGCATAAAATAAAAAAGACCAGGCAAGAAAGAGTCTTGCTCTGAACTACTGGAGGGAGTGCAATCCCGATGACACCTTCAATTTCTTTCTTTTTTTTGCACCAAAGTGGGGGGGGGTCAGGTCCTGAAACATGATGGCAGAGGAACTAATGCAGGTTGAACTGTTATATGGAAAACTGGGAAATGTTACACATGTATAAACTACTGTATTTTACTGTCTCCTGTAAATCATTAATCCCCAATAAAGAAATTAAAAATAAAATGGATTTAATGCTACTTCCCCTTCCAGCTCCCATCCTTTCCTTTATAGCAGAATCTCTCTTTTGAAAAAGCTACTTTAATTATTTTTTTTCACACTTCCACATTTATTTATTAAATCATTTATGTTGTATTATTAAAGACTCCCAGAGTTGTTTTATTTCAAATCTTAGACTAAAACTCAAATATATTATTAGGAATTATTCTAGTACCTCAATTTATTTTGAAAATTATTTTGAATTTTCCAGATACCTCACTTCATATAGATGGTGCTTTCTCAATTCTGAATAATATAATCTTCAGAGAGGATTCAATGGAAATGGTCAACTGCAAATTTGTTAGCTATGAAATGAAATTTTGAAGAGAAAAATGTCTATGTATTTATATGCTTCTTCCCCATCCACTATAGGTCTCAGCCAAGTTGACCTAAGTCGTCCTGTATTATCACTTACATGGGCACCTTGAGGAGGGTAGAGTGTAAATAACATTTCAATTGCATTTGGCTTGGTGACTAGATCAGAGCATCTTTCATGGTAATGTATGTGGACCCGGTTCCAAACATCATCAATTTGCTGCTGGACTGGGAAATGGCCACAGTCATTCAAGTATTTCAGCAATTCACTTTAATTATTTTAATGAGAGGGGAAGATCCAGAGAGAGAAGCTAGAGGACTGATCAGCTCTGGGGAAGGGTGGTGCTGGGACCTCAAAGCCTCAGGCCTGAGAGTTATTTGCATAACCATTAGACTATCTCCTCAGGCCCTGAATTTCTTAAAACGGTTGTTTACATTGACAGACTGGTCTTTTTGAATTCCCTTTTGGATCTATTCTAATGATGTCCTTGCTTCTTCTGTGCTACAGAAACTGCCAGTGACTTTAGTGGTCACCCTGACCACTCAGTGGCAGTGGATAATTGATTATCTTCTCTAAAATGGACTCTTTATTTGGATACCAGTCCCAACACAAGTCTGGTTTTTCTAACTGCTCTTTGGTCGCCACTTGCTCTTTTCTTTTTCCTTCCTTCCTTCCTTCCTTCCTTCCTTCCTTCCTTCCTTCCTTCCTTCCTTTCTTCCTTTCTTTCTTTTTTTTGTTTGTTTTTACTAGTGATTTAATATTGATTTACAAGATTGTAGGATAACAGGTATAATTCTATATGGTTCCCACCACCAGAGTTCTGTGTGCCTGCCCATCCCTCCCACTGGAAACTACAACCACTTCCTCTTCTTAAAGATGGAGAATTCTCTCTAGGACCTCCCTTCTCCTGACTGATCCCCTCACAGATATTGTCTGGTTTGAGGGCTCTAAATACCATCTGCTTCCATTTATCTCCAAATTTATATCTACATTATATCTTCCATTTATCTCCAAATTTATATCTACAGTCTAAATCTTTCCCTTGCATTCTGAACTCCTGTGTTCAACTGCTTATTCACCCTACTTATTCAGATGGTTTTTCCATGTCTCAAATACTCCAGAACTGATCTAAATTTCATCCCAAGGTTCTCTCTTTATCTCTCTCTCTCTCATGTGTGTGTGTGTGGGGGGCAGAACCCTGTTGCTCTGCTTCTAAGTTCTGCTTCTAAGACCCCTTCTGTTTCATTGGTTTAATCCCCCCTGCCTAACACTGTATTCTATTTACAGAACCACTGTTCACTAAGCACCGCCCTGCCTCCAGGGCATTGGTTTAATCCTCACTGTTTTGCATGCTTTTTCCTTCTCCCCACCCCCTGTCCTACGTACTTCCTCTTCGGACCTGACACTTCTGCCTCAGGATATATAAGGACAGGACTGTGATTAGAGATAGCTTAGATTGTGCTGCGTTCCACATGAATAAAGACTGAACTACTTACCACTCAGCCATGAGTCCCTGGTCGTCTGTTTCCCACCCGTGAAGATAGACCAGCACTCTGACATTTGCAGTGTTATATTTGGTTTTAGCTTTATTGTTTCTATGAGATGCCAGAAATTAAACGCAGGCTTTCTCACTCACTCATGGCATACACTCTACCACTGAGTCACTTCTCAAACTCATTATTTCCTTACTATTCAATTCCATTACTAATTTTGAACTTCTTCCTGTCAAAATCTTTAGGGTCTTGCCTCCTGTCCAATACATTTCACAGACTAGCCACCTGTCAATACTGTGGGCTCTCTTTTCCCAAATATACTTAGAAGCCAATGATTCCTCACAGACTTTATTTCTTGCATTCAGTCAGGGCTATGGCAAAGAGGCTTCATTTCTTTGGTGGGGTCATTACACAGCACTTGGCTTTTCGAGGCTCAGGTGACCTCAGACCTTTGCCTTCAGATCACTTGTTTCATTTCTCTACAGGCCTGCCAGGGCCTCATTGCTGAAAGTTCACCTTGAAGATCTAACTTCCTCTCCCACTAGCTGTTTCCTCATCCTGGAAACCTCGGCCCCTGATAGCTTACTGATTTACTCGTTTATTCCTTCAGGTGCTCAGTAACTGTCACATTCCCAGTGAGTCTGTTCCTGGCTCTCCCATCTCAAATTCTAGCTCTTCTCCCAACAGAGATATCTTCCTTCCTTAATTTTTCTCCTTGACACTCATCAGTACCTTATATGCTTTCATGTTGCTTATATGCTTTTCACGTTGAATGTTGAGTTCCCTGACAGGGGGCAATTGGGTTTTATTACTTCAATGTCTGGAAAATAATAACACTCATCAAATAGCCAGTGTATAAGTGAGTTTGTGAATATGCTGCATGGAATAGTATACTATAAATGCATGGACAAAATGAATGAATCTTCAGGTGGCCTAACAGCAGTCATTACAAAGATCAACAAAGCTAAGATGTGATGATTACCATGTATAGAACATGACAGCTAGAAATGAAATCAGTTTGGCTTACACTTAGCACAAAGACCTTTTTGGATCTCCCACGATATGAAGCCCTCAGAGTAATTATTGGTTATCTTCAAAAATGTCTCAAAAGAGATACAGCAGGGGTTTATTTTTATTTTCTCTATGTAATTGTCAGGTATCCCTAAAATGTGATTTGACTTATTCCAATTGTGGCTGTGTGTGTGTGGCTGTGTGTGTGTGTGTGTTTCTTAATAAATTGATAAGTATCCTTGGGGATTGGTGGTGGTGCACCTGGTTGAGCACACATTACAGTGCACAAGGACCCTGGTTCAAGCCCCTGGCTCCCATCTACAGTGAGAAAGCTTTGCAAGTGGTAAAACACGGATGCAGATGTCTCTCTCTCTCTCTCTTTAACTTCCTGTTCATGTTTATTATTGTCCTATAGGAAAAAATTAAAAAATAGTTAAATATTGTCAGGAAGGTTGACAATGTCACATGATTACTGAAGAGTTTGGTGGATTGAACATATCCAACTCAATAGCTTTTATCTGAATACCTGGATGATAATAAATTGATATTTTGAAGATGATTGTGTCAGAATAGAGAATATA
This sequence comes from Erinaceus europaeus, assembly GCF_950295315.1. Lineage (NCBI taxonomy): Eukaryota > Metazoa > Chordata > Mammalia > Eulipotyphla > Erinaceidae > Erinaceus > Erinaceus europaeus. The sequence continues at coordinate 195,169,795 of NC_080162.1, forward strand.
ACAAAGACTTTTTTTCATACTTTACCACACTTAAAAGTACATTTATTATTAATTTTATGTGTAAGTAATTGCCTTGGTTCATTGAGTTCTTGGAATACTACATAATGTTGATTGTCCTCTCTTTAGATGAATAACAAAGTTCTTATGTAGATAGTGAACTAGCCAATTCCTTGTAATAGTCCTATGAGTTAATTTAAAATTACCTATATTATTATAGAAAGATGTATAGTTGATAAATACATTACAAGTGAGGCTCATTTTCTAAAACTTTTCTAATCAGCGTTCTGTTATAATACCTTTTATGAATATGTGCAGTCGGCAATATCATAAAACATATTATGTATTTCTTGAAACTGAACAGAGTAAGAAAAAAAATTTATTTCAGCAAGTATTGTTGTATGCTTAGTTAAAATGGTTTTCAGAGTCTAATTAGTATCATTAGAATGTGAGGCTTGTAGATGTACTATAACTGTTGTCTACCATCATTACCCAGATTTGTTTTCCAGGTAAGATAGTCCTTTGATTTAATATCTTCCTTGCCAAAAAAAAAAAAAAAACAAAACTAACCAACTAGCAGTTTTTATTATCTTTGTTCGGTTACCATAGTCACACAAGTATAAAGAAAAAAATTAAGGTAGGAAACATTTAACTATAATAGTGTCTCAAAAATGAGTTACCAAATCACAATGTTTATTTATTACCTGGCATGAGACATTCACATCCTTTGAAATAGGTCATGATGATGTTTAAGGAAAAATAATAGTTTTAGGAGTTTTGTTTACCCTTTGCTAAAAGCACAAATACCAACAGCTTTTTTCAGGTATGAAAAAGACTATTAAAGCTACGTGGAGTCATTGTGAAAATAATGAACTTAGAACTGAGATCACAAAACTTTGTCTTTTTCCTCAGATTTGTGTGTTGCCTCATTCAAAGCTTTAGTTATCACTTGATTTGTCTTTGACATCACCTTAACTTTAAGTTGTGGTAGGCTGTATAGCTGAAAATACATATTAAAAGCACAAATAAAACTCTGGGTCTAAGTTGAGACACTATAAAACCTGTTATGAAATATGATAAGAAATCTGAAGGATTGGAAGGACAGTAAAAATATTTTCTTCCAAGTCATTGATGGAAAGCTATATTTTTGGGGGGTGGTTGGTAGTGCACTCAGCTAAGCTCACATATCATTATGCTCAGGATCTGGGTTCCAGCCCCACACTCAACCTTGAGGGGGGCCCACTTCATGAGTGGGGAAGAAGTTTAGCAGGTGTTTATCTTTATCTCCATCTCTATCTCCACTCCCCTCTCAATTTCTCTCTGTCCTGTGAAATAAAAATAGAAAAAAAAAAAAAAAGGAAATAAAAGGCTGCTGGGAGCAGTAGATTCATGGTGCCAATTATCCCAGAGATGGAAGGAAGGAAGGAAGGAAGGAAGAATGGAAGGATAGAAGATTAGAAGCAGGGAAGGAAGCAGGGAAGGAAGGAGGGAAAGAAGAAAGGAATACTATTTTATATTTATTTATTTTCCCTTTTTGTTGCCCTTGTTTTTCATTGTTGTTGTAGTTATTATTGTTGTTGTTATTGATGTCAACTTTGTTGGATAGGACAGAGAGAAATGGAGAGAGGAGGGGAAGAAAGAGAGGGGGAGAGAAATACAGACACCTGCAGACTTGCTTCATCGCCTGTGAAGGGACTCCCCTGCAGATGGGGAGCCGGGGGCTTGAACCGGGATCCTTAGCCAGTACTTGTGCTTTGCACCATGTGTGCTTAACCCCTGCGCTACCCCCAGACTCCCAGAAAGGAATATTTTTAACTTGCTGGTTAATATACCAAATCAGCAGTGATGGCCTGAGAATTGTGTGGTGATCCAGGGGCACAGGTCCCTGGGGATGAGACTCTTGGCCATGCCACCAGTAAGTCACTGAGAACAACAAAAACGCACTCTCTTGTAGCTGAGGGGAGTCATCAGTTGCCGTCCTGAGAACAATGGAGAGACAGGATATATACAGTTTGTACAGTAGGGTTCAAAGGTCTCAGTATGTGAATGAGTGTCGGTAATGAGCAAAACATCTTTTTTTTTTTATTCTTATAAGTAGCCATTTACAAGTATCTGATTTCCAGACTAGAATACTTAAATAGATCTTAGTTTGCCACAAAATTGGGTTGAAGGTTCTATGAAATGGCTCATACACTTTCGGGTCTCTTCTTGATGCAATCCCAGGAAGGCTAGGTTTATTGGACTTCATTCTTCATGATGCAAGTTGAATGACCTTGCAGTTTTATGAAATCAACGTGAGAGTTCTCAAAGATAACATGAAGTGTTAGAAGTGACTTAGGTGACACATCTAAGAAAATGAGCATCTTACTGAAATTTAGCTTTGATTTAATATGAAATAAAATTCCTAAGATATAGTAGAGTTTCTACTGAAAAAAAAAAAAACCAGACATAAATCTAGTTGATAAATCCAAAGAAGTGGTGATTAGGGGAGTCCGGCGGTAGCGCAGCAAGTTAAGCGCACATTGTATAAAGCGCAAGGACCGGGTAAAGATCCCGGTTCGAGTCCCGGCTCTGGGGAGTCCCTTCACAGGTGGTGAAGCAGGTTTGCAGGTGTCTATCTTTCCCTCCCCGTCTCTGTCGTCACCTCCTTTCTCCATTTCTCTCTGTCCTATCCAACAACGAAGACGACAATAATAATAACTACAACAATAAAACAACAAGGGCAAAAAAAGGGAATAAATAAATAAATCAAAAAAGAAGTGGTGATTAGTCATAATATTATCTTCCTTGATTTTGATTACTTTTTTAATTATTTCTTTGTTAAAGTTTAAATTTTATGGTCTACATAAAGATAAAAAAAAACTAGAGACAAAATGAGGACTTTCTCAGTCTTCAAGTTGATCCAGGAGCAGACACAGAAATGGCAAATACGATCATGCCTATATTTGCCTCCAAAGGGAAATGGAAGAGGCAATGTTGCTAAAATCGGATATTCTCTAAAACATTCAGAGTACTTGTTTTTGACAAAAAAATGTTCATGGGTTATTCATCATAGCCTTAAAAAAATGCATCTCACCTGCAAACAGAAAGATCACCCTCTGGCCACAACCCTCACAAATTCCAAATGACATAAAATACTTAGCTTTCAGTTACCTACTTGCTTTTTATTTTCAAGTCATTTTTTAATTTGTGATCAATAGTGGTTTACCAGATTGTAAGATTACAATGTGCGGTTCGATACCATACCCACTAACAAAGTTATGTTCCCATTTGCTTTTTACTATAGATCGACCTGTGATCATCTCCAAAAATAAATAATGATATCATTTTATTTTCAAACATCTTACTCTTAATATAAATAGCACAAACACCCTCTCTTCAAATGACCCCAATGTAGCCCTGTAGTCCCAATTAGGACAGGAAACATCAGAACAGGACCAGGCATTGAAAATGGTCTGATATTGAAGCAGGCCCACAGCTAGGAGACATTACCTTCCAAGACATCAAAGGCATCCTGGATGCTTTCTGAAAAGTTCTGCATGTTCCTTAAGCTCTCCATGCACCTACCAAGGAAGTTCATCTATGACAGTATTCTCTAAACCTCAAGGAATGTGTATGTCTTTTTTATTTCTTACCTGTACAAGTGGTAGGAAATAACCAGAGAAGAATAATTTTTTGGGGGGTGGGGGTGGGGGAAGACAGTCCATCTCCAGGGCTTCAAATCTTTGGCTTGACTCTTTTTTTTTTCAGGGAGAAAGAGAGACAGAGACAGAGACAGACAGACAGAGAGAGATATGAACCATAAGAACTGAAGAACTGAAGCTCCTTTAATGTGATGGGTGCCAGGTTGAAACTTGGGCCTCACACATGACAAAGAAATACACAGGGGATCGGGTGCTAGCTCAGTGGGTCAAGTGCACATGGTACAAAGTGCAAGGACCAGCGTAAGGATAAAGAAATACACTACCCAATAAGCTATTTTCCCCACCTAAAGAGAGTTATTTTATTCTTTCATTTAGAATTTTGTATATCCTATAGAGCAGAAAGTATTTCCAACCACATTTTGTGAATTTTTTTTTAAAGTCATGCCCCATAAATTCACCCACAACCTTCATCACAGAGAATGTCTATACTCTTTAAAATGGATATGAAATAAAATATATTAAATACCAAAGTATATTTCCAGAGGGATTTCCTGTATTTTGTAGTAAGAGCATAATTTTTTTTTTTTACCACAGCTTCTAGGATGTTCTAGTGAAATTTTCATAATCGCAAAGTATTTTACTAATTATCTTGATTAGTCTTTACTAATTATCCTGATGAACTCCTGTTACTAATTAGACAAACTACTTATTGCACACATCTACACAGGGCAGGTAAACCAGAAATCAAAGAAGCTGTGCTTTTGAGATTTTTTTTCTCTTGAGGTTTAAGCCAGTCTACAGGGATATCTGATTGTGTCACATTTTTGCAAACATCATTACAAAGCTCCTGCAAGAAAGTCACTCCATTCCCCAAATTATATTCCTCTACAAATCCGTTAGGGAGGCAGTAATCAGAGAAAATTTCAACACTGCACAATGATGCCTAAATACCCTCTTCACAGGGCCTATAAACTGAAGATCAGTCACATGACTCCAGTGGATTTCTGGTTATTTTGAGTGTATTGCAAGTTCTCGGAATTCACATCACGCTCTGATTCAGGCTTCTTGATAAACAAGAGCTGGGTACACAGGGCAGCCCTGAGATGCTGATTTATAAGGGGTGGCACACCTTGTAAGACCAGAAAACACTTAGCCTGCAGCCGGAAAAGTGATGAAAGCCTCTCCAGACAGGGTAGAGGATTTATGGGTATGCTGCCTGAGCTCAGCATATTGCCACAGAATGTTCAGTGAAGGAGATTTCTTCTGTCCATTCCAGACAGACAGAAATTATTTCTTTTCCCTTCCTGGTCTGTAATCTAACTATCAACACTTTATGTCAGATCAGACTTCAGCCTTGAATGTTTCCCAACCAACATCCCCTCGGTGTATGGAAGACACATCATTCTTATTTCACTTCCCAAGTGAATGTCAATCACCTTTATGCCATCAAGCCTGCCACTGCACTTCTATGTCCAATGTCATTTAAATGAGCCTTAGAATCCCCAGCTGTGTAGCTAAGATGGGTCAAGATATTGACTCTCTTGGCTTTGCCTGTGAGTGGCTTTTTCTGAAAAGCATGGACTCAGCTATTCAGCTCAGCTGAACTACTTTACATGTTCAGAATGTATTGCTTTTGCTGCTGACTAGTAAAAATCAAAAAGGATCCTTTAGTCATTGGAAGTCTATTCAAATTACTGATGGGGCTTTAGTTCCATTTTGCAGAGCTGGGAAATAAAAAGAGAAATGAGTGTTTTCCTCATCTCAGCGAACCACTATTTTCCACTCCCCGCAGTACTCACACATATGCACTCAAGTACAAGATCTTGAAAAGAGATTTTGCCATATGGAATTTTATCATAAGCTTTGAAGGAGAATGTGTAATGTTCCCTCCAATCATTAACCACATATTTCTTATGTAGATAGTAGGTTCAGTCACAGAGGCAAATTGGTATGTGTGTGTGTGTTTTGTCTGTTACTTTTTTTTAATTCCCTTTTGTTGCTGTTGCTTTATTGTAGTTACTATTGTCGTTGTCATTGTTGGATAGGACAGAGAGAAATGGAGAGAAGTGAGGAAGACAGAGAGGGGAAGAGAAAGAGACACCTGCAGACCTGCTTCACTGCCTGTGAAGTAACTCCTCTACAGGTGGGGAGCCAGGGGCTTGAACCAGGATCCTTGCGCTGGCCCTTGCAGTTTGAGCCACGTGCACTTAACCTGTTGAGTGTTACTTTTAAACTTCTTCTTTTTTTTTTTTTGTTGTTAGAGCATTGTTCAGCTCTGACTTATAAGTAGTATGGGGGATTGAACCTAAGACTTTGGAGTCTCAGGCATGAGAGTCTCTTTGCATAACCATTTTGCTGTTTGCCCCACCCTAATTTTAATTTGGTAAAACAAAGAAAAATTGAGAGGGGGACGGAGCATAGTAAGAGAGACATTTACAGCACTGCTTCACCACTCATGAAGCTTTCCCCTGCAGGTGGGGAGTGGAAGCTTGAACCCGGATCCTTGTGCATGATAATGTGTGCTCAGCTGGGAGCACCCCCCCCCCCCCATCTAAATCTTCTCAGTGACTCAACAACCGCTGATTTATGGTGGCAACGATGTAAGCCAGTCAACACACAAAGAGAAATCCCAAATCAGTCCCCTGTAAAATGCAGAGTAAGAGAGGACGGAGGATATGTAAAGTGAGGGTGTTTGCCAGAGGAGGGCTCAATCACAATCTCTATCAGCAACATCATGACAAAGCTAGTCTAGCTAGGAATAACCTCTTCTGAGCAGTCAGTAGTTATGCACTATTCTTGAGAATTAAGTAACAGCAATAAATTCTTCCAAAACATTCCGTGAGAGTCTTGCAGCCCTAGACAGTGTGACTGACTAGATGATATCCAATACCTTTAGGGGTTCATTCACCACACTGGGCTTTAGCCCCTCGGTGACTTAACAATAATGTGAACCGTCCTTTGAAAGGCTCCTTTGCTATTGTTCATTGTGAGGCCCAAGGGCTTGAATACCAAAAGGTTTTGTAGTATCGGTTCTCAACTCAAGGAGCAGGAAAAGTCAGGCTCAAAATACATAGACCTTTCAAAACAAAGGTACTATATGCTTTATCATTCAAACTTTGTCGTAAAGCTGGACAACACAGCCTGACAGAGGTCTGTGCATGCCTTCAGCTCGTCTCAAACAGAGTAGATAGTCCTAAGCTAGTACAACAGTTTTATCTGGTCTGAAGATAATAGCAACTGGGTGGGTGTATTGCACCAAAGCAAAAGACTTTGGGGGGAGGAGAAGGAAGATGGTGAGGGGACATTGAGGGGACATCCTGGTGCATGAAAGGGAGGGGGCCCTAGGCTGGAGGAGTATTCCCCAGACACCTATAAAGGGGAGATGAAAGGTAGTGCCTATGTGTCACAGCCTGTATTGTAAACTGTTAACCTCCCCTCCAATTAAAAATAAATAAATAAAAATAAAACAGAGGCAATAGCAGAACAATAGCACTTTTCTTAGATGCACTCCAAATATTAACAGTCATTTATTGGGTACAATGAATGGACAAGCAGTATAAAAATGTTTACATATAGTATTTGTTTTACTTTTCACAAACCTCAAGGAGTTAAATGTTTTTCTTTTCATTGTATAGGGGAAAGAGAGAAAGAGAGAGAGAGAGACAGTTGCTTCTGTAATCCCAAGGAACTAATAAGCACACAGTCAGGTTCTTAATGAAACCTGATTCAATTCTAAGAAAGGTCTCTTATGCTAAGTGTGTGCTAGCTGATGTAGGAACCACTTGACCAATAGTCACACGTGTGACTGAGCCCTTGAAGTGAGGAAATGTGGCAAATTTAAGTAGAAATGATGTGTACATATTGGATTCAAAGACTTAGTGTGAAAAAGATGTATTAAAGTTCTCATTATTTTTTCACTTATTAGACGTCGAAATGATTGTGGGTGTTTAGTTCAAGAAATTATATCTTTAAAATTAATTTCACATTGTTCTCTTTGCTTTTTACAGTGTGACAACTTATAAAATTTTATGTTGGTACAGGGGGATAAGTCACTTGGTGGTACTCACACTGTATTCCAGTTCTGGCATCATAAGATAGCATCTATACCAAGGCAAGTTTCAGGAATGGAGTAGTGCTGCTATGGTCTCGGTCTCTATGGTCTCTGTCTGTCTGTTTATCTGTCTATCTATCTATCTATCTATCTATCTATCTATATATCTATCTATCTATCTCCCCCTTCCTCTCTCTCTCTCTCTCTCCACCTACACAACTCTCTTTCTCTCTGAAACTAAAAGGAAAGAAATTCCCTGGAAGCAGAGTAATCATGCAGATGCAAACAAACTAGTTGATTATGTGCACTTGAACTTTCCAGTGGACAGAGATATGTGAGTCTGTATTTAATTAGTCAGACATCTTGAGCCTTTGCAAATGAACCTGGGGTTGAACCTAAGAGATGTTTCCCTTCCCGCTAAAACAATACGTTCTGTGAAAGAAAACAAAGAATGGTAGAAGCATTTTGCAAGGTCACCATTTATAAGAGAAAGATGAAATATAATTTTGGCTTTTACTTTTCTCTTTTAATACTTGAGGGCATTTACTTTCTGCTCTTGCAATTATTCTGGTGTCTGTAGTTAACGTGCTTGTTTTGAGAGACCAAACACAGGAGCTGAAAAGGAGGTTTTGTGCATGAATACAAT